>NC_090272.1:124339866-124658700 GCF_040414725.1 Anabrus simplex | reverse complement strand
ATAAATAAAATCATGTCATATTAATGTTCACTAAAATCTGACTCACTGGGCTTTTCTAACAAGTAGGATCACTACTGTAAGTTATCCAGCACTATATTTTCAAGTATTTGTATCCAGTAGCATCAATCAACAAGATTAACAGATATAGAAAAGTGGTAATAAGTATCATTCTAATGCAAGATAAGACACTGGTGAAGGTGCAAAGTGAGTGAAAAACTTTTATGAAGTTCAGCCACAACAAATATAAAATCAACTAAATTTCTAACTTATACTTGAGTTACTAAACTTACTTATCTTATGCGACAACTGGAGAACTTGAATGTAAAAATTAGCAGATAAATTATATACAGTTCCTTTCAGTCTAATTACTAAAAAATGAAATTTAGGCTTCAATACTGGAATTTTGAAATATTCCAACTTTTTATAATGCAGTGGAACCTCGATTCTCTGTTTTTGGAGGACTCACACTCCGCCCCACCACCACCCAAAATAACCTCTTACAATATGGGAAAATGGAAAATCTGGGAATGAATCAAAACAATCAACAATTTGGCTAAACATCACAATAATGAAATATGTATAATTATAATCTTATAAAAACTCCTAAAAAAAAAAAAACGACAGCCCTTATCGCCCTTGGCCTACCAAGCGACTGCAGCTCAGTCCAAAGGCCTGCAGATTATGAGGTTACGCATGGTCAGTGTGACAAATCATCTTGGCCTTTATTCTTCCTGTCTCTTTATACCAGCATCACCATCTCACATTGAGATATCTCCTCAGTTAGTTGTAATAATGTAGGCTGAGTCGACCTAGAACTAGCCCTCATATCCACGTAAAAATGCCTGACCTGGTCGGGAATTGAACCAGGGGCTACCTAGACCGCGGATTCCAAAACTCCTACCTAAATAATTTACAAGAGTTAAAAATCTTGCTACTTTAAATTCCGGTTTACCAGAGATACTTCGTCAGTTTTCTATGAAAACTTATTTTTTACTAGTGGCTTTACATCGCACCGACACAGATAGGTCTTATGGCGGCGATGGGATAGGAAAGGGCTGGGAGTTGGAAGGAAGCAGCCGTGGCCTTAATTAAGATACAGCCCCAGCATTTGCCTGGTGTGAAAATGGGAAACCACGGAAAACCATCTTCAGGGCTGCCGACAGTGGGATTCGAACCTACTATCTCCTGGATGCAAGCTCACAGCTGTGCGCTCCTAACCACACGGCCAACTCACGTGGTATGAAAACTTCATTCAGGTCAGCAACTTTGATCAGCCAAGCTTATAAAAAAATATGCTACTGCATAATGCCAAGCCAAATCAAACAACAATCGATGACAAGTACTTTTAAATTAATTTATAAATTAAATAAACCACATATGATACAAAAGTGCCCAACATGATGGCAAAATCCGTCCTTTTTTTAAAAAAAAATTCTTCCCTTGTCATTTGGTCACTGGCATTACTGTTTGTAGTAAGTTTCTGGAAGTCTTGTACCACATTAATTAGGCCTACATCGACTTTTGAAGGTTATGTTGAACTTGAGAATATGGTTTTGAATGTAAGTATCGATTCTCAAAAGTTTCCGAATGTATTATATTCAATTTGCCCATCAATCACAAGCAAATTGGAAGGAGGGGAAAAAAAAACCTAGAAATTTCGGTTTATTTGTAACCTTGAGCTCAGCTGGAAAGCACATTGAGAAACTTGCTACAGAAACAGGTACAAGTTCATCTTGGGTAACACGTCAAAATGAGTTAAAGGTCCAAGAACACACATTCTGTAAAGACTTTGTTTCGCTTAAGAAGTAAGCCGTGGTCAACCACACCATTAAGAATATCTGAAGCCATTAGACATGAGAAGGCTTCCAAGCATTTTGAAAAATTCTCAAGACTTGAGTAATGTATGACCACATTAAAATACTAAGACTCGCATCTGGAAGGAGCAAGTCCGATTCCTGTCTGAAAGCCCAGTGACTATATAGTGCCCTGAGAGAAGTGCTGAACACATGGGTGCTTCAACTTATTTTGTCATATAGTGTATATATAAAAATGATAGTGTTAGTAATCACATGTAATGAAGTGTTCTTGTCCTGGGTATCAGTTGCTGAAGATGACCAAATATAATCAATTGAAAGCACTCCAGTGAAGTCAACATCTTTCATTGTTAATAACTCTTATATGTGTTCTTACACATGCTACAGTGAATATGAAACATTTAAACACTATCAACAAATATGACATACATTCTAATTCAGATGACATACAGGTACACATCAACAAGAAGTTAAGAAAATATTCTTCACGATTGTAAGAAGAGATCCCCTTGAAGATCTGTACACTTATTAGCTACAGGAATGCATTAGACAATCACCTAATATTGTAGACCACCTTTAATTTCCTCTCACCAAAGTGACCTTAAATACTTATTAATGATTTGATATGTTTTAAAAAACACATTGCAATTACAACAATAAAAATTTACTATGTATTTAAAAATACAAGATAGCTTCAAGAACAGGTAACACAAGTTCACACTGAGATACTTCAGGCAGATATAAGGAACACAGTAGTAGGGCACTAATATGTGTTACTATTCAACATAGTAACCATTCTTGTCCAAGCATTGGTTCCGACAGTAAACCAAGGGATTGATACTGGCATGGAAGAAATCTATGTCCAGTCCCTGAAGCCAAATCATAATGGAGTGCTGAACAGCTGTATCATCACTGAATGGCTTTCCACCCAGGTGCTTCTTCACCAGTCCAAAGAGATGGAAATCATTAAGTCCAGGTCAGGGCTGTAGGGAGGATGGTCCAGTAACCCCCATCAGAAGCACCGTAACAATTCGCCAAGTCAGAGTTTGGCGTCATGCAGCAACACAATGCCTGCTGAGAGAAGTCCAGGTCATCTTCTGTGAACTGTTACCCACCAATGCTCCAGTGTGTTGCAGTGGGTAACTGGAGCATTCACTGTTGCTCCCCTCACGAGGAAATCAGGCATCTCGACTATCCTCCCTACAGCCCCGGCCTAACATGGCTTCAGGGATTGGACACATATTTCTTACATGGCGGCATCGATGCACTGAGGTACTCAAGGAGCAAGTGCTTGGACAAGAATGGTAACTATGTTTAACAGTACTGCATATCAGTGCCTACAAGTGTATATCCTTATATCTGCCTGTAAAATAAAATTTCTCTGTGCAAGCTCTTGTTACCCATTCTCTGCAGTGCCTTTGTATACAAATAATTTACAAATAAACATATATGCACTATAAATATGTATGTTTAGAGCTGTAAACATCACAATACCTTCTTTTTTCTTCTGATCATTTCATCAATTATTATAAATAAATAAATAAATAAAAATGAGACAGTTAAACGTGATTCACATACGAGTTATATGACTACTCACATTTGGAGATATGGCTAATACAGTATTTGTACCATGAGTTGCTTAGGGTTGTGAACAGCAAAATACCTTTCTTTCATTGGTCATTTTTTTCAAGGTTTCAGTTTGCTGTTTGCAAAGTGTCAATCAAGAGAATAAATGATGTCCTACACAGGAATGTGCATTTAAAATCGTACTGAACCCAAGAAACCTCAAAACTGAATCCAAACTCTTAACTTAATCTCCATAAGTCTTCTAATACACTACATTATGACTTCATCCTCTTCTCACACAAAAAAAAAAAAAAAAAAAAAAAAAAAAAAAAAAAAAAAAAAAAAAAAAAGCTTGGTGGTATTCCCACAACTTGTTTTGAAGAATGAATTGTGCTTTAACATATCTTTAAAGTACATAAAGAACAGGTATGAAATTCATATTTCAGAGGCAATGAAGTACCACAGACTCTTTTCTTTGACTGCTTTACAGGTTACTAAAGTACATAGATGGCCTAGCCTGAACTGATTAATGGAAGTTCTGGTCACACTAAATTTCTGGGTGTAAACAGCTTTTCTCCTAAGTTCTGCACTATCTCTAGTGATGATCTGACTGCCTTGTACAGGAATAAGACTGGAATATGGTTTACCAAATATGCAACTTCCTTTCAACCATTAGGGTTCTTGGCGAGGCACTCTTTAATAAGGGTGGAATTGTACAGTAAATAAAAGGAAAAAGTAAGAAAATCCATCATAGGGAGAGAATGGGAAGAATGTAGCAGATCTACCTAGATACAGAAGAACCCCTTTTTAACATTCCCACTCTTAATAAAATCTTGTTTTTAACTAACAATTTCAGAAGTACCGGTACTGGCAAAACTGTGATAACACACTTTAATGAATTCCATTTTACACAAAATTCTGCTCTGAAGGAACAGATTTTACATGGACTTACAAATCTATGCATCTTTGTTACAGGAAACTGCAAGTGATATAAATAATCAATTAAACTTTCCAATATATAACAAAAATGACTATCGACTTCTAAAGGCAGCAACGATTGATATCTCAACTGGCATGATTATGTAACATCACCATTTGAGTGAATCTGAACCTGCTGAGGTGATAATGGGTTGTGAGGTTTGACTGCAGTTTTATCTTTGAACACAACTTGCGCACTAGATTGCTTCTCATATTGATACAAACGAAGGCATTCTGTAGAGCGTTGGCTCCTATCTGCCCTTGTCAAAATGTTCAACAAAGTATCTACATGAATGTATTACACTTGTAGAATTGCTACTGAGAAACATAAAACAAAACTGCTGACATAGGCACAAGAGTTATGCTGTTTCCGTAAACTTCCAGGAGTTATTTTCTGTCCTGAAATTATCTGATTGTTCATAACACTTGAGAGGATTATGAGTAATTATTTCCTGAGCATCCTGATTTTTTGCATTAAATCATTTTACACTCATGATGACCTGTAAGCTTAACAAGAAATTTGCTCTTCTTGCTTCTGACACGTATTTGCAAAACACGTGCCTGCCAGAGAAGTCGAGTTGACATTGCTGATGAAGCACAGCTGTATCAGACTAGTGTTCGTACTGCCTGAAACACTCACAAACAGTGTTCATGCTGTCATCCCACTCAAGTGGTCACACTCTTCGTGACTATTGAACAGCTTAGGACACAAGTACATTGTTATTTAATTTAATAAATTGCATTATTTACATGAATCCCATTTTAAGGAAAATCCCTATTTAAGGAACAGATATCAAATCCCTCTGAGATTAAATGAAAAGGGTTCTACTGTATATAGTTTCATTATCAGATGCACACGCATATATACAGTACACACTACAAAATGGAACTCTTCAGCAGTCTTTGCTCTGAAGTTAATTTCTGCTAATATCAAAAAATATATGACAACTGTTAGTCAGCGACCTACAAGACTGTCAACAAAGAACATGTCAAAATCTTGAAATAGTATGCATATTTACATGTAATAAATTTCATGTTTGGTCTGTATTGAATGTTTGTACATTAAGTTAAAACAAATCAAGTTTATTGTATGGTCAACCTTTTCAATACATTACAATACTTTACAATACATTAGAATGCTTAAAATGTATACATTACAATTAATTGGGACACGTTTTGCCCTCATTGTGGGCATCCTCCGCCAAATCCTTTTCCCCAAAATCACAGATTGTCGGATCCCGGTATTCTCATAATAATTTATCTTAACACTTGATTGTAAGAATACTGTGTGTTAATAAATACATTTTTAGTCAAAACTATACTAACAGTCAAAGCAAACGATTAAAATTAAGTGATGCTCCTGAAACAGTCTTAAAATTGTTCATTGAATGTCTTTTGACACCTATTAATTTTTTTTTCTTATAGTTAGGTACTGTTCTGTCTTTTTAAGACAATGTTCTTAAATAAGAAAAACTAAACACTTGGATACATAAAAAAACACGTAAGGGCACTTATGTATAATCATAGGAAAATGCAGAATTTAGATAGAAATTAATCAGGTGTTATCTAAGATACCAGTTGTCTGACAACATCTAATCAATAGTATGAGAAGGGTGGGTTTGGATAAACCGCTTTAAAATATCTTAACTCATGGCACAATTTGTTTTCTAGGAATATGTCCTATTTGTAGTAAAAAACTTTGATACCTTGCATATTTGAAAAAAAAAAATTTTGAGCTGTATACATTCATACACTGGGCTCATATTCCAATAGGCCTCAATATTAATAGTATATTTAGTTGTCTTGTGACATAATTTATGCATGAAAACAATAATGGTCTTGAAATCTTGACCCTTAAGCTCGTAATAAGAAGTGTTAGTATGCTAGTGTAATGTTTGTTAGAAGTATTATGTTCTAAATTATAATGTAAATATTTGCTGTTTAAGGAGCTTTGATACTCTTCATAAGTAGGTAGAATGAGATCAAACTCCAAGATGCAGGTGAAATTAGTCTTGCCACAGTGCTGAAAACTTTCTTAAAGGTGGAAGAATGAAAATTTCTTCGTAGGAAATAAGCACTGAGTATGTCTCCTCTCGTCTGGCTTGGCACCATGTCACCCGCCTTATTGACGAACATTGAAGAACATTGTGTTAAAAAGACAGAACAGTACCTAAATATAAGACAAAATTTTTAATCGGTGTCAAAAGACATTCAATGAACAATTTTAAATCTATTTCAGGAGCACCACTTAATTTTAATAATTTGCTTTGACTGTTAGTATAGTTTTGACTAAAATGTATTTGTTAACACACAGTATTCTTACAATCAAGTGTTAAGCTAAATTATTATGAGAATATCGGGATCCCGACAATCTGTGATTTTGGGGAAAAGGATTTGGCTGAGAATGCCCACAATAAGGGTGAAACATGTCCCAATTGATTGAAATGTATAAATTTTAAGCATTCTTATGAATGTAATGTATAGAACATATAATAAACTTGATTTGTTTTAACTTAAGATAGTATGCATATGGAAAAATTTCTCTCATCATGTATTGTTTACTTTAGTCTAACTCAAATATTAGGATGAAAGATTTGATTATAAATACACAAATTAGCAACTAAAATCTCTTAAATATATTGCACTCTGGTGTCTATAAAATATTCAGAAAAGAACTGAGTGAAGAGAATTAAGTCCGAAGATTATTCCTACATTTGTCCATGACTTCCTTTTTAATGCGAGGATAATCAGGTTGCACCTTGAGAACTTGCTGACAAATATCTATTGCATCAGCATATCTTTTGCCTTTCATATAATTGAATGCAAGCTTGTAACCAATGGAAGCATTTGAACGCCCACCATAGGTCCAGGCTCGCTCATACTGAGCAGCTGCCTCACGATATGACTGTTCTTTCTCAGCAACCATTCCTGCATACTCATAAGCCTTAGTGCAGGATCTGTTGTGCTGAAGAACACGTTTCAATAATTCACTCGCCATGTCATACTTACCATTCTGAATATAGATATCTGACAAAAGTAGCCACGAACGTTCCAGGTATTCAGCATCCTCAAAGTTCCATATATTCTTTGCAACTCTCTTTAGCTGATTCCTTGCTCTTGGTGTTTGTTTCAACAACATGTAAGCTGTAGCCAAGCCCAATGCAACACCCACATGATCTCTATACATTTCAATACTGGCCAAGGTTGTAAAGTCTTGTAATGCCCTCTCTACATTTGGTTTCTGTCTTGTAGCAAGAAGGAAAAAGTTTCCTAATAATCTATGATTCAAGGCCTCATCTCCTCCACCAGGCCGAGGTCTCAGATCCTTTAAGAGCCTTTCGGCAGTTTTTAAAGCCATTTCATAGGAATCTCGAGCATATTCATTGTCATAATCAATGAATGCTTCACTTCCAAGAGTATCATCATCTGGGTTTAGGCAAATCTCAATCATGTTATAAATAGCCTGTTGTCCCCATTCTTGATCAAGTCGGGCACTATTGAACTGCCGAAGGGCTTCATTTGTGTTCCCCGAATACCACAAGTATAAACCTCGACAGTAGGCCAAACCGGCTTCCAGCTTAGCCCGAGGAAATGATCCTTCTGCTCTTGACAGGAAGGGCTGAATATCTTCCAAGTTTCCAGTTCGACGCATCACTTCTACAAGGCGGGCCAAAGCTGTCCAGTAGTCTGGTCTCTTGTTCAAAAGTTGCTGGAAATGAAAGGACGCACTTTCAAAGTCCATCTTGCGAAATGCTAGATCAGCCATCATTACAGTCGCAGCTTCATTTTCTGAATCAGCTCTGAGAAGAACTTTACAACTCAACTCGCACTGCTCCAAGTCATTCACCTGAGAAAATGCAATAAGCATATGAATATTTTTGTTCAAAAACTACAAACATACATTAATTTAATGGAATACAAAATACAATCAATAAGAACTAGGGTCTAATAGCCAATTTTGTGTTTTATTTTGTATTCATCTGATTTTTGAGCCAACAGATAATCTCATGCACAGCCTAGTTAAAAATAAAGGATTTTTATCATTATTATTTTTATTATTACTAATAGCAAGTCTGACATGTACACCTTTGAACACAAAAATGAATCATACAAGAATGTCAGAATGATTTTCATTGCTCTATACATATATTAAAACAATGTCTCATGACATATGACTTTGAAACTCCTAACTTTAATTGATTTGGTAATAAATGGCTGTCAATGTTTGACATAACTGTTCCACAAAAACAGCAGACTACATTTAGAGACCAATCAAATGTTGTACTTTATTTACTACTGAATATACACAACAGGCACAAGAGATTTGTAGTATATTGTTACAACTTTCCTTATGAAAAATAAGTGCAAATAAAGTGCTCATGTTATTTCAAGTGGAGTATATAGATATTACTGTATTTACATTATATGCCCAAATGACAGTGTTGCCTGGAAAGCACCATTTACATCGAGTTCTAGTAAGGTAATACACAACACCAGGAAACAAGACTTTAAAAAATCATCTCATGGATGTCTAGGATAAGAACACTCTACACGTATCTGGGAAAAGAAAATTCTCGTGTGACAGCGACAAGTATTTTCCAACATCTCCATCAATTTGGTAAGTGAAGAAGTTAGGTATGAGAGACCTACATAAACTAACAGAATATCAGAAACAATGCTAAATACTGGTAAGCAGTATGTTAATCACCACAAAAAGAGAGAGCTTCAGCTTGATCATATTACAACTAGCAATGAAAACTGAAATGGGCGGTGCCTGGACTATACGTAATCTCTAATAAATCATCCCAAACAAGAGTTGAGTTTATAGAAAATTTTGCTGACAGTGTGGTGGACTTGTGGGGTCAAAGGGGTAATATCTGATCCCGTGGGTGTTCATCTTGCTGACAGAAGTGTACTAATAAAACATAGGAAATGTTATTCATTCCTACCAAGACCAACACATGCACATCCACTTCATGGTCCCTGAGCAGCACTTGGCTGGCTAAGTCATGCAAGGGCAGAAAAGTAGCTACACAAGCTAAGGGAGACAATCCTAACAGAAAATACTGGTCCTCCAAGATTGATGGGATTGGCAAAGGGTTTGACAACCCAACTCATTACATAAACTCATTTCAAAATCCAACGAATTGCAAAAGTTTACTGGACTTAAGAATTCGATCATGGAATGTTTTAACATTGTACTAGACTGGAGCCCTAAGAAAGCTTTTAGATCAGCTTGGCAAGTATCCATTAGATATCACTGCTAACCAGAAAATGAGATGGACAGATAATGGAGTTATAGAAAAGGAGTATCATATGCTATTCTACAACTGCCACATGAAGGAGCACATATTTGGACCTGGTTATGTTGTGAATAACAAAAGAAAACATCTAATTTTGTATTTTCAAGCCAAATTCCACAGAATGTACAGGCTAAGATTTTGAGGAAAGTCTTTCAATTATAGCATCATCTGTGTACACTGTCCAACTAAAGACAAAAGTGACTAAGAGAAAGATTTGTTTCATGATGAGCTAAATGAGCCATATAGTGAGTGCCCAAGAGGTGACTGCAAAATAATTGTCGGAGATATGCATGTCAAGATAGGAAAGGGAAGAACCATATTTAATCATAAAGACATACACAAAATGAGGAGGAGACCAACCGACCGACCGACCGACCGAATAAATGAATGAATGAATGAATGAATGAATGAATAAATAAATAAATAAATAAATAAATAAATAAATAAATAAATAAATAAATAAATAAATAAATAAAATAAATAAATAAATAAATAAATAAATTTGTCTACTTATGTCATCCTAAGCCATCTCTCCACTGACAGATTGAAATATTCTGCTTAGTCGAGCAGCACATCACCTTATTTCCACATCTTCCCAGGCCAAAGTTTGCAACATTTGCGTAACACTGATAATTTGTCGGATATCACCTAGAACAAAGTATGCTGCTTTTCCTTTTAATCTTTTCTAGTTTTTGTATCAAGTAATCCTGATGAGGGTCCCATACATTAGAACCAAACTCTAACTGGGGTCTTGCCAGTGTCTTACACCCTTTACATCCTTCTTACAAACCCTACATAACCTCATAAGGATATGAAGAGATCTGTAACCCTTATCTACAATCCCTTTTCCAGATAGAAATACTTTTAATCAATTTAACCCCCTCCAGATAGATGCAAGGCATTTACACAACTTGACAGACATACAAACTTACAAGGAGGCAAATGCTAACTCGGACCATTACCTTGTTATAGCAAAAATTATAAGCAGAACACCTAATAACGGAATGCACATGGATCCCAGCAAAGGAAATATAACACTACTAGATTGAAAGAACCAGAAGCTGCTCTCAGCTACATTAATTTAATCAGCAAGGCATTACCAGCCTCCCCTGTTAGTGAGACAACTGGTGAGGTCTGTTGGAACTTCAAGGGTGTCCTTGTTACAGCTGCAGATAATGCCTTCGGAAGAGCAGATAGGCAAAGATTCAACGGCTGATCTGAAGGAGAGTGTAGACATGTAACAGCTTTAAAAACAAGGCATACAAGAGGATGCAGCAGAACCATACCAGAAAAGAGAGAGAGAGAGAGAGAGAGAGAGAGAGAGAGAGAGAGAGAGAGAGAGAGAGAGAGAGAGAGAGAGAGAGAGAGAGAGCTTGTGGAATAGGGACATTTTCAACCTAGAACAACTCTATACAGCGATACATAAGGCACAATCGTGTGCAGTAATGAAGCAATATTTGGCAGGTAAGCTCAGCATATTAATGAATTATTGAATGGCAATGTACCAGATAATCAGGAAAGAAGGGTGATTGCAAAAAATACAGACAGTTCGGGAACTGAAGTGAAACTACTAGTCCCAACCACATCTTACTATTACAAACTTGAAGAACAACAAAGCTCCAGGAATAGACTTCATCCAGTCAGAACTTGTGAAACACACAGGACCAGAGTATACTGATCACCTTGAGACTACCAACGAGGATTCCAACAAGTCAATCAAGTTTTTACAATACACTAAATATTACATTATAATTATCAAATTTTGGTCTGTATTGAATTATTAATAAACATTATAATTTCTTTGACTTTAATACACTAAATATTCAAAAAGTGTATTGAATTTGGTATTGATACACACCACCTACTGAGTGGAGTGGCTGCATGTGTCAACGCTCTATGGTTATGGAGCAAAGTTCTGCATTCTGGAGACGTTTGTGTTTGAAGCCCCATTGTCTGCTGTCCTGAGAATGGTTTTCTGTGGTTTCCCATTTTCACTTCCAGGCAAATGTCAGGACAGTTCCTATTCATAAGCCACATCCAATTCCTTCCACCTCCTTACCCAATTTCATTCACCATCATTCATTTCATCTTCATTAACTCCTTGAATAAGTTGGTATCAGGAAGGGCATCCGGCCATACAAAACATGCCATATAATTTAATTTCGCCTCATCTATTTCCAACCCCATATCAAGGAACAGGATTAAGGGGTAGAGAGACATACCGCCTGTTTATTGACTTCCGATCAGCATATCACAGTACCGATAGAGAGCGTCGGCAATGCAGGAATTACACATTCCTCAAAAACTGATTTCATTAGTAAAAGCTTACACAGAAAATACTTGGCCTTAAATTAATATTCAAAATAGGTTTTCAAACCCTATAACACTACAAATAGGGTTAGCAAGGAGATTTGTTGGGCTGATTTTTGTTTAATATTGTATTAGAGAAGGTGGTTTGAGTTTTTGGCATTAACACAAGGGGCACTATCTTCTATAAATCAGTCCAGATCTTAACATATGCAGGTGATATTAATAAAATAGCAACACCACTATGAAAGTGGTCTTTAGTAACCTGGAAAAAGACAGCCAGAAAGATGAAAATATGCAAATTCATCTTAGTGAGATACGGCTAATCACATGTGCAGGACTAAGGCATGCAGAAAGAACTCCATCTATTGAAACTGATTCATATAAATTTTAAGTTGTATGTAGCTTCACTCATTTGGAATCAGAGGTCAATTGTAAAGAATAATGGAGATAAAATCCACAAAGAGATACTCTATGCAAATAGAAAACATCTGAAGTCTCAGTTACTGAAGAGGAAAACACAACAAGATATCCGTGAGATCAGTGCAAACATATGCTTTTGGAATGTAACCTCAGTCAAAATCTGATGAAAGACAGCTTGGTATCTTTAAGAGAAAGAATTCTGAAATGCATGTTTGGGCCAGTAGAAGAAAATGGAGCGTGGAGAAGAAGATACAACCCTGTACTTAACAGGCTATTTAATGTCCCTGACACTGTTAAAGTTATTAAGATCAAGAGGCTAGAGTGGGCTGTTCATGTACTCCGTACCAATGACAACAGAGCGATGAAGAAGATATATGATGATGAGGCAAAAGGGCCCCAAAGAACTGGGAGGCGAAAACTGAGATGGGAGAAATGTAGATCCTGAGAATTAAGAACTGGAGGAGCATGGCACTGAACAGAAAAAACTGGCAAAAACTTCTGAGGAAGGTCAAGGCCCGCAAAAGGCTGTTGTGTCATCATCATCATGAGTGGTGGACTGAACAACTGTTGAAGATTATAGGTTCCTGAATGCTCCAAAAGGCACTATCCCATTCACATACTATAATGCAACTAACCAAATATCTCAAATGGGCACCTTCTTCTTCTTCTTAATGTGCCATCTTCTAGCGAAGGTTGGCAGTCAACATGGCGATCCTGAATTTAGATGCAGCAACACAGAACAGAGACATCATGTCCAACCCATACCAGTCCACGAGGTTCTTCATCCATAGAGTTCATTGTCTGCTAGGACTTCTACGTCCTTCTATTCTTCCTTGTATAACAAGCTGCAGGATTCTGTACTTATCATTCTGCATTATATGGCCGAAGTATTCCAGTTTCCGCCTTTTAATAGTCAGCAGCATGACTTCAGTCTTCTTTCCAAGTCGATCCAACACCTCGGAACTCCGGATTGTGTTTGTCCACGAAATGCGAAGCATCCGTCTGTACACCCACATTTTGAATGCTTCCAGTCTTTTGCAGAGGGCTTGAGTAGGTGTCCAGCTGTCCATTCCATAAAGTAACATGGGAAAGATGTACACGGATCAGACGGAGCATTAGGTTTAGTTGTAGGTTGCGGTTGTTGAGCAGTTTCTTCATCTGCATGAAGATGCTTCTCGCATGTTCAATTCAGACCCATATTTCTTGGCTGTAGTCCCACTTCTGGTTGAGGTAACATCCTAGAAACAAGGAAATGCCATTTGGTCCTTGTTTCAATGATGGTGAAATCCTGACATTCACCTCCCTGCGGAAGAGAGGGGGCAACAACTGTATATAAAAATTATATTTTATATGCAGGCGGCTAACGAATGAAGGGATCGATTATCTCCCGGTATAAGGAGATCCCCTATTCCAAGTGCCAACAGTCTCTTTGAGAATGGATGAGCGGGTATGGGTAAGGGCACTCTACTGTCTTGGGGACAAGAAATTGTTCCCAAAGGTGGAGGAACCAGTTTGGTCAACGGCATTAGAATGCAGAAGGCAACGGAAAACCACTGCATTAAAGATCCTGAGAGATATTCCAATAAATTCACATGGCATGACTGCAACGTCAGGATCAGAGCTGGCCATGTGGATCGTCCACCTCCGTTTGGAGACGACGTCTTAAGAAGAAGAAGCGATGGGTTCATTGTCGAGAGTGAGCTGTACGGGTTCATTGTCGAGAGTGAGCTGTACGTGGATGTCTTGCCATTTACTGACAACTATGAACTGGGTTTTCTTAATGTTTATCTTCAGTTCTCTGTTGTTGCAAGCAACATTCACTTTGTTTAATAATACTTGAAAGTCTTCTGCATTGTCTGCTAGCAATATCGTGTCGTCAGCATAACGAAGTTTGTTTAGACGTTCCCCATTGATAATGATGCCTATGGTAGACGGTTCTTCCAGAGCTTCTGCAAGGATAGCCTCTGAGTAAATGTTGAAGAGTAGAGGCAATAATACACAGCCTTGTCGAATGCCATGGTGGATGTCTATTTCTTCTGACAGGTTTTCCTCAATCTTGACTGCTGCTTTCTGACCCCAGTACAAATTGGCAATAATCCGAATATCTCGGTCATCAAGTCCGATGTTCTGCAGAATTTCCATCACCTTCCCATGCTGAACTTTGTCAAATGCCTCTTTGTAGTCTATGAAACATGCATAGACATTCTTGTTCATTTCCAAGCAACTATGGACAATTGAATACAGAAAAGTGCATCTATAGTCCCAAGACCATTCCTGAATCTGAACTATGTTTCAGTTATCACTTCTTCACATTTAGCACGGATTCTGCAATGAATGATCTTTAAGAATATACTTACAATATGGCTCATCAGACTGATGATTCTGTGCTCTTCGCATCATCTGGCATTTGCCTTTTTTGGGGGAGTGATAAAAGTGGACCTAAACCAGTCTTCTGGGATTATTCCAGTTGAGTAGATTTTGTTGAATAGCTCTGTCAGAATACTGGTACCACTGCTGTCCATGAGTGTGAGAAGTTCTGCATGTACTTCATCAGGGGCCTTTCCATTCTTCGTTTGGCAGATGACACGCCTCACCTCGTCCTTCAAAATGGCAGTACCTGTGTTTGCCTCGTTCACACCATGTTCGTTAGGTCTACCATCGCTGAACAGTTCTTCTATATATGACTTCCAGACCCTGAGTTTGTCAGTGATGTCAGTCACAATGCGGTTGTTCATCTCCACCAGAACATGATGCCTTCTATTACAATATAACCCAAGGCACTCCTTTATTTTTTTGTGTAGATTAAAACTGTCATTCTTTTGCTGCAGGAATTCTACCTCTTGACATCTTTCTGTCATTCACTGTTCTTTCGCAGCCACGATCTTCCTCTTAATTTCTTTGTGCACTTGCTTCTATTTATTTATCTCTTGGTTTTTACATTTCCGACGCTCATCCATGAATTCCAGTATCTCATCAGTCATCCACGGTTGTTTCTTGAGCATTTTATCACGTGTTAAATGTTGTTTTCCCGTGCCTATCAGAATCCATTTCATTTCTGTCCACAAGACTTCTATACCTGTATCAACATTCTTCATTTTATCGAAACTTTTAGATAGGTCATGCTGAATCCTCTTACGAATCTCTTCATTCTTGATACTGCTGATGTCTATTCTCGCAGGTCTCTTGGTCTTACGAACTGTCTTAAAGTGCAGTTGGATGCATGCCACCACAAGGTTATAGTCTGATCCAATGTCTGCTCTAGGGTAGGTTTTAACCAATTTGAAACTATTGCGGAAGCGCTGGTTCACCAGAATGAAATCAATCTGATTTCGGACGATGTGTTCTGTGGTATCTTGAGGTGCCTTCCACATGTAGAGTTGCTTGGCTGATAGTTTGAACCAAGAATTAAGCACGACAAGATGTTCTTCCTGGCTGAACTGCACTAGCCGACTGCCCCTCTCGTTTCTAAAGTCCAGACCAAATAGTCCGACCGTGTTACTGACTCTGCTGTCCGACTCATTGGCTGAATGGTCAGCATACTGGCCTTCGGTTCAGAGGTTCCCGGGTTCGATTCCCGGTCGGGTCGGGGATTTTAATCTTCATTGGTTAATTCCAATGGCCCGGGGGCTGGGTGTTTGTGCTGTCCCCAACATCCCTGCAACTTACACACCACACATAACACTGTCCTCCACAACAATAACATGCAGTTATCTACACATGGCAGATGCCGTCCACCCTCATCGGAGGGTCTGCCTTACAAGGGCTGCACTCGGCTAGAAATAGACACACAAAATTATTATTATTACTGACTCTGCCTTTTCCGATCTTCGCATTGAAGTCTCTGAGAATGATGTTCATCTCATGTTTTTTTGTGATGTCCAACACACTTTTGACCTGACTGTAGAATTCCTCCACCTCAACATCGTCCTTGTCAGCTGTGGATGCATACATTTGTATGATGTTGACAATGACTGGATTGACCTGGAGCTGCAATAGGGCTATTCTGTCTGAGTATGGTACAAAGTTTCGTACGGCACAGTCTACAGCTTGCGACATGGTAACAGCCACCCCTTGATGGTGAGTGGTGTCATCATTTCCAGCATAGTATACAGTGTGCTTGCCTATAGTACACTATCCTGAACCTGGCCAATGCATCTCGCTGATTCCCAGGATGTCTAAGTGCATCCTCTTCATTTCATGGATGGTATTGCCAATCTTTCCTATTTCAAACATACTTCTTGCATTCCATGTCGCAATCTTTGCCAATCTTTCCTATTTCAAACATACTTCTTGCATTCCATGTCGCAATCTTTGTCAATCTTTCCTATTTCAAACATACTTCTTGCATTCCATGTCGCAATCTTGTTAGCTGATCTGGAGATTCTAAGCGCCCTCTGACCATCTAAGGTCTGGCAGGGACAGAGGGCTGTGTTTCTTGTGTTTTCAGCCATGTTGATTGTGCTAGGAGTAATTCATAATACGATGGTTATCCGTTGCCTTCCATATCACAGTATCAC
This sequence comes from Anabrus simplex, assembly GCF_040414725.1. Lineage (NCBI taxonomy): Eukaryota > Metazoa > Arthropoda > Insecta > Orthoptera > Tettigoniidae > Anabrus > Anabrus simplex. The sequence continues at coordinate 124,641,792 of NC_090272.1, read as the reverse complement.
ATCCGTACTGCTGTTCCAGCTCCGCATGTGACTATCTGATCTTGACCCTTTTGGCATGTGAAGTCCTCTTTGGCCTCAAGTCAGTTCTGTTGAAGCTGCAGCCCTCCAACAAGATGGGTACCAGTGACATTTCCTCCACTGAGGGCCATCACCCTCCCTGGGGGGGAAGTTCCTCTGCCTGAAGCTGCTGACACCCCCAGGGGAGCCAGGTTAATTAACTGCCACCTGAAATTCGGCATGGAGTCACTGGCTGCATGGTCTACTCCATTACCATGGCAGGAGAACCTGACCAGTTACTCAATTTAACCAGAGAAAAGAAGCCCAAAAATGAAAGAAAGAAAATTACATTTTCCAGCAACAAAATTTGAACGCATGCATAACTACATGAAGATGGACAGGCATGTTTGTTACCGACAACTTGTGCTACTACACAGCAGGTAGAGGGGAAGTAAACCAGGTCCCAGGAAAGCATTTTGATAATGTCATGGTGAAAAGCATTTTGACAATGTCATGGTGAAAAAAGCTTTGAAAGGTCAGTGATCAGTTAACTTCAAATGCAAGTAGTTAAAATATGGTACTGATTTACATCATATTTCTTGCCATTTTTTGCTCAGTTATAGTCTGTCTACATTCACTGTCTGCAAGGACTAAAAGTAATTTCCAAGTACAGGCCTAAATAATAAAAGAAAACTGCTGCAAACTACTAACAAAGCTTCAGTAGGACAAAATGAGTGTTCAAGGCAGATAGCTGATAATATTCTAATTTAGTATTTTCATCCTTCTATATTGAAAAGTCCTTCTTAGAAAATGTATTAAGAAATTTGGAATTTATTTTACTAGTGCATCCAATTACATTCAAGTATTTATATGTGGGTTGGAACTTAAATAGTGGCAACACTACTGTGGACGTGAAACAAAACTGAATTAACTGTTGTCACTTCTACCACAAGTTACTCTTTGCCTAACCTGCCTCACTGCAAATGGAATCACCCACCCACTGAAACGCGACAATGCTGTGGTGAGAAGAAACCAGTCTTGTGTGAATTGCCACCCTAAACGTGTGTTGTGTATTCATCATGTTTACAAAACAGGAACAGCAATGTTGGCTGAAAATTGAATGTGCCTGTGGCTGAACAGCAAGACAATATCATGAAGGTCTCGTGAAGCATTCGGTGAAACAGTGTTACAATAGGGAACAGTGGCAAGAGGGGTTACAGCTTTCAATGAGGGTCGTGAAAACGTGGTGGACATGGCTCGGCTGGGCCACCCTAGTGTCAGTGAAGAGGAAGTGCAGGCTCTTGCTGTTCTATTAGATACAGATCAACATCAGACGATTTGTGAGTTAAGTCATGAGATGGGCTTACCGCATACGACTGTGCTGTATATTCTAAAGAAGTGCCTAGTAATGTGAAAAATTGCAAATCGGTGGGTAGGTTCCCCACGAGTTAACTGAAGCGCAGCAATGATTCCTGTACACAGCCACTCAGACTCCCTTGGAACGCTATGGTCGTGAAGGAGATGATTTCTTACACCATATTATTATGCTTGATGAGATCTCGGCCAGACCGTAGCACCCTGAACTTTAGCGCCAATCCAACAAGTAGTGTCATTAGAGTCACCACACAAAACAAAAGTTTGTCTTTGACTGTTATGGTGTCACCCTAACACATGCCGTACTGCAAGGACAGATTGTTAATCCTGCAGTCAAGTGCTTTTCCATCCAGGACTTAAGCCCCTGTGTTTATGACTTGATCCCAAAGGAAAAGGAACCACTTCGTGGCATTAGCTTCTGTACTGTTACTAAGATTCTGCAGGCAGTAGATTGCTCCATCAGAGACTTTTAATAGAATGGGCACCGTTACAGGGATTCTACGACTTCTACATCGCCGGTAATAAGTTGTAGACAATGCTGGTGAATGCAGTGAAGGAATGTAAATCCTTCATACAGGTATCACTTTTTGTCTCAGTAGTAAAAAGAATAGCTGTGACAACTAAAATTCCAACCCATATATTAAATTACATGCAAAAAGATATTTCAAAGTGAACAGGAATTTATTTTAAGTGAGATAATCTTTAGGCTTTCTATTCTAATACCACAACATGCCCAACAAAAGAGGAGCATTATTAAGGTACTTACTTGCATGTATAGTCGAGCCAAAGCCACCATGGTCAGTTTATCCTCTCCATTATGCATCAGTGCTTCTTTGTAATACCGAATAGCACTGTCAAAGTCTCTCAGAATATTAGCATGTTCTGCCATCTGCTGACAAATATCTGCTGCTATCAACCGCTGTTCATTACTGGCTAAAGAGTCCAAGGAAGCCCTTTTAAGAATTCTGCTCTGGTTATCATGGGCCTCTTTGAGCGTATCTAATGCTGCCTGAATATTCCCAGACTTTTCACGCACTTTAGCTAATAACAACAAGACTCTGGAGCGAGCAATAAGACCAGTTACATCAGAAATATCTGACTTCGATTCCAATTCCTGAGATAATGTTTTCTCAGCTTTATCATGCTGCCCTAACTTCATGAAGAGTTCAGACATGTCTAATTTGAGGTCACCATTATCCTCTCCTCTAATAGCCTCCTTATAGTAATTGATTGCTTTTCCATACTGGTGAGTTTTCACAAGAGCCCGTCCCATTTTACAAGCTAAAGCTGTATCGCGAGGATTTCTTTTAAGAGCTTGATCATAAGCTTCAATAGCTCTGTCTGGTTCTTGTATTGACATGTATGCATCTCCAAGCATCACATAACTTAAAGGTCCAGGAGCATTCTCTACTAATTCTCTATAACACTCTGCAAAAGCACGCAGGTCCTTCCTATGTTTGAGATGAATATTGGCCATTTTACAACGAGCTTGCTGATAGTATGCTTGCTTAGGAGAAACAGTCTGAAGAAGATCAAGCGCGAGTCTAGTATCCCCTCGATGGAGAGCAAATTCAGCATTTGCCACAGTGATACGACCTTCTTCTGAAGTACCAGCAAACTTTACAGTAGCTTCTTGCATTACTTTGGTTGCTTCATCAAACCGTTTCATCTCTCGGTATGCATCAACCAGTTCAAGGAATATCGAAACTTTATCTGGCAGAGACAGCTCCTGAACTGTCGGGGATGTTGGAGGCTGAGTTTTACCAGCACTATTAGACTTCAAACCTGATAAACTCATAGCAGTCTGTAGAGTCTGAATACATTCCTCAATGTTCCCTTGTTGCTTCTGGACAAGTGCAGATATAAGATGGTACACTGGATGTTCTCGAACTTTGAAATTATAGCTGAGTCCAACCTCCAGACACTGTGCAGCTCGCTGGTAATTACCTTGCTGGATATGTATCTGAGCCATCAACAAATTAGCATCAGAGCTAGCAGCATCAATGTCATCCAAAATGTGCTGTAAGGTAACAGTGGCTGACTTATGGTCTCCACTCAGGAACTGTATTCGAGCAAGTTGGTACAATCCTTCCAACAGACCAGGGCAAGCTTTGCTAACTGCTTCCAAAATTGTAAGACTCTGTCTCAGTGGAATGGGCAAAGGCTGGCCCTGACTTAAGCCTGAACTGTAATTAGATACACTAACAGCAGGTTGAATGGGTGCATATGCTAAATATTCCTTGACAATTTGCAAAAGAAAATCTGGATCAAGGCACCTCAAATATTTAGGTCCATATGGTAAAGTTCTAAGAGTTTTAAAATGAGCTTCAACAGCCTGATTCAGGTAGTGTAGAGCTTTCTCTGAGTCTCCTCCAGCTAATTGAGCAGACATTAGTAGGAGATCTGGAGTTGGCTGAGCTCCTTGAACTTCACGTAAAAATTCAACTTGTTGAGAAGCTTGTTCCTCTGCTCCACCCTCTGTAAGCTGACAGAGTGTCAAACCTGACAATGCTGCAATGGAAGAATCATCAACCTTGGTAGCACTGCGATAAAATTTTGTTGCGTCCTTAACACGACCCTGTAAAAGACATTGATATCCTAACTCCGTCATAAATTCTGCATTTGTCGGATCAAGTTGTGCAGCCTTTTCTGCAAATTTGTATGTCTCTGCAAGAACAGCTGCATTCCGACCACAAACTCGTGAGAACAACTGAGCAGTTTCTAAAAATAAATCTGCATTCTTTGGTTCGATTTTTTCCATTTCACTGAGGAATCGTCTTATTCCCAAGCTTGCTTCTTCATAATTTCCATCTCGACAAAGAGTAGTGAGAACCTTGGCCTTCAAGGCTTCTAGGCAGTGTGCATCTAAAGAAAGAATTCTATTAGCTGTCTCAATAGCCAGATCCCAATCCAGTAAAGCCAGCTGATTCTTCATTTTCTCAATAAGAGGTGCTGTATAGGAAGGATACCGAACCACCAGCTGATTTAAGAGATTAATAGCCCCCTCATAATCGTTTTGTAGTTCACAGTATCTCACTTTGCCGAAGATTGCCTCAGTATTCTTTTTACCATTACCTTGTTCGATAGCTAAATCAAAATATTGCATTATATCTTTGGCTTTACCATCCCTTCCTGCGTACATTTCTATCCACCCTTTAATTACAAGACCATCAGCTGACTTTGGATTGGTTTTCAACAACTTATCTACATAATCTTTGGCTTTATCTGGTTTCCCAGTATAGAACAGGACAACTGCAGCATGATATAATCCTGTTTCACTAGCATGTTTGCGCTCCTCCTTCAATTTTGAGTCAAGTTGTGCCAAGGCCTCTCGATCAACGCTAGCAAATCGCCTGTGTGCAAACATAAGTGCCAACATTGCTCCAAGCATGACATCTCGATTGATCTGGAGGGGATCCAGTTCTCGAATGCCTTCTTGCACTCTTCGACCCAACACCAAAGCTATTCCATTGTACAAGCGAAATGAAGGATCATTTGAATATTTTCGTATTCCTTCAAGAGCAGCAATTTGCATTGCATGATAATACTTCTCACGGCAGTTATAAAATATTCTAGTCTTGATATCCTCCATATTGAAATGAAGACAACAGTTTCTTTGTGCGTATTTCCTTCAACCTGTAAAAAAAAATATATATATATATATATATAAAAGAGAATTGTAAAACAATGGATTAAAGAATGAAAGAACAAACCACCAACTGAACCAATAAATGAATGAAGGTTTTGTTCAAAACTACAAATGGTAACCTTCATTGTTCCATATTGTTATAATAGATATATTTTTTTGAATTAAGAAAACAGTTTAGAAACCCTATAAATTATTTATCACGGTATTTAGGAGACATAAAGTCACTGGTATGACCCCAGTTAGAGTATGATCCCAGTGTATGGGACTCTCACTAGGATTACCTGATTTGAGAACTGGAAAAGATCTAAAGGAAAACAACAAGATTTGTTCTAGGTAATTTTTAACAAAATAGTGTTATGAAAATATTACAAACTTTGGGCTCTGGGAAGACTTGGGAATAAAGAGACGAGCCACTCTACCAACAGGTATGTTCCATGCTGTCAGTGGAGAGAAGGTGTGGAATGACATTAGCAGACAGATCAACTTTAATGGAGTTTTTAAAAGTAGGAAAGATCAAAATATAAAGTTGCAATTCAAGAGGAGAAATTGGGGCAAATATTAAGTAATAGGGAGAGAAACTGAGGATTGGAATAATTTGCCAGAGGAGATTTCAATAAATATTCAAATTTTTTAATATCATTTACGAAAACATTACATAAACAATGCAGATCAGTGGTGACTGATGATGGTTGAGAATGGTACTCAAATTTGGGTAAAAGTGATTTGAATGAAACATTCACTTTCCTTAAAGACCTATTTTCTAAAATTACATACTAAATATACTGTATATTGCCCAATGAACTGTGCAGCCACTATCTTTTCATTAAATAAGGCATTTTTGACAATCATTTATTTTCTTGCTCTAGGGCACCAAATTTGATCACTCTCTTAATTTAGGCTGCTGTTTGCACAATCCAGTCACAGCCAAAAGAAAAGACATCTAACAATAATGCCAAGTGCACAGTAGCTCTTCTTTAAGTATTATAAAACTTAAGAGATGTGACAGTACTGCAATTTTGTCCTGCAAAGGACTTACAATGATCTCACCCACTGAAGCCCTCCCACACCGATTGTGTCAGGCGATGGTGGTGATTTTTAAAGAAAAGTATAGCAAGAGAAGCAAGAAGTATAACGAGCTATCATTCCCTCTTAACTCTTAATCACAGCAGAAAGATGAACAACCTATCAAAAAGCAAAGTTTTTCCATAGTTTTCCCATATGTATCATGTGTACTAAGAAGGTCAATCTTCTTTTCCCATATCTCTGTGGGATTGCAGATGCAATTGGTGTTGCATATGTGGGTTTACACCTGTTTTACAGCTGGATGCTCTACCTGATGCCAACCTTATGTGGAGGGACATATTCACTATTGCATGCCTGTTTTGTGGCCGGATGCTTTTGCTGATACCAACTGTATGTCAAGGGATGTACAGTATTCACTATTGTATGTTTCTGTGGTGATTGGTGGCGTGGTGTGTTGCGTGAATATGAAGGAGTGTGTTGGAACAAATACAAACACCCAGTCCCTGCATCAGCCGACAATCAAACATGGGACCTCTAAACTAATGACTTCAACGTTGACCATTCAGCCAAGGAGCCAGACAAAGGACAATGTACACTGAAAAAAAGTGAGATACTGTGTGGTGATAGTGTGTAAATAATTGTGTACAAGATTGTTGAGATTGTTTTAAACCACATGTATTCTGTAAACAATGAGCGATCATCGTGATTCTGGAAACAGATTTGGGTATTCAATTCAATCAGCCTAACGATGTGCAGAGAGAATCTTGTAACTTAACTCTTGTTGTATACTGTAGCAAACTGACTGATTAGATACCAGTATTTTGTATTATTATTATACATTTTGTTAACTTCAAATCATAATTTATTAACAAAAACATTATTTTTTTGTTTTTATAATTTGCTTTACGTCGCACCGACACAGATAGGTCTTATGGCGACGATGGGATAAGAAAGGCCTAGGAGTGGGAAGGAAGCGGCCGTGGCCTGGTGTGATAATGGGAAACCACGGAAAACTATCTTCGGGGCTGCCGACAATGGGGTTCGAACCCACTATCTTCCGGATGCAAGCTCACAGCTGTGTGCCCCTAACCAAACGGCCAACTCGCCCGGTCAAGCTCACAGCTGCGTGCCCCTAACCGCACAGCCAACTCGCCCAGTAAACAATATGCATATTAAAACAGGTTCACATTGCAGATTACCATTGTAATTCTGGATTTTATTTCCTTCTGGCAATGCAGAATTTCAGATAATATCTAAGCAAGGTACTTGAACTCTTCTACTTGCTGAAATGAACAGCTTGATAGAATTTCTTGAAACTAAGTAAGTTCATGAATATCTGGTGAGTGCCATAGGTGATATAGTATTTGATTAGTATACAGTGCCATAGCAATATTAAGGGAACCAAAACAGGAAATGTAAAATATCTCTGATAATATTAGCTGTATGGAAATGGTGTTTATTATGAAAGCTGAGTAAACTATAATTGAATCAGTCATTTTAAAAAACGGCACATGTCCAGAAATGTAACTTTTCTGGAGAAGCAAAAAACTGATTTAAAAGCCTGTTTTGCTAGTTATGTTAAATGTATGTGCTTTGACTGTTAGTGTTGATAGTTGTGGCTAGGTTACTTGATAAAATATGGAGAAAAGATAAAGAACTTAGTGGAAATTGGCAGATATGATAATGATCTATAATGATCGCTGAATTACAATCAGTTTTGCAGCAAAACCACATTTTTACTTAGATAATCTGAACACACTGTGTCGTTGTTCTACAATAACAATCATTTGAATGATAACAGTCAATAAAAATCATCGTCAGTCACACGAACAGTTGGCCACGCAAGTATTTGGTTGAAAAATTCTTTGTTCTCCCCGGAATATACACTTCTAGACTGTTTAGGTTATTCTTCTTATTTCCGTCAATAGGAATTGGTTCTTCTTTGGCTGGTTCGTTAGGATGCTGGACGTTGCTGTCTAGTTTCAAATGGGTGTGTTCAATAAGGCCGTTGATTACCTGTTTTGTCCGTGCGGTTCCTGGATCTTCGGCATAGTAAAGGAAAAACATGAATGATTCTGATGATGATGCTTGTTGTTTAAAGGGGCCTAACATCAAGGTCATTGCCCCCATGAATGATTCTGGCCGGAAACAAATTCTCTAGTTGGTAGGCACTCCCCTTCATCAAGATTCATCCAACAGTCCTCCCCTCTTATAAAATTTTGGCCACCATGCAGTAAAGTTCTTACAACTTTCTTATGCTTTTTACAGCCACAAGAACACTCAGAAACTGCATTAACCGATGCCATAATCTTGGTCATCAAAGTTAGTAAAAAATTGAAAGTGTATTCAGCTGTTCCTTTCTATAAGCAAAGAAGCCATTCAAGAAAGGGCACTTCTCCAGATCATGTGCCTTTTTTTAAATGACTTCCAAGCCTCACACAAATCAACCTTCAATATCAGCATGTTACTGGTTCAATAAGTGTCATTCGTTTTGTGAAACGGTGCAATAAGACGAGAAGAATCTTAATCTGCAATTTTTTTTTAAATCAACAATTTGAACACGTACACTTTCTTAAATGACTGATTCAATTTCCGAACTTTTATGTTTTATGCACTTTTACCTTAATAATTATAATAATAACTGAGATGAAAATGAAAATCTGCAGCCTGTTTCCAGTAATTTGACCAGGTCAGGGATGGAATGAACATCATATCTAGCGGTGAGGATAGGAATTGTGTCGGCTGCCGAAGCCTGTTGTACTCCTCTGGGGCAATGATAAATGACTGACAGATGAAATGATATTGGAGAGTGTTGCTGGAATGAAATTACAGGGAAAACTGGAGTACCTGGAGAAAAACCTGTCCTGGCTCCACTTTGTCCAGCACAAATCTCACATGGAGTGAGCGGGATTTGAACCACGGAACCCAGCGGTGAGAGGCCAGCGCGCTGCCGCCTGAGCCAAGGAGGCTCAATAATAACTGAGATATTTGCAATTAATATATTTTTTCACAAACTTCCACATATCTCTGGATAAAATGTGTACATAATAATAACTATAAAAAATCTAGTTTTAAATATGTCTATATTTGATACAGTTTTACCGTACAAACTATAATAATGGACATTATAATAATGGACATATTCAGGAAATTTAACTTTTAGCGCAGATTCCATCAGCACCAAACATCACTGGCCTACTATCTCCTAAGCCCATAAAACTGATCAACAATAATATTACACTGAATGCTGTTAACTGAGATGTGCTTTCTCTGTCTCTCTTCGGCTGTCACTTATCTCCACCAAATAGCATTACTGCTGCAAAACTGAGTATATAAATTCAGGGATAGCCGGGCTATGCTTTAGGCTATATATTATTTGATTACTATACAGAGGAGTAGCATTTTTAAGGAGACCAAAACACAAAATGTCAAATTTCCCCAATAAGCTATAAATTTTATTTTTGTTCCATACTGAAGCGCAATTATAAGAAACAGATTGACAACAGGGTCTATCTTCTCAATACAATATATCAAGTACATGATATTACATGATTTACAGAGAAGGCAAGGTGGATGTGGCCTATAAAGGAACTGTTCCAGCATTCACCTTAATGCACGAGAATGGTTAACCATGGAAAATAATTCTCAAGACAGCCGACGGTTGAGACCAGCTGCTCCACCTACCGAATATAGAGCCGCAAAGCTAGCCAAAGCTAGCCGCTATGCTGAAGCCTACTCTACCCAGTGATGACTACTGAAACGAATAGAAGAATATAAAGGAACAATCGCTTGAAGAATGAGGTAAATAAAATGATAAAAGATGGGATTGAAAGCCTAGGCCTCAAATGCTTTAATAATAATAATAATAATAATAATAATAATAATAATAATAATAATAATAATAATAATAATAATATTTTTTTTTTTTTTTTTGCGAGGGAGTGTGGAAAATCTTTCATAAGACGCTTGTGAGGGTCCGCACTCAACAAGTGTGTGGAGATTCTTACCCACTAAAAACCACACTCCCTTTTCCCACGACGTTTATCTCCGCCCCGGAACCGCTCTCGCATTACTTCAGGGCGGATGTCGTGCTTAATGCATCTTGTGCTTCATCTTCCTTCTTCTGCTTTACTATCTGTCGTAATCGTCCAGGTCCTTCTTCTTCTGACGCAGAATATTTTCTACGTAGACTGCCACCTGGTCCCAAGATTCTCGACTTCGTAGCATTACTGACACGATCCCTTCTGGCGTCAATTCTCCGTGCATAACTTCTAAGCATCTTCTTTGTGGCAGCCAATGAACACACACAAAGAAAGTATGATAGTATGAAAGTATAATAATAATAATAATAATAATAATAATAATAATAATAATAATAATAATAATAATAATAATAATAATAATAATAATAAAATAATAATAATTGTACCGGGTGGTACACCTCCACGTCGCTAATTCAAACCTTGCGCCTGTTGAAACTCCCCTACTGGAGGAAGTCTGAACTTTATCTAATGTATTAATTTTCAAGTTTCTCAGAAGATGTCACTACTTGGAAATTTTGAAGTTTCTGAACTGGGTCGTTTTTGATGTATTTTTGTTTTACCTGTAGTAAGAAGTGTGAACTTTCTCTTCTAGAGGACACTACTGAAGAACTACAATAGTTCACCCTAGTGCGAAGTGAAAGAACTGTTTTTTGGAGAAATTTTTATCTCAAAAGTTGTTTCTTGTTAAATTTCTTTCTGTTATTGTTTAAGTTGGCTGTATAACCCTTTCTTTCCCCTTGTTTTGAATTTAGCCAATCCCGAATTTCTTTAATTAATTTATAACCAATCAGGTGTATCTTCCCCAAAGGGGATATATTGCTTAACCCTAGCCAATAAAGTTTTTGTGGGAGGGTGTTCTCATTCCTCAAACGCCTCGAACTTTCCGCAAGAGTATATAAACTGCTGATTTTAGGGTCTCCGGGCCACTTCAGTACCATCTTTCAGTGTGTAAAGTACATAGCAGGGGGCGGGAAGCGCCTCTTTCTTCGGGCAGCAGTTCAACAACAAGGTAATGGCCGTTTAATAACTTCTTTTCTTGCTAGCTCAGCAGTTTAACTCTCGGGGCAGGTCCGAAGCTTTTCCACCATGTAACTTTTCCCTAAAATGTAAAGACTCTTAGTATCTATTCTCTTTTAAGCTACATATTGGGATAGAGAGTGCTTAACCCTCTCGAGCTCCCACTCATATTGTTTTGAGGTGAACTTATTTTTCACAACCGATTCTTCCTTAACGTAATGTAAATTGTTTCTTTCTAAAGTCACCTCTTTAGTATGGGATTAGCCCTTGCATTAGCGGCCTAGAGCCAGATTAGGTTTTAAACAAAATGTATTAGGAGTGCAGATCGCCTCCTCTCAAATTGGTATTTTAGAGGCCGTGTAATTAACCTTTTCTCACTTAATAGGCCTCAGTAGGTTGGGTATTTTACCCCTGTGTTTATGTCCTTAGAGGACAGCTTGAAGGTGGAATTTGGTGTGGCCTTTGACAGGCTTAAATTTTGAGAGCGAGTTGCTCTTTCTTGAAAATTTTGTTTTCTGCGCGCCTCAAGGAGGCTTTACTGTGTAATTTGGAGCAAGTGCTCCTGGGCATGAATGGGGTTTTCTGCCCCTCTGTTGAAACTTGTGTTGGGGTAAAACTGGGCTAATTGCTCAAGAATTGTGAGTTCGGGGCTCGAAGCCCAAACCCTGTAAATACTGTGATTGTACCTTTGTTGTCTTGCTACTCTGTACCTGCCATGCTTGTTATTTCTTGATTTTGCAAAGAAAATATAACCTGGTTAAATTTTAAATTAACTTTAATTTCGTAGCCTGAGACCTGTTCACCCCCGCACCTTCTTTCATCTCTGCTGTTCCACAGATACCTCGGAACAATAATAATAATAATAATAATAATAATAATAATAATAATAATAATAATAATAATAATAATAATAATAATAATAATAATAATAATAATATTTTTTTTTATTTGCGAGGGAGTGTGGAAAATCTTCCATAAGACGCTTGTGAGGGTCCGCACTCAACAAGTGTGTGGAGATTCTTACCCACTAAAAACCACACTCCCTTTTCCCACGACGTTTATCTCCACCCCAGAAACCGCTCTCACATTGGCTTCAGGGCGGATGTCGTGCTTAATGCATCTTGTGCTTCATCTTCCTTCTTCTGCTTTACTGTCTGTCGTAATCATCCAGGTCCTTCTTCTTCTGACGCAGAATATTTTCTACGTAGACTGCCACCTGGTCCCAAGATTCTTGACTTCGTAGCATTACTGACACGATCCCTTCTGGCGTCAATTCTCCGTGCATAACTTCTAAGCATCTTCTTTGTGGCAGCCAATGAACACACACAAAGAAAGTATGTAATACGTCATCGATATCACCGCAGTATATGCACACCGGACTAGTTGCTAGACCTAGCCTATGAAGAAATTTTCGAAAGTATCCATGACCTGTCAAGAACTGTGTGAGATAGTTCTAGTTCTTTCTTGGCCTCATCATCATTCCTCTCTGCATGATCAGGGAATAGTGTGTGTACTATTTCTTCCATGGTGAGTAGATCCATGATAGGGCTTGGTAGCATCCTGAATTTCTTCATGACAATTTAATAATAATAATAATAATAATAATAATAATAATAATAATAATAATAATAATAATAATAATAATAATTGTACCGGGCGGTACACCTCTACGACGCAAGTTCAAATGTTGCGCCAATTGAAACTCCTCTACAGGAGAAACCCTGAACTGTAACAACTGAATCAACTCTCCTGTTTATCAGAAGATGTCTCTAGGTGTTTTGATTTGCTTTTGTTGATCAAGAAGTGTGGATATTCTCTAACAGATGTCTCTACTAAAAACTATGATTATGCACTCTGGTGCGAAGGAATGAACTTTCTTGAAGAAATTTTGTATTCGTAAATTTTGTCTTTACTCAATTTTGTTCTTTTGTTTGAGGGTTGGCAATATTAAGCTTTGTTTCCGCCTGTTTTGAATTTAACCAATCCTAAATTTCTGTAATTAATTTTCCATGAATAAGGTGTTTCTTCATCGCTTTGTGTATAACTTTTTGCTGTTAGCCAATAAAACTTTTGTGGGCGGGTCTTAATCATTCATGAAATTTCTCGAATTTTCCGCGAGGGTATAAAAACTGCTGATTTTCTTGTCTCCGGGCCACTTCAACAACATCTTGCTTAGTGTATAGAAGCATAGCAGGGGGCGGGTAGCGCCTCTTTCTTTGGGCAGCAGCTCTTCAACAAGGTAATGGCCGATTAACATCTTTCTTTCCTCTCTGCTAGTTCAGCAATTTAACTCGCGGGGAAGGTTCGAAACCTTTAATATGTAACCAACCTTTTTAAAATGTAAATCCCATTTTAGTCTCTGTAAAAACTACTAATCTCTTTAACTGTAAAGCGGGGATAGAGAGTGCCTTACCCTCTCGAGCTCCCCTTCATTTTGAAGTTGAGGTGACTACGTTTTCATAACCGTTTCTTCTCTTCCTTAATGTATTAAAGTTTTCTCATATGAGTCACTTCCCTAGCTTGGGATTAGCCCCTGTGTAATCGACCGAGCACCACTTAGGTTTTAAAACATGTATTTAGGAGTGCAAATTCACGCCTCCATCCCTTTTGCGTTTTGAGCCATTTAAATTAACCTAGTATTTGCCCACTAAGGCCCAGTAGATTGGGTACGAGATACCCCTGTTTCTTTATAAGTTATGCCTTGATGGCAGTTTGTGTAACAGTCTGTTATTGCCTTTATAGGCTCGAAAGATCGAGAGCGGGTCAGCTCTTTATGGTGTTGTGGTAAAAGTGCATTAGAGAGGCTTGAGATGTGAAGTTGGGAGCAAGTGCTCCATGTAATGAGGGGTTTTCTGCCCTTTGGTAATTTGTGGTTGTGAGCTGAGAGCTCAGACTTTAGGGCTCGTAGCCCAGAATTTGTAAAGTTGCATTGTACCTGATTGTTCTTTGTTATTTCACTTAGTGAAAATTGTTAAATGTTGTTATCTGTTGAAAATATAACCTTTATTTAAATTTTAAAATTCATCTTTTGGACTTGTAGTTAGACCCATTCCAGCCTGCACCTTCTTTCACCTCTGCCTTCCACGGATAACTCCGTAATAATAATAACAACAGCAATAATAATAATAATAATAATAATAATAATAATAATAATAATAATAATAATAATAATAATAATAATAATAATAATAATAATGTAATGGACTACAATGTCCAGAGTTCCTAAAACTTGTTACAATAATATTACACTGACTGACTACTGCTGTTAGTTGAGGTGTGTTCTGTCTCTTCTGCTGCCAGTCATCTCTGCTAGATGGCATTAGTGCTGCCACTATCCAAAAGCTAACCGATCAACGATGGATATGACAGTTAGTTATCTATAAAAATGTTAATCAAATTTGCATATTAATTTTTGTAGCAAAATAGGCTTTGCACTCTAAATTCACTGAATATTCACATGGTCCTTTTGTTGAAATTATTGAAAGACTTACTGTATACCAATAACGTACTCTAGAAAACCTAGGATATTCCTTCAGATTATTTTTCCTTAATGAAAAATTACATGCAAATAGCTTTAATAGTGGTCAAATTCTCAGTGAAACCATGTGCAAAAATTAATGTTACAGAAAATAGGCAACAAATGTATGACAGAGCAGGACATAGCAAGTATCAACACTGGACATTTACAGACATATCTTTTTTTCATTTGTTCACCATATTAAAGAGGAAAGTATGTTATTTTTAATGCAATTTTTATCCATTAAAGTTTTTTTTTTTGCTATTTGCTTTATGTCGCCCCAACACAGATAGGTCTTATGGCGATGATGGAATAGGAAAGGCCTAGGAATTGGAAGGAAGCGGCCATGGCCTTAATTAAGGTACAGCCCCAGCATTTTCCTGGTGTGAAAATGGGAAACCACGGAAAACCATCTTCAGGGCTGCCGACAGTGGGGCTCGGACCCACTATCTTCCGATTACTGGATACTGGCTGCACTTAAGCTACTGCAGCTATCGAGCTCGGTCCATTAAAGTTTGCCTGCCTCTTAACGCACAGGAGCTTTCTCATTAGGTAGTAAACCTGTCCTCCTTTCTGAACTTTACTGGTGATTTCTGCCAATAATTGCTATTCTTTCTTTTTCTCCCTTTTGTTTTTCCCCTGGCTCCGAGTACCTTTGGCCTACCAAGCGGCTGCTGCTCAGCCTGGAGGCCTGCAGATTATGAGAAGATGTGAGGTCGGCGAAACTAATCCTCTAAGCTTTCTAGATTGGGGCCACCATTGATCATCAGATTGCTTCAGGTCCAGGTAAAAATCCCTGACCTAGAAGAGAATCAAACCCGGAACCTCTGGGTAAGAGGCAGGCACACTACCCCCACACCATGGAGCTGGCTGCCAACAAATGACATTATTACACTAAAAAAGATTTTCTTCCAACTTTGTTCCACCCTAAGTGATGTTAGTACAAATGCTCTGTTGACTGAGTGGCAATACAGTTGAACCTGCTTTATACGTAACTCTGTTCAACGTAATTCATATTTGTACATAATTTTCTCTAGGTCCTGGCAAAATATAATTTAAAAGCGTGTTAATCAAACCTTATTTATATGTAATCCGTTTATACGTAATTCGCTGTTATACGTATTAAGTGCCAGTGAAATATAACTGAGTTTTGCGTAATTGTAATGAGAATGTGCTTTTTAAAAAGAAACTACTGTATTTACAAAGTTTCCTCTTTGTCGGCGTAGGCGGATGTAGAGCGATCGGGTTTCGGTGCTGAAACAGAACACAGAGTTACGCCGAGTGACATTGTTGACTCTTACTTACTTGCGGCTTAAGAAAGGCGAGTCCTCTTCGCTCCTCCTCTACCTTTGTCGTTTTTAACACGCCGTCAAATATTAAGATACATTATAAGCAAAGTGGGCGGTTTCGGTGCAGAAACAAACGAAAATGCAGTAAATTTGTTTGAATATGAGAATTTCTTTCGTGGGAACAACGGAGAAGTAAAATGTCCATGATGCCAGTATCTGGTGTTTACTGTTGAACAGTAGTTTTGTCATTCAGTTGCTTTTGATTAGCCATGGAGAACAGAAAAAGGAAAAGTTATACGAGAAGTGGACGCTAATCCACATAAAACAAAAAATGAAATCACTTCAAACTTAGGGATTGCTTATACCACGTTATGTACAGTCATCAGTAAAAGAAATGCTATTTTAGATGAGTTCCTAAAATGTCTTTCAATTAGTGGAGACATGCTGAAGGCAAAGGGGATAGATTTAGCTAAAATTATGAGTATCACTGGTGCTTTCAAGGCTTCATCAGGATGGTTGCAGGGATTTAAAGATCATCATGGAGATATAGGGAGAACAATTTGCAGTGACTCAAAATCTGCAGACGACGTCACGGTGCAAGACTGGAAAGAAGTTCTGCCGGGTATCGTAAGCGATTATCAGCCTCAAAACATCTAGAACTGTGATGAGAGCGGCCTATTCTACAATCTCCTTCCTAATAAAATATTAGCTGAAAAAGGTGACTCATGCCATGGAGGGAAGAAAAGTAAAATTCGTGTAACACTACTTCTCGCTACCAATGCAGATGGATCTGACAAACTTCCTCCACATGTGATAGGAAAATTGACGAATCCAGGTGTTTTAAGGGTGCGAAAACAAAACCTAAGGAATATGAATCCAATTGGAACAGTGGTTGAAAGACCTGGACATTAAAATGAAAAAGAAACAGAAGAAGATCCTTCTTCTTATGAATCGATGTGCAGCACATCCACCTCAAATCGTTCTGGAGAATGGCCGAATGGAATTTTTTTCCTCCTAACTGTACCAGTGTTCTACAACCGCTTGATTTGGACATCATTGCAAATTTCAAAGTGCATTATAGAAAAATGCTGGTTCAACATTTAATAACACTGAGTGATGCAGGAAGTGAACCTCTCTCCATTAATTTGCTACAAGCCATGGACTTTATTTCGGCTGCCTGGAAGCAGGTGTCATCTCCACAATCAGCAACTGTTTCCGCAAATCTGGTGACTTACTAGAAGAGGCTGCCTCTAATGATGATTGTGGGGACGAAGTTTTGTCTGGCAATGAGCTAATGCTACCGAAGGGTGTAGAATTCGATACGTTTGTGCATTTTGATGACAATCTGGCTGTATGTGGAGAACTACTGGATGAAGAGATTATTGCTGATGTATGCCAACAACGCGGCACTGATGGATCAGCTACAAGCGATAGCGACATTGGAGATGGAGATAACGACTTGAATCTTGACACCTGAACTGAGTGAAGTGTTAAGTGCAATCGAAGTGTGTAGGCGTTATATCAGTGCGGAAGGTTGTAATGAAAATGCTTTGAATTCATTACCAAGTTTGCTAAAGGAGGTTTATAAGGGCCGATGACCTTCGATGTTAGGCCCCTTAAAACAACAAGCAAAGGAGGTTTATACTCTTAATGCAAGAATAGTGAAACAAGCCAAACTATCTGATTTCTTTAAGGTTGGGCCAAGTTCTCTTAATGTATTTATTATTTGCAAAGATTTACACGTACAGGTATTTCCATTGGTTTTTCAGTAAATATGTGATGTATTGCGTAAGTCTGATTTCTAAGTAATTCTGAGTTACAAATACTTTTTTCTCTTCCCCTTGATATACTTATAAGTCAGGTTCAACTGTACATCTGTTTTGGACTGACTTATTTTGAGAACTAAAATGTGTTAACACAGCATCCAGGTCATCATCTAAAAAGGCACGAGATTTAAACTCACTATTCTTGCTGAGTCTCTTACTCAGTTCATTAATCTATCCTTACAGAAATGAATACAAGTGGTAATAATTTGCTCTCTTGTCACAAACAATTTTGAATATCCAACATCTACTTGGACACAACTCTTGTAGTGTTCACACAACACTTTGACCTTATTTAATAAAGTAAAAATTAATAAATATTAATTTGCCTCAAATTACAGGTGACCACAAGGATCCAGAATACAACAAATTTATAAATTAATAGCCTACAGCAGTTATGAACAAAGATGATGTAGCTTACTACTTGGCTACCATAACAGGGATATTAACATCCAGGTCCAGTCTGGAAGATCTCTATAAAAATTTATTATTACAATTTGAAAAAGGTACTATATCGTCGCTGCCAGGACAAAACCTCCTATGTGAAATATTTTAGCTTAGAACTTTGGCTGGTAAGGTTCTGTCATCTAAGGTGCAATATTGTGTGAATATTGTCAGGGCATAGTATGTGCTGCGGGTCAGTATATCTCCAAAACTATTACCACATACGAGGTTTTGTCCCAGCAATAACGATATTTTCTTGATTTACTGACCAGTTGGACCCATTTCAATGTACTGCCACAAAGAAAAATCAAATGATTAAAATGTTTAATATATAACATCACATAAAATAATTACAAAATGTGCACACACTGTGCATTTGCATTACATTAGAAACTTCCTTAATGACTAAGTGAAATGTCAGTTCATTGCTATTGTTACGTGGCCATGCGATGGTCAGCTTTCTGTAAGCACCCCATCTGGTATTTCCTGGAAGGGATGAGTGAGTCAGGCTCGGGAGCCTGATGGCTTTTGATGGCCTCTACTTCTACTGTGCTTTTTGTTTGGTGCCTCGTGGAGTTTCTAGAAGACAAAACTAGAATGCTCCCATTCTGGCCGCACCCCAAGGTACTAGAACTTCATCACCAGGTATATAAAAGCAGGCTCGCCGCAAACAGATGGTTGTAGTTGAGCTGTGTCGTCATTATATTGTGTTACTGTAGTGAGTGTTGAGTAGTCAGTAACAAGTTATGAGCAAGGAATTTATTGTGTGAAGCAGTCACTTGAACTGATTGAAAGAGTTATCGGTCTTGTTTGGAGTTAAGCCAAGTGTACAGCAGTTGTGCACTGTGAGAGTCAACAGATGTGTGTTTGAACCTATCTGCATGAAGCTGCTGTGTGAGGGAAGCAAAGTGAAAGGTGAAACCTGTCAATCAGTTTTGTAATTAGGATATGTCTGAACGTAGTTTAAACAAGTGTATTGGTTGTGGCATCATACACGGCCATTAACCTGGCCCAAGGGAGATAGGGTCACTTTCCCTGTCTATCACTTGAGTAATTCTTGTCTGGTGCATCCACACTGTCTTGTGGAGAAGAGGGATCTTCAAAGGCTAAGGGAGTAAACCCAGAAAGAAAACTCTCAGATGCATTAGGCTTAGGTCAGCAGATGAGTAAATTTGTACTTGCTTTCAACTATAATACAAGCCTTGGATGGAAGTTTAAAAATGAAAATGGAATTGAAAAGTCCCTGGCTACAGTTGCACAATATGATGTTAATGCTGATGTTCATGCAAGTGTTAAATCAGAGAACAAAACCCGATTTGGAACAATAAATATTTTAACAATGAATGGAAAGGAAAATGAATTGATTGACATAATGGAGAGATGAAAACTCGATATCCTGGGATTAAGTGAAGTAAAATGGAAATAGAAAGGAATGAAGAAACTAAGAAAGAGGTACACTTTGTACTGGATGGGTAACAGAAAGAGAAAAGAAATGGAGTGGGATTTATAGTGAATCAAAATGCTGAACCAATAGCTGAAGTTGAGTATGTAAATGAAAGAATTATAATAATGCACATACATGTAAACAAGGCACTACTGAAGATAGTACAGGTATGCTCCACAGACAGGATGTAGCGTGGAAGAAAAAGATTTCCTCACTGAACTGGACTCACATATTGTTGGAGATGAGATCATGATAATGGGAGATCTGAATGCCCATGTGGGAACTGATAGAATGGGATATGAGAATGTTCTGGACTCGTGGGTATGGCGATAGAAATGAAGACGGAGAGAAACTGTTGGAGTTTTGTATCAGAAATAACCTGATAATAAAGAACACACAGTTTATGACGAGGAATAGCCATAAGATCAGCCGATAGAGTTGGAATGGACAGTATGGAACACTCATCGATTTTATAATTACAGACCGAGAATGGGGAAGTTACGTCATGAATACAAAGATAATCCCCAGTTAAAGTATGGAAGGTGATCATAGATTATTAATTGTTGAATTAAAACAAGTAAAAATCCCTAAAATGTACTGAAGAAGACACCAAAGATCAGGATTTGGGAATTGGAGGATGAGGATAAAAGAACAGCATTCCAAGATTGCATAAAAAGGAAGTTGCCTAACATAGAAATACAAAGTGGAGAAGAAGAGTGGGACAATTTAAGACAGACATTTGTAGAAGCAGCAATTGAGGTATGCGGGAAAACAAAAGCTAAGGTTAAGGGAAAGGAGACACGGTGGTGGACAGACAAAATAAAAAAAGAAATAAAAGAAAGGAACAAGGTGAAGAAGGAAATGGATAAGGAAAAGCAAAAAACATATCAGAGGGATGAGAATAAGATAGAAAGGTTACATGTGAAATACAAAAGATTGAAACTACAAGTAAGGAGGAATATCAAGGAAGAAAAGCAGAAATGTTAGGGAGAGTTTACCAACAAAATTGAACAAGATAGTCAAGGAAATCAGAAACTATTATACAGAGTAATAAAATCAAAAAGAATAAATCAAGACATTAGAGAGAGAAGATGGATCCATAGTACAGGACGTAAAGGGTCTTCAGAAGGTGATGGCAAAATATTTTGAAAAACTTTATAATGAGGATGACTGCTCAGTGGAAGAAGGAAATAAGAAAATGGAAATAATAGATGGAGAAAAAGAAGAGAACCCGATAACATGGTTGGAACTTGAAAGGGCAGTGAAAGCAATGAACAAAGGTAAAACAAGTGGAAAAGACAAATTCAATGCTATATGGAAGGATGAAAGGATACCTGAAGATTGGCAACAAGGAAGCATTGTACCACTGTTCAAAAAAGGAAATAGGAAGAAAACTGAAAATTATAGAGGTATAACCCTATTATCACATGGGGTAAAAACAGAGAAAGTCATAGACAAAAGACTGAGGGATATAATAGAAACACAGTTAGAGGAAGAACAATATGGCTTTAGACCGAATAGACTTGATATTTACAGTGTGAACAATAATGGAAAAACATCTGGAAAGGGAACAAGGAAATCACATTCGTATTTTTGGATTTGGAAAAAGCTTATAATACAGTTAAGAGAAAACAAGTACGGGAATGCCAACAGAAAAGGAATGTACCAAAATCATTAATTAACAAGATAAAGATGTTGTACCATGAGAGTAAAAGCAGTGTACAAGTGGGGAGTGGTGACTCTGAAACATTTTATACAAAAAAAGGTCTCAAGCAAGGAAGTGCAGTCACCATTATTGTTTATTATATTAATGGTTGAAATCATAAAATGTGTAAAACAGAGTATCAGTAGTGATGAAATAAATGCTTCGGTATTTGCAGATGATGTGGTGATTTGGGGAAAGGGAGAAAAGGAAGTACAAAGGAGACTGAACATTTAGAATGAAAATCTGAAGGAGTTTGGAATGGTAATTAGTAAAAACAAAACTGTAGTCATGCACTGTGGAAAAGATAAAAAGAGAAGCCAAGTGAACATAGAGAGAGAACGGTTAGAGAATGTAGAACAGTTTACATATCTGGGTAGCATTATTAATGGAAGTAATTAAATCAAGCCTGAAATTAATAACAGACTAAGTAAAGGTACAACATTTTATCATCATGTCAGAGAGCTTTTATGGGATGAAAAAGTACCCAAGAGAACGAAATTAACATTATATAAACAGTATTTCATACCAATTGTAACATACAGACTAGAAATGCTGGTAACTAATAAGAGACAAAATAGTAAGATCCAAGCAGTATAAATGAAATTTTTACGAACATCGGTTAAAAAGACAAGAAGAGATAGAATCTAAAAATATTAAAATCAGAGAAGAGCTAAATATAGAACCGTTAGTACAGAACATACAGATAGCAAGACTAAGATGGTCTGGACATGTAAAAAGAATGGGAAAGGAACAGGTAGCAAGAAGGGAATTGGAAAGAGAAGTTAAGGGAAAGAGACCAGTTGGAAGACCGAGAAGAAGGTGGATGGATCAGATTTGGAAGGACATTAGAGAAGCTGGATTGGACGTGGAAGAAGTAATTGAGCAGGAAAAGTCAAAGGACAGAAAGGAGTGGAGGAGACTTGTTAACCACAACTCAGGCAACTGGAGTGGGACATTGATGATGATGATGATGATGATGATAATTGTAGTATATTGTAGTATCTGATTAGAAATTGGCATGCTTATTTTCTTATTGTACTTAGGATACATCTGAACGTAGTTTCAAAATTATTGTAGTATATTGTAGTACCTTATTAGTAATTATCGTGCTTATTCTCTAATTAAAGGCAGTTTTCATCCTGTTAGGTTGTAGTAAAAATATAGAATGATTCATTAGTATTGTAGAGTAGTAGTATATTAACTACCTTATTGTCATGTGATCTTTATGTACTAACATTCTCTTTTCTGTTTTCTTTTCATTAATCCATAAAGAATGGCTAAGGAGTGCAAGTGTACGAACTGTGGGTGGTGTGACCAAGCATTAAGGAGTATGAGGGAGGAGTTGGATCGTTTGAGGGAGATAATTAGGATTCTCTCAGTGGAAAGGAAGGAAACTAGGCCTCCCTCAAACAATGTACAGAATACAGCAGGTGAAAAAGAGGGATGGGAAGGAAAGGGGGGGAAATGTAGAAGATAGATTGTCTAATGCTTTAAGGGGAAGGAGATTGCAGGCTAAAGGCTCTATTCAGGATCAGAATTCACACCAGGTGTCTGTGAGAAATTGGTATGAGTCACTGCAGGTAGACAACAGAGGGAAGATGAGGAACAGGGAACTGTTGCTGAGAAGTGTGAGGAAAGGAAAAGGTAGGAAAGGGAAATGTACAGTAGAGGATAGGAAAAGACAGGTGGAGCAGGGTAATGGGAGGGACAAAAGGGAGGAGGAACTAGCTTCTGCAGCTGTCAGGAAATGATATGAAACAATTGGCGTTACAAGAATGTCCCTGGGTTTGACAGTCCTGCCTCCATCTGACTAACCTAGATGAAACATATATACATTGAATGTACAAAGACAAACCACTTGGCATTTAAAAGTTCTTGGTTTTGGTTTTAAAAATTGTCATGTGTTCATGGAACACAGAATAGAACTGTTGGTCTTGTTTCAATCTACTGGAAACAAATGCACTATCGTAGTTGAGAATATACATATTGATTGAAAGTTTATACATTGCTATGAAACACATGGCACTTTAATATTCTTGGATATGAGTAAAAATGCTGTCATATGTTTGTACAACTCGACATAGACTTGTCATTTATTAAAGTTAAAAATTTCATTGTTCCGTATTGAAGAATATCACAATTAAAATGGTTTTTTCACGTCAACTGTTCTAAGAATTCTATAGGAGCACAATTACTTACTCAATTATATTGAATTGTATTATATTTATCTATATACTCACTTTCCCGCAACCAAGGAAAATAACTGGATCGTCAAGCTATTCTCCATTTTATTTTGGCGTTTGAAACCACAGTGCCTGATATTGAATGTGTCGCGCTGATCACCGGGAGCTGGCAAGTTGCTTCAATGAATCTGCTCGTCTTCAACTCCTACACGAATATGAACCTTCGTATGTGTTCGATTGTGATGTGACTTTATGCCTGACAGTGTTTAAATAACTGGCTTTGAACAGTTCTCCGCTATTCATAATCATTGTGGGACTTTGCCTAGCGCTGCGTGTGCCTTGCTGCCGCTAAGAGAATTGCGCACTGTTTTTCTTTTGAATGACTTGTATTTTACTTCTTCTTAATTTTTACAGTGTCTACCCCCGTTCATTTCCTTTTCATATTGCCTCTTCTACTGATCCTATGCATTGTTTTCCATTTCTTAATCAGCTGATGATGACCTGGACTAGGGTCGAAACCGGTACCATTTCTAATTATTATTAAATGAGAATGTAATTCACTACATTTCTTATTCTTTGGTATTGAATAGGTGGAATCTCCTTATCAATTATTTCAATTTTAATAGACTTGTCAAGCGGTCTTGCCACAATCAACTGGAATATGTGAACCTTTTTTTAAAAACCAAAACTTGTTGGCTATTATAACCACACATCACATGAAACGTTTGGTAATCAGCTGAAATTATACACTGGCTTGAGATGCTTAATATTTAAGAAAGATATTGGGTCTAATTTAGAATTATTACCGTGTGTTAGTGGAGCACGGAACTTGATTGTATATATTTTCAACCAGTACATGCGTTTTCCGTGTTCCATGAACACAAGACAGTTTAAGCCAGAACTAAGAACTTTTCAAGTTCCAAGTGCTGCTTGCCAAGTGTACGTTATATTTCAAGGCAATGCCTTGCAACCCATTGATGTGTTTCCATGCAATCACCTATAGGTACATCATTTTTTATTATGATGATTGTTATCAGATTCTCCTTGATTTGATTTTCACCAAGAACTGATGATGACTCCAAGGGAGTCGAAACCAGTCTTCTTATAATTAAATATATTTTGCAATGTGTTGAATAGTGGAACATCCCTCAAACTGTATCTTATTAGTTAAACGTCAACAGGGAAATGAAGATCATAACCTACGATTGACCTATCTAAGGCATCTGATAGAGTATATCATGGGAGACTACTGACAAAAATTAATGCAATTGGAATAAACAAAAGAGAAACCGAATGGGTGGCTATATTTCTAGAAAATAGATCTCAGAGAATTATTAATTAATAATTAAGAGGGGAATTCCTCAAGGCAGTATTATTGGACCTTTATGTTTTCTGATATATATAAATGATATGAGTAAAGAAGTGGAATCAGAGATAAGGGTTTTTGCAGATGATGTTATTCTGTATAGAGTAATAAATAAGTTACAAGATTGTGAGAAACTGCAAAATGACTTCAATAATATTGTACGATAGACAGTAGGCAATGGTGTGATGATAAATGGGGTTAAAATTAAGGTTGTGAGTTTCACAAATAGGAAAAGGCCTCTCAGTTTTAATTACTGTGTTGATGGGGTGAAAGTTCCTTTTTGGGGATCATTGTAAGTCATCATCATGAGTCATGTAACTCATTGCTGAGCGTTGTAACCCCATCTGACTTCACACAATATTCTTGATTAAGCGGTGTCAACTTTGACGATGTTCAACTTCTCTTAAAGCCTGCTGAAGAGTCAGACCGGTGGTACGCAGAACTTGATCAATCCATCTTCTCAATGTCCTTCCTCGTGGTCTTCTGCCAACAAATTTTCCTTCCATGATACACTTCTCCAGATTTTCGCTATCCCGTCTTACAATATGTCCGAAGAATTGGACGATTCTCCTTGTGATGTGAGAGGAGAGACGTTCGGAGATATTCAGTTCTTGAATAATAGATGCATTAGTTCTTCTTTCCGTCCAAGGTTCACGGAGCATCCTTCTCCAACACCACATCTGAAAGGCGTCGATATGGTACTTATCTCTTGCCTTGAGGGTCCAGGTCTCGGAACCATAAAGGAAGACAGAGAACACAAGAGAATCAACTAGTCTAATCTTTGTACTGTTTGTGATTGCTCTGCTCTGCCATGTTTTTGTGAGTTTGGTCATGGCACCGCACCCTAAGGTGATACGTTTCCTAATCTCTTTTGTCAGAACTTCCAGTGGTCGACCCAAGGTATATAAAGTCATTTACCATTTCCAGTTCCCTTAATCGACCTGTCACTTGGATCTGTGCTGCTCTGTCAATTATCATTAGTTTGGACTTGCTCAGGCTGATCTCTAGCCCATATTCTAAACTTGCATCTTTTACCCTTGCTAGTAATTCTGCAAGTTCATCTTCACTGCTGGCAAGGAGAGTAGTGTCATCAGCAAAGCGCAGGTTCCTGATTTTTCATCCACCAATTGATATGCCTCCAGTCCAGTCATTGAGGGATTTCTTCATCACATATTCAGCATAAATGCTATATAATATAGGTGATAATATGCAGCCCTGTCAGACATCCTGCAAAATACTGAAAAATTCTGAAATGTTGCCATCTACCTTTATAGTTGCAATGTTGTTTCCATACAGACTTTTCAGTAATGATATTAGATGTTGTGGAATGCCAAATTCACCCAGAACCTGCCATACTTTATTCCAGACAACACAATCAAAAGCTTTCTTGTAGTCAAGGAAGCATATTAGCATAGGAACACAGGACTCACGAGATTCTTCAATTATTTGCCTCATATTGCCAATGGCCGTAGTCGTGTTTTAACACCGGATCTCATGAGATATCCGAAGTTAAGCAACATTGGGCGTGGTCAAGATTTGGATGGGTTGCCACGTGCTGTTGTTGGGGGGGTAAGGGAATGGAGGAGCGGAAAGGAATTAGCCACCCTACCGTACGTAAACTCCGGCTCAGGCACACTTCTCCGGAGGTTCGGACCGCCTTCGGGCAGAATACACCCTTATCTTACCTTTTGCCTCATATTAAAAATCTGTTCCTGTGTTCCTTTTCCTGTAACAAATCCTGCTTGCTCAATGGATATGCGAAGCATTATGTACAACTTGAGGTGCTGGTTTATGATGTACAATAAAATCTTATTTGCATGAAATATCAGAGCAACTGTACGATAGTTGGAACACTTCTTGACTGACCCTTTCTTGTGCAAGTAGGCCTACCTAGCTGTTAATATAATGAAAGATCTGCATTGGGGTAATCAATAAATGGGACTGTAAATAAAGGGTATAGATCCCTGCAGATGATTATGAGGGCATTTATTGGTTGTAGTAAGGATGTAAAAGAGAAGGCATGTAAGTCTCTGGTAAGACCCCAACTAGAGTATGCTTCCAGTGTATTGGACCCTCACCAGGATTACTTGATTCAAGAAGTGGAAAAAATCCAAAGGAAAGCTGCTTGATTTGTTCTAGGTGATTTCCGACAAAAGAGTAGTGTTACAAAAATGTTGCAGAGTTTGGGCTGGGAAGACTTGAGAGAAAGGATACGAGCTGCTCGACTAAGTGGTATGTTCTGAGCTGTCAGTAGAGAGATGGCGTGGAATGACATTAGTAGATGAATAAGTTTGAGTGGTGTCTTTAGAAGTCGGAAAGATCACAATATGAAGATAAAGCTGGAATTCAAGAGGACAAATTGGCGCAAATATTAATTTGTAAGAAGAGGAGTTAGGGACTGGAATAACTTACCAAGGGAGATGATCAATAAATTTCCAATTTCTTTGCAATCATTCAAGAAAAGTCTAGGGAAACAACGGATAGAGAATCTGCCACCTAGGGTCACTGCCCTAAATGCAGATCAGTAATGATTGATTGATCGATTGATTTTATCGATGGATTGCCTGTTCCAAGTAAAGACTGCCAGCTAGAGACCCCACTGTGAGGACAAGAGACTTTTGTAACAGCTACGTGGTGTAAACCGCACAGCCACTCACTCGGTACACTATTCTTTCTTGAAAAGTGTAAGCATTTTATATCACATGGGTCTGATCTGTCAGACATGCGCAGTTCAACATGTTATATCTCATAACTACCTGGGTGATTGTTGTGACCCAAAGGGCAGTTAATTTTAATTCTAGGGCTGATGAATTACATCACCGGATGAGTCCATTTTGGAGTGTTTTGGAGTAAAAGAGAATGTGCATGGTCTGAAAGACCAGATCTGGGCAGCTGCAGTTTAACACCAAAGAAAAAGAAAGATCTGTGACTTGTGGTGCACTGAGTGCATTACCATGAGGATGAATGTAAATGGTGTCTCAATATCCTGATGGATTCTTTCAACTGCTATGAAGGCAACACCATGGATGACATCTTTATTGATTCCAAGTGTGTTGCAGAAGTCAACAAAGAAGTAATTGTGCCTTTAGCTTAGACCATGTATCCCAACACTTCCAAGGTTCTTGCTATGAGCTTTACGTCGCACCGACACAGATAGGTCTTATGGCGACGATCCAAGGTTCTTAAGACGATATATATACTGTATATAGATAACAGGGGAAGAGGTGGAAAGTTAGCCAGATGATATTGAAAGATAATAAGCATGGCCCTTCCCACTCCTAAACCTTTCCTATCCCATCGTCGCCATAAGACCTATGTGTGTCGGTGCAACGAAAAAGCTTCTTGTTAAGAGATTGAGAAACGTTGAATAGGGTGAAATTTGGGGAAGATTGCCTCACAGTGCATTACTTTTCGGATAATTATGTGACAGCTACAAACATAGCATTTTGCTCACATATGGCTACTGGGTGGGCCAATGTTTGTGTCGAATTTGATGATTCTGTTTTTCCTATATGTGATAGCCTGCAAAACTGGCCGTTCATGATATATCCCTTATTAATCTTCCTGTCCTCCTCTGCGAACCATGTGACCTTGCCGTGGTGGGGAGGCTTACGTGTCCCAATGAAGCAGATAGCCGAGCCACAGGTGCAACCATATCGGATGGTATCTGTTGAGAGACCAGACTAAGGAATGGTTCATCGAAAGAGGGGTAGCAGCCTTTCGGAAGTTGCAAGGGCAGCAATCTGGATGATTGACTGATATGGCCTTGTAATAATACTCAACATGGCTTAGCTGTGTTGATACTGCTACACGGCTGAAAGCAACGGGGAAACTACAGCCGTAACTAACTCCCGAGGACATGCAGCTCTCTCTGTATGAATGATGTACTGATGATGGCTTCCTCCTGGGTAAAATATTCTGGAGGTAAACTAGTCCCCCATTCAGATCTCCGGGTGGGGACTACACGAGAGGGGGCGATCATCAGAAAGATGGATACTGACCTTCTGCGAGTCGGAGCGTGGAATGTTAGAAGTTTGAATCGTTGTGGTAGATTAGAGAACCTGAAAAGGGAGATGGATAGACTAAAGTTAGATGTAGTTGGTATAAGTGAAGTACGTTGGCAGGAAGAACAGGATTTTTTGTCAAGCAACTACCGAATTATCAACACAAAATCAAACAGGGGAAATGCAGGAGTTGGTTTAATAATGAATAAGAAAATAGGGCAGCGGGAAAGCTACTACGACCAGCATAGTGAAAGAATTATTGTCATCAAGATAGACTCCAAACCAATGCCCACCACAATAGTGCAGGTCTATGTGCCTACTAGCTCAGCGGATGATGAGGAAATTGAAAAAATATATGAAGAGATAGATGATTTAATACGATATGTAAAAGATGACGAGAATCTAATTGTGATGGGAGACTGGAATGCAGTGGTAGGCCAAGGAAGAGAAGGTAATACTGTAGAAGAATTCGGATTGGGACAAAGGAATGAAAGAGGAAGTCGGCTGGTTGAATTCTGCACGGATCATAATTTAGTCCTTGCCAATACTTGGTTCAAACACCACAAACGACGGCTTTATACGTGGACGAGACCTGGAGACACTGGAAGGTATCAAGTAGACTTCATTATGATTAGGCAGAGATTCAGAAACCAGGTGTTGGATTGCAAAACTTTCCCAGGAGCAGACGTGGACTCTGACCACAACTTGTTAGTCATGAAATGCCATCTGAAGCTGAAGAAATTGAAGAAAGGAAAGAATACAAAGAGATGGGATCTAGACAAGTTGAAAGAAAAGAGTGTGAGGGACTGTTTCAAGGAACATGTTGCAAAAGGACTAAATGAAAAGGCTGAAGGAAACACAATAGAGGAAGAGTGGACAGTCATGAGTCAGTAGGGCTGCTGAAGAAATGTTAGGAAGGAAGAAAAGATCAACTAAGAATCAGTGGATAACTCAGGAGATGCAGAGACCTGATTGATGAAAGACGAAAATACAAGAATGCTAGAAATGAAGAGGGCAGAAAAGAATACAGGCGATTAAAGAATGAAGTGGACAGAAAGTGCAAGGTAGCTAAGGAGGACTGGCTGAAGGAGAAGTTCAAGGATTACATGTTATAATTCTCATATTTTGGTCCGTATTGAAATGTACAATGAAGTCAAATAAATTATAAAGTTTAATTATTCCACCTATTCAATACATAAAAAGAGATGTTAATAAAGAATTAAATCTGTAAATAAAACTATAGGGACATGTTTCGCCCTTTAATTAAGGGCATCTTCAGCCTAATCTCAATCTGAAAGTATGATGTTGGAAATGTGTTTCAAATGGTGAGCGAAATGGTTGACAATAGTTTTGATATTCTTAAAAATGAAACCTTAATAAAGTCTAATATAAAAATAGTCGTAGATTTAAGAATGTCCTTGTTTAAAAATTGGTAACAAATTGTACACTGGTAGTTTTTTAAGAACGTAAATTTTGTAAAGAGGCGTTTCCATTGCTCACTTCAACTGAGGTTTGAAATAAATTGTTTCGTTGAAACAAGTAAAGTGGGGTCTTTTGATGGTTGAGGATGTTAGAGAAAATTCATCAGGTATTAAACAGTTCAAACGTTAGACTGTTGAAACTCTCATATGAAGAGATGAAACTGCAGTTTTCTAGAAGCACAAGTGAAGAAGAGTGCTTGATGGTAAGTAGCTGTGTTAAATATGAAGTCTGTAACAATAGGAGAATTTATGTGTTAATGAATGAAATTGAATGAAAGGAGAGTTTAAAGGGAAATCAAACTGTGTAAAAACACTTACCTCTTTAATAATGTTGAAATTGGTTGATGTAAAGAAGAGTTGGAGAGAAAAACGTTGTGTGTAATTTCATTTATTTTCAATAGTAATAGTGTTAAATAGTTGGTATGGTAGCGTTGAAATGACCGTCAGCAGTTGTCAGTATGCAGTTATCAGACTGTGCCTCTTATAAGGGCTTCTGATAAGTTCACATGCATACACCCCAGCGTCAGTGGGTAGGGTCTGACACATCCCACTATGACGAGTCTAGTGTCAGACCTAAGACGAAACGCTGGTTAATAGAGCAAAACGCCTGAAAAGCCTTACATCTGATATGTTTTTGACATTTTTGATATGCTCTATTGGTGAAAAATATCTAATTCCCTCCATGGGAATTTAGAATTTTCCAAACTTGGTCTTCTCGAATGAGATTTTTAGTTTAGTTTTCTCAGCGCATTCCTTGAGGATTTCAATCTGTTTGATCGCTGAAATATCACTGTCTGTTAGTATCGCTAGGTCGTCTGCGAAAGCTAAACAGCTGACCTTAATGGCATCGTTCTTTCGGCCAAGCTGAATGGGCTTCCAGAGCTCCTGAACTTTTAATTCCTTCTCCCATTCCTGAATGACTTTGTCTAGAACAACGTTGTAAAGCAGTGGTGACAATCCGTCATCCTGTCGCACGCCGGTCTTAATGGCAAAGGGCTCCGATACTTCACCCATGAATTTCACTTTTGACTTTGTGTCCGTGAGTATTTCCTTGATGAGTCTTAATGTCTTTGGGTCAAGGCCTTGTTCTTCTCAGATGTTAAAGAGAGACTGTCGATCGACCGAATTGTACGCTTTCTTGAAGTCGACGAAACTACAAATAATCAGAGAGTTTCGGGTTGCTCTATATTTCAATATCGTCTTCAAGTTAAAAATTTGATCAACACAGGACCGCCCAGGTCGGAAACCGGCTTGATATTCTCCCAATTTTCTGTTCAAACTGTTCTTGTCCTCTTTGAAGAAGGCACGCGGAGAGAATCTTGTAGGTGGCTTGAACGAGATAAATCCCTCTGTAGTTATTTACATCGGTTTTGTCACCTTTCTTGTGTACCGGATGGATAAGTGCACATTTCCATTCTTCAGGCAGTTTTTCTTTTTTTCCAGATGTCCATGATTATTAGTGTGAGCTCCTCAAGTGTATTTGGGCCTATGTTCTTTATGAGCTCTGCAACTATGCCATCTTTTCCAGGTGCCCTGTTATTTTTGAATCTGAAGATGTGTCTCTGGATTTCTCCTTTGGTAGGTGGTGGAGATTCAGGGTTTACGTGTACAGGAGTTTCTTTGGTCCATTGTAATGTTGGCTCCTGGCAATTGAGTAATTCAGAGAAATATCGAGCCAACTCCTTACAATTATCCTGGTTAGACAGCGCGAGTTTTCCGTCTTGTTTTCGGAAGCATAAATTCTGTGGGGTGTATCCACGGATTCTTCCTGCAAAAGCCCTGTAGAAGTCTCGCATATTGTGATCTCAGAAATCTTTTTCTAGATTCCAGTTGGTCCTTCATGTATCTCCTCTTCGTTTGCCTGATTACTTTTGACGCTTCCTTCCTTGTCTGAAGATAGTGTTGTTGAGCCTCGAGCGACTTCTTACAGTTATATTTCTGAAAGGCTCTCTTCAGTTTTTCCAGTGCTTCCTCACATGCAGAGTCCCACCAAGGGTGTTTTGTATTCTTCTTCAATGGAATCGTCTCTTTTAGCTCTTGTAATGATCTTGTCATGGAACTGTTGCCAGGTGTCCGCCTTTTCCTTTTCCCATTCTTCTTTTATGTTAGTTTCCTTTATCTTTTTCGTGTCAAACTTCTGAAGATGAGATTTCTTGTAGTGGATTCTTTTCGGCGTAAATTTCACTTTGATACGCACTAAATAGTGGTCAGAATCAATATTAGCTCCTCTTCGAACTTGCACATCATGAATTTCTTTCTCTAAAGGATGTGTGATGGCTACATGGTCAATCTGATATTCTCCAAGAGATTGTAAAGGTGATCTCCAGGTCTTCTGTTTTCGAGGATGCTTCCTCAGAGAGGTAGACATTACCTTCAGGTTGTTCTGTTGACACAGCTCAATAAGTCTCATGCCATTTTTGTTGGTGAATTTATGAGCTGGGTATTTGCCTATGGTCTTTTGGTATTCTTTTTCCCTACCAATCTGTGCACTGAAATCACCTAGCAATATCTTTGTATCTTCTCTGGGGACTGCTGCCAAGATTTTTTCGAGATTAGACCAGAATTGTTCTACTTTCTGCAAGTCAGTCTTATTTTCAATGTTCGTCGGGGCATGTACATTAATTATTGTGTATCTTCTGTTTGCACATTGTACGCGCATCATCATTACTCTATTACTTATGGGAGTGACTTCTTTTATTGAATCAACTATGCTTTTGTGAACTACAAAAGCCATGCCCAAAAGAGGGGAGCCACCTCTTCCTATTCGTTTGTCTGTTTTACTTTTGAAAATACGATTATTATCATAGTCAAGTGTCTTTTAATCCGTAAGGCGTGTTTGCTGAAGAGCTAGTATCTGTATCCTTTGTCGATCTAGTTCTGATGTTAAGATGTGTAGTTTGCCTGGTTGTAGTAACGTGTTAATGTTGAAGGTCCCGATGTATGTGGGTTTCTTTTATGGTAGTTTGTCAGAGAACTCCGACTTTCTCTGCGATCGTGGTAGCCCAGGTCCTCCAGAATCCGAAGACCTGGTTGCCGTCCATGGACGGGTGGATTGGTTATCACCTGGGGTAATTCTGTTATTACTCTCACGAATCATAATTGCTTGTAATCAAGGATTAGTCCAGTGTTTCCAATGAGAGTTTAGGACCAGGGATTGCTAGTTCCTGGAACGTAATTTGTACAGCTGTACCTACTAGGTAAACAGACGCTGACCACATTGCCGCTCGATCCATGTCAGACGCGAAGTGGATTTCATTTTTGGTTCTTCCACCCTCTGCCATTGAGACATAAGTCCTCTTCTGCCATCGAAGCCGTTGACCACAGTTCTATTCACCTCAGTTGATCCGCGAGTGCTTATTTGACTAGGTCTTATTCGTACCTGTCCTGTATATCTACAGGAATTCCCCTATTAGCCATTGGGACACGCCGTGTCGGGGTTGAGAGCCCCATCCCAGTGTCTCATGCAGGATTATGCTTAGCTCGTACTTAGTTCGGAACTAAACCCCCACGTGAACTGACCAGGTAATAATGTAGTATGCTGTCCAGTACAGAAGTGTCGCATTGCCGGTCATAATGATGGCTGACAATAGTGGCTGGCTGTGTGACCTAGGTAACGCAGAGAATATAAAGAATAGTGCATATCTTATTCGAGGTTTCTATGTGTCGTATCGCTGATCAGGCACTCCCGCATGTCATAAGTCGTGAGCACGCGGTTCGAAAATAAATTTGAACCGCGACCTCACAGTGCAGAAATAAAAGTAGATATAAGAATTTTTAAGTCCACTTGTCATATCCTAAGGATATGGCAAGCTGGGGACTGGATAGGGTTCTAGAATGCACTATACTCTACAATGATAACACCAAGATTAAGGTGGCTTAATGCCAAGAATTAATATATTGAAATTTCCCAAAGTTATTCACTGTACAACATATACATCTATATATACAACTCTTGAAACTAACTTGATCATGAATTAGGGAACTTCCTAAACCTGCACAACTTTCTCTCTAGCTAAAAGTCCTTAGTTCCCTATTTAGTTCATTCAATACTAGTTAATACTTATCTTCCGAGCGGCGGGAGTCTTCTACGACGTCTTCTTTCTTGAAGCCTGAGTTTCACTATCACACGTTAGCACACGCTGTTACACTTCTTCCCTTCACTGGTTCCCCAAGAGATACAGTTCTGATTTACAATGTTACAGTCCAGGCTAATCACAAGGTGATTAAGTTCGTATGTTGTACTGGAACCTGTCGATCCGTGGTTGCCTCTTCCCTACTGACCGGCCCAATCTTGTACAGTCTTATCCCTGTTTCCTTGATAATAGGAGACTTTAGTCCCTGAGTGATGCTTCCCTCTAGCCTCCTGGTATAGTTAGTGTCTATTGAGTGGGTTCCTCCAGAGAACTTCACTCCTATTGAAGAACAGTCAAAGTCCTTAATTGTCACTCTTTACTTTACGTCTTTACTAGAGCAGTAGAGATTATGTGCTTCCACTGCTTGTCAGAATCCGTTACTTAGGATATGACAAGTGGACTTAAAAATTCTGGTGTCAGTTTGTGGAGTGAATGCACTAATTAAATTGTACTACTGCAAAGTGATTGCCATAGGTTATTAAGTTTAAGCTGAAAATTGATTCTCTTGTCAACTGTTTCAGAGGTCTTACAACTGTTCGAGTAACAAGTCTTGTAGCTGGAAAGGAGAGGAAGAACCTTGTTCGTGCACTGAGAGGCAGCTGGTGTGTTGCATAAAGGAAGCAGAGCCCAGTTCCAGAAGTCAACAATCAACAGTAGGGTGAGTTGAAGCCACATTTATAAAATGGAAGGGTCAGTTAGATCAGCCAGTCCGGCTCCTAGCCAAATAAGTGATCATGATGATTTAGGACATGTTGAGCAATATATGTCAGTGACTGAGGCTTTACGCATTATCAATACAGAATTTGATGGTTCACAACCCCATAGATTGAGGGAATTTTGCGAAACGGTAGAAACCGCATTAGAGGTAGTAAGGCCAGATAAAAGAGGCCTGTTCTATAAATTAATTTTGACAAAAATTACGAAGGAAGCCCGAAGTAAATTGTTAGTACGGTCAGATGTGCGAACATGGCCCGAAATTAAGGCCGCACTAGAAGAATACTATTGTGAGCGTAGAACAGTAGATTTTTATGCTTGCCAGCTATTTGCAGCCAGGCAACAGCCAGGGGAATCCATATCGCAATGGTCTCACAGAATAGATAAGATCGGAACAAATCTCCGTGACACTGCGATAAAGGACGAGTCTCCAACAGTAGGAGAAAACCAAGCTAAATTTATTAGGCGACTAATTAAAGCTAGTTTTGTGCAAGGGTTACGAGACGAGAGGATCCAAAATTTAATAAAAAGTAGGGGCGCCCAAACTGTGGAACAAGCTATCGATATAGCCTTGGAAGAAGAAACCGCAATAGTCTCTCAAAAGGCTAAGCAACAAATAATGGGGGCGAAAGGTTCCACGAGTGGATATAAATCACCGTCAGGAAACAAAAACCCAACTACCACTAACGTTAGGTCTTCAGCACATAGGCCTTATAGGAAGGCTAATGTAAGAGTAGTGTGCTACAATTGTAATCGCGAAGGACACGTAGCCCGAGACTGTAGGGCTGCCAAACCGAAAGAAAAGGGCCCTCAGGTTTGCAAACATTGTAAGAAACCGGGCCATGCATCGGAGAAATGTAGGTCCAGGCGTACGGAAGGTACAAGCAGTCCGCATGAAATAAAGGTGTGTAAAATAGTCAGGTGTTACAACTGTAATAAAATGGGGCACGTGCAATCCGAATGCTGGGAAGAATTTCACCAACTGGATGCACGGAAATGCTTTATATGTGGGCGAAAAGGACACAGACAGCGTACCTGTTGGTTTCGTGACAAGGGAGGAAGGCCTCCTACGAACCAACGTGCACAGAGCCGATCGCGAACTAAAGGAAAGCCGCCGGCTCGAACGGGAAATGGCTCCCAGTGGAGAGAAAGGGACCAGCCCTCTAGGGTTTTAAACGAGTACGGGACCGTGACTCAGGGCAAGATCACGGGTCCCGCACAACGTCCAGCCCCCGGAAAATCAGAGAAGTAAGTAGGGAAAATAGAAGGCCTGACCGAACACAGCACTGTCAGGGACAGAGCCGTGCAGAACATGATCGCTTGGGCTCGATCTTGGTCTATGCCAAAGAGAGAAAAAGGCCCTTTCGATTTTTAGTCGATACCGGGGCAGATGTGAGCCTTCTAAAAGAACATACCGTGCCTAAAAGAGAGATCTATCATAGGAAACCAGAATTAGAACTGGCCGGAATCACGGGGCGAAGCTCGCGCACAAGAGGTTGCGCTACTTTGCAGATAGGGGAATATTACCCCGAATTCCACATTGTAGGAGATGATTTCAGACTGTCTGTTGATGGATTAATAGGTAGAGACCTATTGCAGGACAGTATTATAAACTTCAAGGAAGGGTATGTTGAAATTTTTGAACAGATATACCCTATGGGGCTAAGTGTCCAGGAAGTCTGTCATGTTCGTGTAATAAGCGAAAACACTCCGAATGAACCTGACGGCACTATAGAAATTGGGCTGAGAGACTGTAAAAGTTTACTGCAATGCCTATTGGACACAGGAAGTCCAATATCCCTTTTAAAAGAGCAATTTGTACCTTCCAAAACAGAAGTGCGTAGAATAGGCGCAAAAGTAAGAGGTACGGATGCCCAAGAAATCCGAACCAAGGACACAGTTGACCTTCTTATAGGGGAAAACTTTAATGAATTTCATGTGGTTAATAATAAAGTACCCCTACAATATGATGCCATTATAGGGCGGAATGTACTCAGGAATAGTATATTGAATTATAAGAAGGGCGATGCGGAAATAAACGGAGAGCAGTACTGCATAACTAAGAGGATCCCTCAGAGTCAAGTTATCAGCCTCCAACCGAGGACAGAAACAATAGTATCGGTAAATACTGATAAAGCGCTGGCAGAGGGAATAATAGATAAGGAAGAGCTACTGCCAGGGGTGTATCTTGCTAGTTGTGTGACTCGAGCACCCAATCGCAAAGCTATAGTGAGTATCTTAAATACTCGCGATACCGAAGTGACACTTGATAGCCCATTAATAAATATCCACCAAGTACAGTGGAACGAAACCCCTAACCAAGCAGAAGTGTGCACGGTAGAACAAGTATCGCAGCAACTTGAAAATAAGTCTCGTGAACAGAGGCTCATAGAGCAATTAAGGGTAGATCATTTATCGCCTAGGGATAAGGAAAAACTATATGCGATTTGCGCCGAATATAATGATGTATTTCATCTCGAAGGAGATAAATTGACGTACACAACTATCTTAGAGCATAGGATAGATATAAAGGAGAATCAACCCCCTATAAACGTTAGGCCTTATAGAATTCCCGAAGCACTGAAAGACGAAGTGCAAAAACAGGTGACTAAAATGTTAGAGGATGGAGTAATCACTCCGAGTACCAGCCCGTGGAATGCCCCATTGTTAATTTTGCCCAAGAAAATGGACGCCTCAGGGAAGCAGAAATATAGAATTTGCCTGGATTATCGTCAATTAAATAGTGTAACCATAGGGTCTGCGTATCCCATTCCCCTAATCACTGAATTGTTGGACGCACTAGGGAAAGCACGCTACTTCTCTACCATGGATCTCGCGTCTGGATATCACCAAATTTTAGTACGACCGGAAGATCGTGAGAAAACGGCTTTCTCAGCATTAGGACGCCACTACCAGTACGTTAGAATGCCCATGGGGTTGGTTAATGCCCCAAGCACCTTTGTCAGGATGATGAATACAGCCATGGCAGGCTTATTAGGAGTTAAAGTTCTGGTTTATCTGGATGATATTCTTTTATATTCGAGCTCTATAGAAGAGCACCATCAAAGACTCAGAGAGGTCTTTCAGAGACTCAGAGAACACAATCTGAAGTTACAGCCAGATAAGTGCGAATTTTTACGCACGGAAGTAGCTTTCTTAGGACACATAGTAACGAAGGACGGTGTTAAACCGGATGAACGAAAAGTAGAAGCGGTGAAGAACTTTCCTAGACCCACCACCACTAAACAGCTCAAGGGATTTCTGGGATTAAGCGGCTATTACCGCAGATTTATACCCGAGTACAGTAAAATCGCGAAGCCGCTGTATGGACTCTTGAAAAACAACGTCCCTTACGTGTGGACCGATAAACAAGAGACGGCCTTCTGTATATTAAAACAGAAGCTGACAGAGCAGCCAGTGCTGCAGTACCCTGATTTCACGAAACCTTTCATCCTAACTACGGATGCAAGTGGAGAAGCAATCGGTGCCGTGCTCTCACAAGGAGAGTTAGGAAAAGACTTGCCGGTAGCTTATGCAAGTCGAACACTGAACAAGGCAGAGAAGAATTACTCTGTAACAGAGAAGGAACTCCTAGCCATTGTGTGGGCAGTTAAATATTTTAGACCTTACTTACTGGGTAGACATTTTACAGTGGTTACAGACCACAAACCGCTGAAGTGGGTATTCAATGTTCAGGACCCATCTTCGCGACTGATCAGGTTCAGATTGAAATTAGCGGAATACGATTTTTCAATCGTATATAAAATGGGAAAAACTAATAAGAACGCAGATGCGTTAAGTAGAATCCCAATAGAGTCCGAAAGAGTAGAAAAGACGGAACCTGAGACAGCGGTAAGGGTAGTAAGCGCTGAAGGCCAAGAAGCCGTATTAACAGGTGAACAGGAAGGAAACTCTAGGAAGGATGACCTCGAGGACGCACAAGCAGAGAGGTTAGACGAGAATCGAAACCGTAATCCCAGCCCCGTAAATGCTGAGCCAGAGGGAGCTGAGGAACCGGAACAGGATGGTTCACCTGAAGTAGAAGTTCAGAATCTCACTGAAGAAGAAAAGCTGAACATTCTACGGGAAGCGCATTGTTCACTTGTGGGTGGACATCAGGGCATGACTAGAACGTTAGCCCGAATTAAAGAAATAGTCCAATGGCCAGGTATGAAGAAGGACATAGAGAAATTCATACGTTCTTATCCTTCCTGTCAGAAAAACAAAATCGTAGGCCCAGCAGTTAAAGCTCCACTGCAGGTGACCGACACTCCCGAGACTGTGTTTGAAAAGGTGGCTATGGACGTGGTAGGCCCACTCCCGGTGACCGAGAATTCTAATCGCTTTATTCTCACGTGCCAAGATCTGTTATCCAAATATTTAATAGCTATTCCGATCCCTAATCAAGAGGCGGAAACTATAGCTAGGGCATTGGTAATGAACGTAGTCAGTATTTTTGGGATTCCCAACATTATACTAACCGATATGGGTAGTAACTTTATGAGCCAAACGTTCAAGAAAATGTGCAGATTATTAAAAATAGAGAAGGTGCACACTACTGCTTTTCACCCACAATCTAACGGTAGCATAGAGAGAGCGCATCGCACACTAGTGGAGTACCTGCGGCATTATATATGCTCAGAGCAGAATGATTGGGATAAGTATCTCCCCACTGCTACATTTGTGTACAATACTACTCCACATACAAACACAGGGTTCACGCCCTATGAGTTAATTTTCGGTCGAAAGGCGAATATTCCTGGTATACTACAGCGAAAGCCAGAAGCCACCTATAACGAATATCAGAATGTAGTTGAAGAGCTAACGCGTAGGTTACAGCAAAACCAGGAAATTGCTAGGAAAACTCTCATTAGTAATAAAGAAAGAGAGAAGGAAAATTATGATAAGAAATTACATGAGGTAACTTTTCAGATAGGAGATAAAGTACTCCTTAGAGATGAAACTCTACGCCGAGGACGTAGCTCTAAATTTTCACAGCCTTATCGAGGCCCTTACACAGTAGAAAAAGTAGACGGTGTAAATTGCTTGCTAAGAATGAACAACAGAGGCAAACTCATAAAAGTACACCAAAATCGCCTCAAACTCTTCATTAGTTAGGCCACCTCCAAAAAAATGTAATGGCCCTTATTTCGGCCACGGTAGACAACACCCCCTTCTACCCCTATGGCTTTTTGGAACTATCGAAGGTTGCTGGTGGAGTTATATGAAATACTCAGCCAAACCATCGTGCTAAATTTCCAGGGGAGTATAGAAATTCAACCTCAATCAGAAGGGCCTAGGATATCGGTGCGCAGGACGCAATGCGCGTAACTGGACGGCACCTTTCAATAAAGAGTCATGAGAGGCGAGGACATGACTCGTATGTATTCTCGCAACTTAGGGTATGGTTTACCCTACTATACAGTATAAAACCCTATAATATGACTGCCAATTAAATTTCATACACACTAAGCTTGATAATATGTCAAAACAAAACAGTAGTAACCACTCTTTAGTAAACACCCTGTACCCGGACACGTAACAATATGTAATACATATCATGTAATCGTAATGCATAATCCCAGCGAAAGTGCCACACTGAATGAATGAGTGACCTTAAGATAAGACAGCGCTACAGCTGTACTGGTAAACAGTGAAACTAGATAAGACCTCACAAGCGAGGCAAGACATGTGTGAGTCAGACCGGACACCAAAATATGCATGATATTTACAGTAGAAATCACACAAGTACCTCGTCCTTAGTTTTAAAAGGGACGAGAGAAATTTTTCAACGAAACCTGCCTCGCCCGTAGCTATAAGAAGGGCGAGATGACACTCATTAAAACACATAGTAAACACAGAACTACTAAATACTCAATCATAAACCATTTATTCAAAAAAAAAAAAGAGGAGAACCCATAGCTATCGGTAGTAATGTACTTGAAGATACCACGAGGATCCAGAACTGGGGCCTGATAGATAAACCCTAGTCTTATGGTATGTTTCATGACAGTACGAATTTGTAACAACTGTCACTCTGAGAACAAATTGGTGTCGGAGCAGCAATTTCCAAGTAAGTAGCAACGCTCTGAACAACGACTCATAAGGTAACATTCTGGTACTCGAATTTACGGTGATGTTACCCTTGGGCCGGAACAGCCGTCTCCTTCTAGGATGTTGAGTATCGGAAGGTGAACTAGTCATGGGCCGCTAGCCACCACCTTTAGAGCCACTCATTACAACTCTTTAAAAACGAAAACTGCCTAACGGTGTACCCTAAGTTCCATAGCGGACACTGTAAGATAAAGCAGATCTTCCACGCCACAAGCTAGGATCTCCATGCAACTGTAAGACTCCTTTGATGTCATTTTCTTCAATTTTTCGGACAAGTGCACAGTAATAGTACCCACATCAGGTACTTTCTGTGACCAGGAGTCACACTGCACGAATCAATATTATAACCTGTTTTAAGCATGCTGCTTAAAAATATACCCTAAGGGCCAAAAGGCCGACCCCAAAGGCATTACTACCAACAATAACCTTTACTCAAAGAAATACACATATATAGATAGAAATATATTGGACACTGTTGCAGGCAAATGAGGCAATTTAACGTGATCACAATAAAAAGAGTACTGTGCACATGTACTACTCACAAACGTTACAACGTAGTGAAGTACATTTTCTTTCTTACAGGTCACTCTCACTGAACAAGATAGTGCAGCCAACAGCGAAGGCAACCCACCTTCTACTCACCACACTAGTAGTATTCATGTATCACATAATTATGGTTAGTACACTAGACTACCAAGTTGTCCCGTATGAAAAAACTCCAGGCATTTATTTTAAGGACCAAGGAGAAATACAACTTACCACTACCGAATGGAAATTGGTCACATACGTAAACTTGACAAGGCTTCACACAACCCTTACCATCGTTCGAAAGAATATTCAGAAAACACAGACACTATGTTACCAACTACCACAGACATTAAATAATACATGTCAACGGGAAGTTCAGTTAAAACTAATAAGACTACAAAAGATTCAAAACCTCAAAAATATAATTAAACAATTTTCTAGAGTACAAAATCAGAGAACCAAAAGAGGTCTATTCAATTTTATTGGCACATTATCTAAATCATTATTTGGAACAATGGATCAAAACGACGCCGACTTTTATCAGGATAAAATATCCGAGTTAGAAAAAGAACAGATATCAATGATTAAAATTGCGAAAGACCAAATGTTGGTCGTGCGTTCAACACTCCAGTCAGTAAACAGTACACTGTATGACGTCACCAACAATGAATTAAAACTTAGTCAAAGTCTGGAACAAATTAAAAGTTTTATAAAAAATGAAACCAAACAGTTAAAACAAGCTTACGACCAACTTAGCATTGAAGTAAACATTAACCAACATTTAATAGAAATTGAGGACTTATTAGTCCAATTACATGAACAGTATAACGTGATAACCTCAGCCCTTACATATGCTCAACTAGGAATCATTCATGTTCAGATTTTAAGCCCTGCAGAAATAATTAAAGCTTATAAAAAAGCATTAGGGCAACTCCCTCAGAAGATGACCCTACCATTTGAATTGGGCACAACTCATGAGTATTTAATTTATAAGATAGCTCAGTTGCAGGCTATCATTAACAAAGATGTCTTATTATATGTACTCACAACTCCTCTCAGTGACGAAAAGAATTTTAAGGTGTACAAGATTCTTCCTTTCCCCACACCAGTGGCAAATGAAAATCACCAATATGTTATAATAAGACCAACATCAGAATTTATTATGATAAGTGAAGAACAACAACTATATACTTACTTGTCCAAGGACCAAATGCTCAAATGTAAGGCAATCTCTAATGATAAAAATGTATGTCCATTAGACTTCCCTTTAAAAATTACTCATGGAGAAGATGATTGTATTTTAACTTTGTTGACGGGTACTAGCTCCATGCCAATAAACTGTCCTAAAGATATAGTGCAAGTGCAACAGTCTTTTTGGATGTCAATCAATAGAAATAAATATATCTATGTAACCACAAAACCAACTAAATATACAATGGTATGTAAAGACACAAGTGATGTCACAATAAAGGGAGTAGGTATTCTCACCTTTTACGAAACTTGCACTGCCTACGGGTCAAACATAAAACTAAAATCTACAGCTCAGGTTAATACCACTAATAGAAAGGACATAGTTCCTGATCTGTTCCTAACATATGATTGTTGTGAACATTTAAATGTAAACTTAAAATTACCAGAACTAGATTTAAAAGAAACCCCTTTACGTAACATATTAGTGCATGAAAATGAACTCAAATATACGAGTAGAAAGGTAGAAGATTTAGAAAAACTTATTACTGAGAAAGAAAAGGACTTGCAATTCAACCACTTGTATTCACATTTCAATATTTACAAGATTATAGTATGGACAGTGATAGCAATAATAATAATGATAGGAATTTTAACTTGTTGTAAATGTTGTCCCCTCTATCTAGGTCCAACATATAAGAAATGTTGGAAAGATACCTCGGGGTGTTGTACTAAAATTTGCCTCACACAGAAGATTGTAAATGAAAGCAAAATTAAAGCTAAAAGCTCTGATGATGACTTAGTAGTACATTTCGATAGAAGTACACCTGTCACAGGTCGTGTCAGTATTCATGAAATGGAAAGTGAAGATGACACTATCAGTCAGATGCAATCACCCCTAGGTAAGAAGTCACGCACAAGAGTATAACAGTAAATTACAAGTGGTTATCGGAAGGGAGTTTAGGAACCCCTCAAGGGAACAGAAAAGAGTATACAATAAGAAAGTCATTACAAACAAGTGTAAAAGAGAAGTGCCTGCGTCATGTGGACGCACACACTTCTTTTCCGAAGGGGGGAGGTGTCGTATCGCTGATCAGGCACTCCCGCATGTCATAAGTCGTGAGCACGCGGTTCGAAAATAAATTCGAACCGCGACCTCACAGTGCAGAAATAAAAGTAGATATAAGAAATTTTGAGTCTGAAAATGAAAATAGGACTTAAGGCATCAAGAAGAAATAATTATATGGGTAAGAAAATGAGATTGAAATATTCATTGGGAATTACTAAAAGAGATGCAGTTCTGAGCTTTCAGGCAGTGGTGAAATGTT
Organism: Anabrus simplex; assembly: GCF_040414725.1. NCBI lineage: Eukaryota > Metazoa > Arthropoda > Insecta > Orthoptera > Tettigoniidae > Anabrus > Anabrus simplex. Next base: position 124,597,428 of record NC_090272.1, on the reverse strand, counting down.
TGAACAAACACAGGATATTGGTCATTCCTTATCACTGTATGTACATGGTCAAGGATGACAGAGAGCGGCTTAAACCGCACGTAGTACAGGGAAAATTCCGAGGTTCGACCTTCTGGAACAATTGAGAAGGTTGAGAATTCCCTCTGGGAAGGGATGCTCCCAGCCAATGAGAATAAGACAAATCAGAAGTACACAGGGTTCAAAGTTCGGCTGAGCATAGCAACAGCGAAATACAGAATTAACTTAAGGGAGAGCAGAGAGAGGTAATCGGTTAGTTAGTTCATAGCTCACAGTCAGAAGAGGTAGTTGGGAAGGAAGCTGAAGGTCTGGCGGGGACATTGAGCCAGTCAGGTCGCGAACAGAACTTGAAGTGAAGTTAGAAGTCAGGGATATTATCATTAATAATAATACTCTTAGACAATACGTCAGGAGTCTGAACACTCCTGTAAAAGAGTAGTAGGGTGAAGGGAACGCATTAGCGATCCTGTAAATTAACGAGAAAATAAGGGAAGCCTTTTTTAGTAAATTAGGCTTACGCGACCAGGGAAAAGTAACGGATTCTGACAAGCAGTGGAAGCACATAATCTCTACTGCTCTAGTAAAGACGTAAAGTAAAGGGTGACAATTAAGGACTTTGACTGTTCTTCAATAGGAGTGAAGTTCTCTGGAGGAACCCACTCAATAGACACTAACTATACCAGGAGGCTAGAGGGAAGCATCACTCAGGGACTAAAGTCTCCTATTATCAAGGAAACAGGGATAAGACTGTACAAGATTGGGCCGGTCAGTAGGGAAGAGGCAACCACGGATCGACAGGTTCCAGTACAACATACGAACTCAATCACCTTGTGATTAGCCTGGACTGTAACATTGTAAATCAGAACTGTATCTCTTGGGGAACCAGTGAAGGGAAGAAGTGTAACAGCGTGTGCTAACGTGTGATAGTGAAACTCAGGCTTCAAGAAAGAAGACGTCGTAGAAGACTCCCGCCGCTCGGAAGATAAGTATTAACTAGTATTGAATGAACTAAATAGGGAACTAAGGACTTTTAGCTAGAGAGAAAGTTGTGCAGGTTTAGGAAGTTCCCTAATTCATGATCAAGTTAGTTTCAAGAGTTGTATATATAGATGTATATGTTGTACAGTGAATAACTTTGGGAAATTTCAATATATTAATTCTTGGCATTAAGCCACCTTAATCTTGGTGTTATCATTGTAGAGTATAGTGCATTCTAGAACCCTATCCAGTCCCCAGCTTGCCATATCCTTAGGATATGACATATGGAAATAAGGACAAAGGAAACCAAAAAGGGGGCAGGTAGGTCAAAAGTGTTATTCAGATATATGGAGTGACCTCTAGATAGTGTTATCTATGGAATAATTGCCGCAATTACCAAGACGGCGGACATTTATGGCACAAAATTCATATTAAATATTACCCCAAAAACACTATTATACAAGAAAAAAATCACAAGATAACACTCACACTCTTAGCACCAAAAGTTAAACCACTATTATTTCTCAGAAGCCACAAACAAAGTACAGTTCTTCTGTATAAGCCGATACAAGACACAGCACCATTATACATGATCTTACTTATGAAACAAAAACTTGGCATTTAAGTTCATATATTCCTGACTGCATTTACTTATTTATTTTTGTAATGTGTTGTTTGTTCAGCATGCTATTTTAAAACCTTTCTTTTAGAATATGTTAGCTGTTCTGTACATATTTTTCTTCATGAAATTCAGAACTACATACTGTATTTATCGTTCTTTGGCTGGGTGTTTGTTTTGGCTTTATTGCTGTTTTCTTAATAGGTGATCTACTGTGTTGGGTGGATAGTTGTCTTATTCTGCGATTTCTTTTATTTGTATTTCATTGTTAAAATCTGTTTTGTTCATAGGTATGGTTATAACTCTGAGTATCATTGTGTTCAGTCCTGCTAATTTGTGTGTGTCCGATGATTGTAACCATTGTATACTGCATATGATGTTTGTGTGGGCTTCTTATATATTTTGTATGACAGTTTATTTCTATTGATTGTGATGTCTAAATGATCTTCCCATTTGTTTTTGGTTCCATTGTGAACTTGATTGAACTGTATACAGAGTTTAGTGTGTTGAATAAGTGTTGGGCATTTGTGACATCATAAATGCATATTTATGTGTATATCATCAACAGATCTGCTCCAGTGCCATATCCCTGATAATGGTAAACCCACGGTTAATCCTTTCTTTTGGGAATATATTTTGTTGTTGAACATAAATGTGTTTTGTTTTAAGGTTGTTTGCAACAGGTTGGTTTTTTGTGGCAAATTGTTTTCTTTTAGTTATTTTTCTATAATTTTAACCAATTCTTCTACTGGTATGTCAGAAGATATGATTGTATTTCTATTATTTTCAGTTTACTTAGTTCTAATGTGTTTTTAATCTACCTGTCATTTTTGATTGATATCTTTTAGTTTAGCATTTTGATCAGTAGTTTGTTTAAATTGTAAATTGGCATGTTTTTGAGATTTACTACTGGTCCTATAGGACATGTGTCTTTGTAATTTTGGGAGTGCTCTTAATGTTGGGATCTTGCGATTTGTAATAAGTTTTCTTTTTCCTCTTTGGTAGGAATAAAATAATTTTTTAAAATAACTTCTTTAAGTTTTTTGTGTATTTATTTGTTTTTTTAATTATGACCACTGATGTTCCTTTATCTACATTTATTAATATTGAAAAGTGTGATTTGATAGAATCTGATGTTATACAATTGAATTCTTTCAGAATTTTATCTTAGAATCTGATGATGTTCTTTCAAGAATGAAACACATCATTATGTTTTTAATCAATGGTATCTTGTTCAGGTATAATCTGTTATTTAATGCTTTATTTTTTTAGGTATTTTCTAAATGTATTTTATTCTGAATTAGTTTTTGACAGATGAAAAACCTAAGTTATAGATAGTCAGTAGTTGCCAATATGTGATGTTAAATCTTCTTTCAACATAGGCATATTAGGCAATCCCGGGAGTCCCTAATTCAATGCAGCATGGAAGGTGCAAAAACTTATAAATAAGAGACTTCGGAATAAGAATTGGTATATAAAGGATTTTCAATGTGGGAATAGGATGAACAATGTTGTTACATAGAATGCTTGCTATTGTTCTGTAATTTAGGGAGTAATATGTGCTATGTTAATGAAAAGCAAGCCACCCACAACTGATTATAACGTATGTATTAATGTTTTTGTAAGTGGCCATTTTTGTACATATTAAATTAATTGCATATACAGATACATAATCATTGATAATGGTAATAATGACTGAATGGTACTGAAATGTAACTAAAATTGTACAAGGTAAATCTTGTTATATTTTCTGAGAATAATGTAAATGTTGGAACAGGGAAAATTTCATGCGCTGGGAGAAACACACAAGTCAAGAGATTGCTTGCTGTTGGCAAGCCACCAGCCGTGGTGCATTCTGATTAGATTGCTGCCAGCAAGCTTCTTAGGAGACATTCTGGTTGTTGGTAATAATAATGGCGTGTGGGAGATCTTTTAAGTTGACGACTTTCAGGTGACCTGTGCGTCTGAGAAGATGGAGCTCCGATTAATTCTAATGCTGAAGACGGCACACACACCCAGCCCCTGAGCCATTGGAATTAACCAGAAGAATAGTGTAACTCCTGAAAATAACAGACCCTCCTTTAAAGGGCAAGCTATAAACCCTAAAAAAGTCTGCAAAATAGTCTCAGAACTAAATTCTTCAAACCGTGAAGACTACTATGGCATAAGTAATTTTATTCTAAAACAAATTATTGACATAATAATCATTTCTTTAACTCGCCTCATCAATTGGATACTGGCTGAGGAGACTTTCCCAGACTGCCTAAAAATTACAGTTACAATTCCTGTGTTTAAGAATGGAGACGTTATGGATCCAGGCAGTTATCGACCCATTTCAATTGTTCCAATCATATCTAAGATAATAGAACATTGTATAAAGGAACTGCTATCTGTATATTTTGAAAAGTATAATTTATTAAATGCTGCACAGTTTGGGTTCAGAACAAATAAATCCACCATTAAATCCTTAGAAGCTGTTGTGACTGTAGTAATTCAAGGCTTTGAGTCTCACCACATTAAAAGTGCTACACTGTTAGACCTCAGCAAAGCTTTTGATTCAGTACCGCACAATATATTAGTAAGTAAGCTTAGCTACTATGGCGTAAAAGATTTAGAGTTATTATTAATTACATCCTACCTCAATGACAGGTATCAAATTGTACTGGTAGAAAATCAACGATCTAGGGCTCTCAAAGTAAAAACAGGGGTGGTTCAGGGTTCAGTTATAGGAACTTTCTTCTTTCTTGTGTATATAAATGATACTGTTAGTAATTTACCCTGAAGGTCAGTGCTCTATGCAGATGATATTACTATCATAACAAGCAATAGACTTGAAATATGTTGAGGAGGAAAAAAAATGGAAATGCTACACAAATCATCCTCTTGGTTGCAGGTAAATAAACTTATCCTAAAAAAATAACAAGACAGAAGTGGTCTACTTCCATTTAATTAATTCAGGTCTGGGTAATAATGGTCAAAATTCTGTCAAATTATTGGGATTGTATCTGGATTGTAAATTAACCTGAAACACACACATGCAAAAGTTATGTACAAAACTGGCTAGAGTGATATTTTTGCTTTGCAGACTCAAAGGATCAGTTAGCAGTAGTCAGATGATGAATGCATACTATGCTTCCTTTCACTCACACTTATCATATGGGACCATGTTATGGGGTAACTCAACAGGGGCTCAAGATGAGTTCAAGTGGCAAAAGAAGGCAATAAGATGTATTAAGGCCACAAGGGAGTCATGTAAACCTATGTTCCAAGACCTTGCAATTATGACTCTTCCCTCATTATACATTTATCACATTATACTCAACACTAAAGAAAATCTTATCGACCTAACAACTCGCAGAAATGTACACTCATATGGCACAAGATATAAGAACGATTTAGATTTACCACATGTTAGGCTGAAGAAAACATAAGAAAACTATAGGTATAATGGCATTAAATTATTCAACAAACTACCTGCCCATGTGAAGGATATGCCACTATGTAACTTCAAAAGAACCCTAAAAAATTGGTTAACGTACAATACCTTCTACTCAGTATCTGAATTTGAAGGAAAAATAACACTGTTTCAAGGTGGGTAATAAAAGGCCAATGCCATCCTAACACGTTGGTAAATTAGTAATTATTTATCACTCTTTTGGACAAATAGTGTTATGTTTATTTTAACTCTTGTGTACATAAATGTATTTATTTACTGTGCTTAATGAGATACTGAAGTATTTTCAGAGATTTGTTTTTAAGAGTTCTTTTGTCTAGTTATATTTGTTTATGTAATTGTGGAAAAGTAGGTATGAAGTTGTATATTACTGAGAAAGATTATTTATTTTATTGTAGGGTTCGAACTGTTACCTGCTTAATAAAATATAACATTTATTCACAAGATGAGTGAACACTGCCCTCAGGAGAAGGCTGCCAGAAATGATGAAATATCCACTAAAGTAATTTTCAAGAGAACTTGTACAGTAGAGCTTTGTTATAGAATCATACCATATATTTTTTGGTATAGCTAGTAGTACTATGAACATAAATTATTTCAGAGTAAGGAGACTGATCCTTTCAAGGCTGCCGAGACTACAGTCCGGATCAGGGACAAATCTATATTGAAAAGTTGAAAAATGTGAAAAAGTTCTCCAGTATGGCTCCTCTTGCCTTAAATAACAAACCAATAACATAAATGTTTACACTACCATATATCTGGCAATAAAATGGGATGGTAGGTTTCTATATTATCTTCTTCTCTCTCATTGACTTCACTTGGCTGATTGGCGTTGAACTCAAACTAAACTGCAGAATCAATAATGAAAGCTGTTGTAGTTGTGAATGCTATCATATTGCCCATTCAGGTGCTCCCATTAGCTGATAAACCATGTACTTCCTCATGAACAGCGTATCCGGCGTGTTCGAGGGACTTTTAATATATATTAATATTAATACAGAAGCATAATTATAATTTAATGTTTAGAGGCCTAGTTGCATGCTTCTATCCATTTAATCGTTTTTACGGGGTATTACGTAAGACTGAACATCACCATACCAGATTTCCAGTTTAAGCAGACAATCTGAGAAGTGAAATCAATGCTTTATCATTATTTTTATTTAAAAGTGAGGGATCGTATTATGCCACTGGTGCCCATTTACCTGTTTTTATTTTTTGGAACTAGGCCTTTTATTAATGAGCAAATAATATGCAAGGTGACAAGGTGAATATCATTTACACTTATAGTGTGAAAAAATAGTTGAATAATCCAATACAAATTTAAAATCACAGTTATTGCTAGTGATAAAACACAGATAAAGTACAAAATTAATAATTAACTATGAATATTACTGCCCATCTCCATCTCTAAAGAGATGCAGAATTTACGATACACTGTGTGTTCTGGTATGAGCTAAAACAAATTTGTTTCTTATATCATCTGTCTGTGTGTCTGAGTTCCATCCTTGGCTTTGACAATATGAAAGTGTAGCAGAGGTTGGAGCACTATCAGTACCACCATTTCTTCTGCAGCCAGCCCCAATGATGGACTGAAAGTCTCATGCATAGTAATAATAATAATGTTATTTGCTTTACATCCCACTAACAACTATTTTAAGGTCTTCGGAGACGCCGAGGTGCCGGAATTTTGTCCCGCGGGAGTTCTTTTACGTGCCAGTAAATCTACCAACATGAGGCTGACGTATTTGAGCACCTTCAAATACCACCGGACTGAACCAGGATCGAACCTGCCAAGTTGGGGTCAGAAGGCCAGCGCCTCAACCGTCTGAGCCACTCAGCCCGGCATCTCGTGCATAGTGTCAATTAGTATACACATTTCAGCAGGCTTGATGGAATATGGAACAGCACCTTCTCGCTTTTGTATCGAAATATCAGAATTGCATAGCTCCCTCAATGGATCAATGGTAATGCAATAGCCTCCAGATTCCAAGATCATGGGTTCAAATCCAGCAGAGGTACCTGGATTTTTAAAGGGCAGAAAAAATAAAAGTCAATTTAGCACTCCAAGTCGTAAGAGTTGGCACGTAACAGATCTCCGACATATTTGGTGCTTACCCAATACAATATTAACTCTCAGCCCATAGATCACCCTACAGAGATCTGTTTCTCTGCCATCAGATATAGGAACGTCAAAACTGATAAGCAGAGAGCCCAAATGGCATCAAATCAAAATGCCTGCACACAGTAGCTGAGGACATATGTTTTCTTATAATTTTATCATTTTATCAGAAATGTATAACTTCCCTAATTTTTCAGTTGCATACATCTATGCCCACTACAGATGGCCTGAGAAATCAAGGTTTGAATAGTTGAGCCATACTGAGTCCACATATTGAGTTGTGTTGTAAGTTCTGTCCCTAGTTTACAAAGGTAGCAATAATATGTTAGCCTGGCACTCCTACAGTGATATTTTCAACAAAGTGACAATATAATCCGAACTGCTGGAAAGGGAGTTGAAATCAGTCACTGCACAATCAATATGGAATAAGGAGTGAAAGGGAACCATATCCTTGTGATTGCATGATAATAGTATAACAAGACTCCAGTGGAGATTCTGACTTGTTACAACAGCTGCAAATAACACAAAAATGTATCGAACCAATAAATGATACAAGATTTTCTCTGTTGATGTTAACTGCAAGACAAAGACACTAGTAGCCATCAAAGCTGTGGCTGAGAAAATTCAAAGAAATCTGGTCCACAAGCAAAAAATCACTGCACTACAAAAATAAATAAAATAAATAAATAAATAAATTAATTAAAAACACCTGCCCACACAGCCACAATGTTCCCAAGTTCAACAAAGCTTGTCAAAGCTCTGACCTTAATCTACTAGACAATCACTTGTGGAGAATTTTAGACTAGAAGACCTACTCTAAACTCTGTCAATGTATTAATTCCTTAAAAGCAGATCTACTGAAAGCAGTGTAACCTTAATAACATTGAAAGTAGTGTGTGAGTTGATATGGAAATGGATGGGTCATTTGAAGAAGTGTGTCATGGTAAAGGGTAGATATTTTGAGTAATATGATTTCAGAATAATATGTACTCAGTAATGAATAAATAACATACAATACGGTATATGCTTTTATTGTAATTTACACATTAGTGACCATTGCATGAGAGACAAAAAGTATGGTAAAATTAGGTTCGCCAGGAAAATTTTTCAATGTGAAAAAACGAGAAGGAAAGAGATGGATTAATTGGAACATGTAGATTGTATTAATTTATGCCTATTAACAACAGGATTACCAGGTTGAATAAAAACATCACACAGTCTGAACACACTTTATTATATGAAGTATGCAGTTCATAATCTGACAAATGGGCTCAAAACGTTTAAGTTTCGGTAACCAAAACATCAACATTACGGAAGATGTGAATGGCACTTCATTTGAAGAACTGGAGTATTTTTCTCAGTCCTGTCCTTCATTTAGCACAGATATACTTATCAGTACACACTTCACAATAACACAGCTAATCAAATATATTTTATACACTCTAAGTACATGGAAAAAATCATCACATTATCAAGTCCCTAACTGAATCAGTAAATCAAGTCACTGGCATAGATTATTTTCCTTTGTCTGCATTCTGTACTTTAATATACTTTTGTTAATTTTCACCCTTCAGGAGGTGATTAATGCAAATTAGTTGTTGGTGATGTTCTACTGGGAATGATTAATAAAATTGTAACGTTACCCTCTTGCCCTCCACACGTGCAGAGAGTTGTCATCAGGGTGAAAATCAATTTGCACTTCATCTCATGTTGAAATCTGATGTGCTCTAGCTCATCGAATGAAAGCCACCCTGTGGTGTCGTCAAAGTGGAGGAGTCCTGAGGAGTCTACTTGAATACAGCCCCTATCATGGAGTCTACTGTTCACAGTTTGGGCACTTACAGTAACTCCTGTACTGCTCAAAGGTTGTGGTGCAGAGTAGTAGTTGTGCGTGTAGGGTGTCTATGTGCAGACATGCATATATACTGGTCTTGAGCTGCTGCTGTCTTGAGTGGACGGCCCATGCTACGTCGATCTGCTACTGAATGAGTGTTTTGAAACTTTTTCTACAACCTGGAGACAACACTTCGATTCACATGAACAATGTTGGCAACGTCAACTTGTCTCACGTTCTGTTGCATCAAAGTTACGATTTTAATGCAATATGCCATAGACAGCGTATGATGAGGACTTTTAGAGCACAATGCATAGAAGCAAGGCACACTCGACAAGCTTGCTTGGATAACATCTCAGCTCTAGTGTACTGGATTTGTTTACCAGTTGAGAGTCAAATGCTCCTAGCTGTGAAGAAGGCAGGATTGCCTTGATTTAAACAACATACTTACTATCTCACCATAAATGAAACATAAATATTATACATTGGTGGGTAAACTGTAAATATCCTTAACTCCTTTTGATGAGTGAATTAAGAATGAACTTATACATTATATCAGATAATATCAGAAAGAGAATGAAAGGTTCTTCCTTCCTTTCTTTCCTTTTCATGAGTCTCTATGTTTGTTCAACTGTGAACTGATAGGGATGTGATAAGAGATGGTTCACTGTAAGGATAAGAGGGTGCTACTTTGATGACTGTTCACAATGGGCATTAGGGGTGGGGCAGGGCCAATAGCAGGTCAAAATTCCTTGGGATAGGGTGAGTGGTGTATGTCACAGTAGGACAGCTTCGTAGTAGATACACAAGAAGAAAGGATATGAAGCTCCAGCTGATGGAGATGTTTGATTTTGACCGTCCAGGATGATATTAGGTGAATTGTAGTGTACATGGTTGTGAAAATAAAATTAGGAGTGGATGCAGTAGAAATGTTGTGTGAATCTGCTGCAGCACAGGGTATAACAGGGGTAGATACCAAAGGAAAGATCCTCTTGAAAGTTCAGGAGGATAAGATTTGAGTAACTGCCTCACACAAATATTTGAATCCACCAAAAACCATCTTTTATTAATGGACATTTTATCTTATTCACATGAATTTCTTTCAATTACGATACACATAGCAGCCCATCAAATACCGCATGACAATCCTCAACTCTTGCAATTTCTTAGCAAGAAGACTAGTCCCTGCAATTCTAAGAGTTTTTGCTTAATTTAGATCTTGAATATGTGTTCTCTCTAACATAGGATTACCATCAGATATTCCGCCTAATTTCTTAACAAGAATTGTCAACATCATCACGCCAATAAGACGATCTCAATATCTTTTTACTGGAATACTCACTCATGTTTATCACATGTTATCGATCATCTTTATTCTACTGGAACTAAATATTGTGCTCCTTATCATCAAGTTTCACAGACACATCGGAATACTGTATGTCAATACAGCACCGTCAAGTCAAGAAGGACTCTATTACCAATTTTATTGAATCTTCTCATATGTACAACTTTTAAATTTTACTTTTAACAGTATTCAAGTGTTATGCTCAGAACATCCCAGCACATTCTTCACTATTTTAACTGATGCATTCGGCAATCCGAATTATTTTAATGTGTAGTTTTTTTGTCCTTGTCCTTGATCTTAAAATCTTTTCGGGTGATGATGTCTACAAGATAGATGAAACATGTTCCGTTACATTTTTTTTAAATGTTATTTAAATAATTAAATAATAAAACTTTTAGTATTGTAAAGGTGGAACACTTGACCATACCTTTAAAGTATACGTACGACAATACGGGCTTTATAATGAAATTCATTTTATGCAATTTTATGCAATAGGATTACCATACGTCTGCATTTTTGATGTTTAATGTAGCGTCTGAGTATATTTTTACGATTTCTGCTAATGTGCGCATTTTTTATTTTGGGGAAGTAAGATATTTTGATTTTTGTTTTCATCTTGTATCATCAACAAGTTATATATTTTTGATATAGATTATTGAATTACACTGTTTGTTATTCGCTTACAACCGATCTGTTATGCTAGTAAAACCAAGAATATAAATTTACAATGCTTACAATAAATGTAGCAAATTTTTTTTAGCTAACTTAGAGATAGCTGTGATAGTGAAAGTTTTTTTTTTTGCTAGGGGCTTTACGTCGCACCGACACAGATAGGTCTTATGGCGAGGAAAGATTATGATGGATGTTTGGAGTATCTGAACATACGGATGTAATCATTTAGTGAATTTTCTTGCTTTAAGTGGCTTAATTTTGCAGATGTATCATGGAATTATGTGGAAGAATAATTTTTGTTGAATAAAAATACGAAATTGATGATGAAAAGTGTTTTGATCAATTTTCAAATTTAAAAAAATTTCAGAGCCACATATAATGAAAAATATGAACCAAGCCAGAAGAAATGGTGTAAGCACATACAGTCGTGTAATAGTGAAGAACAATTTAGCAATTTACTTAAACTTGTGCAGTTCTTCCTTGCAGTGCCAGCCCATAACGCTTGTGTTGAGAGGTTGTTCTTAATACAGGCACAGTGAACAAAGGATGGAAATAGACTGTCAGTTGATTCTGTACAAGGGATTGCAATGGTAAAATTTAACTTTAGACATGTGAACTGCAAAAACTATTTTAAATATGTGTGTCAACAAAAGGAACTGTTAAAAAATGATTCAGTCCAGTGAGAAATACCCATGAGACATGCGTCTCTAAATTGTAGTTATGTGCGATGTATGTAATATTTTCCATTTTGTTTGTTTCTTATGTAAATATAGCTATCTGACACCATAAAATTGAACTAATAATGTCTCATTCAGGATTTGGCAGTCTTAAGAGCGTGTTGATCAATTCCGTTGAGGGTGTCCTCATTTTGGAGTTTCAGAATACAGTAACCCCACTCTAACACAGTATTTTCCATCATTGCTAGTATGAATGTCTACTTATCTTCATTTCTCAAGGGTGGCCAACTCCCTCAATTTGACTGGAAATAATAGTACAGATAATAGTACAGATCAGAAAAAATAAAAAAGAACATTGAGGATCAAGAAATATGCAACATTCAGAGAAGTATGTTCATCTTAACCCTTTGTTGGTTGAGGAATGAGTGCAACTCCTCACCTTCTGATGTTGTTATTTATAATATGAAGTTAAATAATTAAATAATAAACCACTGTTAGGGTGTCAGGAGTTGAGTGGGGCATTGTTGACTTCGGTGGCAGCAAGACATTGTTTCCCTCAATATTGCACTAAGAAAGAGTGCTGTGCTCACCTTCGACCTGCAGTGCTACTGTATCTTTACACTCAACTACTGCCCAGGATTCATTCTCGATAATTTGCTGGTAGACGTTGGGTCAAGATATGAATATTAGGCAATGGCTGTTTAAAGAGATGGATGATGTTCCTGAGTATATATGCCTAGGGAATATTGACGAATCAGAGGGTTTGGATGCAGAACAACCTGCGAACGGCCATCATGACAGTACTTCGGAAATTCCTGGTGGTGAAGCAAACACAGATACACCCAACAATCCTGGCCCTCAGTACACTGTACATGACAATGTTATGTTGTAAAATATTTATTCGTCTCCACAAAGCAAGAGAAGACTGAAAAATAATATAGTAATTCGTTCATCTGGAGTGAAAAGAGGACAATAAAATTCAAAGACTGTGTATGAATCATGATCTCTGTTTTCCCCAGATAAACTGCCTTGCACAAATGCTCGTTTACATCATACACGAGGTAAGATCATATATAAACAAAATTTTATTTTTTTATTTAAATTCATTTATTGAAAAACACAAGGCAATTACAATTTATTTTTCCACATAGTTTCCAGCTTTGGGAATGCATTTGTCCCAGCATATGGGCCCTCATCGTAAAAAGAACAGGGTTGTTTCACCAGCCAGTTGCGCACAAAGTCTTCCACCCTCTCCTCATCTTCAAATCCTGCCCTCCTAGAGCTTCTTTAAGCGGTCTGAACAAACGGAAATCACAGTGCGATAAGTCTGGGCTTTAAGGAGGTTGATCAAGTGTAGTCCAGTGCATGTCCTGTAGCTTGGAGACAGTTAGAGCTGCAGTACGGGGCCGCGCATTGTCATGAAGGAGGATGACCTGTCGAATCGGTTGGTCTCGTCTTTTGCAGCAATATGCAATCCTCGCCTTGTTCAACTGCTGGCAATAGTAAGCAGCATTGATTGTGCGTCGCTTATGCAAACAATCAATCAGCAATAATGTCTTTAACCCGCGAGTGGTCACAAGCCGAAATGTAACATGAGTGGTCGCGCGTGAGATTTCCTCTCACATTAAAATAAATATGACATTTTTCATAGTTTTGTGGGGCGTAAGGCTGAAATTTACTACTGAAATGTAACGCAAGTTCTACCATATATATTTTAGATAAATGAAACGAAATGGCGTATGGCTTTTGGTGCTGGACGTGTCCAAGGACATGTTCGGCTCGCCATATGCAGGTCTTTTGATTTGACACCCGTAGGTGACCTGCGCATCGTGATGAGGATGAAATGATGGCGAAGATGACACATACCCGCAGCCCCCGCGCCGACGAAATTAACCAATTAAAGTTAAAATTTCCGACCCTGCCGGGAATCGAACCCGGGACCCCTGTGACCAAAGGCCAGCACGCTAACCATTTAGCCATGGAGCTGGACTTATTTTAGATAAAAATGAAATGATTAGCTGTTTATTAAAGACACAAATTACTACTTAAAACAACATAGCAATGTACAAAAAAATAAAATCTCACACATCCATTATTTCTAGTAATATTTACGTACAAAGCAAGCTTTCTGAACACAATAACATTTTGAAAAACAAGAAGTGCTCATAATACAAATACTAACGCGTACAACAGAAGTAAGTTTCCCGCTCCACTTCAACATAACACCAATGTCATTGGTCGCGCGATGAGAGAAACTCTCAAGCAGCACGCACGGACACATAGGAACCTTTGTTCTGACTAGGAGAGGGGGTGCTTACCCTTCAAATGTGAATCACTCTACTCACGACAGTTATAAACTCAGCTAGAAGAGGGAACAGTCACCTCCCTTTCATTACTGTGAAGTAATATCACAATAAATACAAATGTGAGAGAAAATCTCATATAGCGACCACTCGCGCGTTAAGTTTTCGTCTGTAATGCTGGTCCGAGGACGGCGATCGTGTTGCTGATTTCCCACATGTTCTCGTCCTTCCTTGAACTTTTTATGCCAAGCAAACACACGCATCCTTGACAATCTTTGATCACCGAACTGTGCAGTCAATCTCTGGCAAATATCCGCCACTGTAACTCCTTCACGAGCAAGAAATTTTATAATTATGCGTTGCACAGTGGAGGGGTGCACCTGTTGCTCCAACATCGTGAATGTTACTGACAAAACGACGGGAAATATTTAACAGCACGCACTCCCTCACTCCTAACGGTCCTCCCTAAGCACAGCAGAAGCGCAAGGCCAGTCCTACAAACTGTTGATGTTCAGGAACAAAAATCCTGTTTATATTTGATCGATCTTCATAAGAGCTAACTATTCTCGGAAGAGTGATGTTGTGGACATCAACCTTGAAGAGATAAAGGCGTGCTATATTTAGGTGGAGTAATTAAGTCATCCCATTACGATCTTGAATAACTCTGGGCAACTGAAATTTTTTGTGTGGTTATGTCTTGCTACAAACTTTATTTTTGAGAGCACTTCAGTTTGATGATGACCGAGCTCGATAGCTGCAGTCACTTAAGTGCGGCCAGTATCCAGTATTCGGGAGATAGTCGGTTTGAACCCCACTTGATATAGATGTTGATTTCCATAGGGAATCTGAAATATTTGTCCCGAATGAGCAAATTTATAATACCAATATAAATGGTCCGTTATTGGACATTATAAATTTTCCAGCTAGCTCATTCTTGGTTGCCAGCGTTTCGCCCTCGTGTGCTAGGGTGGGCTCATCAGTTGGTACCTAGCACACCTACCAATACGCTGGCTAGTGCATACCGTGGAGGCCACTGCGTAGGCTAACTGGAGCCACCGGCAGTGCCAATGCACTAAGAGACTTTGTCTCATCACTAAAAATTGATGCCTGCTTGGCCATCAGATGATATTCCCTATGGGAATCAACATCTCCCACTCCTAGCCCTTTCCCGTCCCATCGTCGCGATAAGACCTATCTGTGTTGGTGCGACGTAAAGCAACTAGCAAAAAAAAAAAAAAAAAAGTTTGATGATGCTCAGACAAGACAGGCCAAAAAGCTTGTGATAAATTTGCACTAATCAGAAATGTTTTTAAGAAACTTATAGAACAATGCCAAGAGCTCTATTCTGTAGGGGAATGTGTTACAGTGGACGAGATGTTGGAGTCCTGTGGACGATGCAGTTTTAAGCAGTTCATGCTTAGAAAGCCGGCGAAGTATGGACTCAAGATCTATGCTAGGGTCAATTAACGGATGTTCTACACGTCTAACATGGAAGTCCATGTTGGCGTTCACTATGGCATGTGTGTTTACTACTGAGATGTACTAACCAGCACAAAGTAATGTGTGTTACAATACTGTACTCATACAATAACAATACATAAAGAACTGCAGAAAACTAGGTTTTCACACATGCCATGCAAATGTCATTCTCTGCTATTCCATACGAGTTCAGTAGAACTTTCCCATACACTCTGTGAAAAGTACATGCAGGGAGAAAACTTACAAAGATAGTGTTTATAACATCCTGGCCAATATAAGTTGCTCTTCCTTCGTATATATTTTTCTCCAATTGACCATGGTGCCTATATGTTGACTTACAAATATGGAGTGGTGCACAAAAAAGCACCCACTACTACGAGTAGATACAAACAACAAATAAAATTAAGCTAATGCAAAGGTCTCTAGTCTTATACAGAAGGTGCTGAAAATACACTGTTGTGCATGTCTTAATATTAACGTTAAAACTGAATAATTGAAAAAGAGGTTCAACCTATTCAATACATAAGAGAAAGAAATGTAGTGATTACATTCTTATTTAATAGTAATTAGAAATGGGACCGGTTTCGACCCTAGTCCAGGTCATCGTCAGCCGTTCAAAACATAAAAAACATGAAAAACAATGCATATGAAAAAGAAAAAAGATTAAGTGAACTCTGGATCGGTATAAGATGAAATATAAAATGATGATGGGGGTAATTGAGTAATTGTGCTCCTGCTGAGTTCTTGGAAAACAGTTGACTTGAAAAAACTCAGCAGGAGCACAATTACTCATTCAATTATACTGAATTGCGTTGTATATATCTATATATACGTACTTAACTTCCCGCAACCTAGGCAAATACTGGATCTTCAGGATATTCTCCATTCTACTTTGGCGTTCAAGACCACAGCGCATGACCTTGAGTGTGCTGCGCTGATCACTGGGAGCTGGCAGTTTACTTCTATAAATCTATTCGTCTTCGACTTCAACATATTTATAGATCTTCATATGTTGTTCGCTAGTGTTGTGACTTTGTACCTGACGGTGTGTAAAAACTGACCCATTTGACCGTTTTCCACTGTTCATAAACATTGTGAGACTTTACCTATCATTGCGTGTGCCGTACTACCATTTATAATATTACGTACTGTTTTCTTTTAAGTGACTCACAGTTTCTACCCCCATCATCATTTTATATTTCATCTTATACCGATCCAGAGTTCACTTAATCTTTTTCTTTTTCATATGCATTGTTTTTCATGTTTTTTATGTTTTGAACGGCTGACGATGACCTGGACTAGGGTCGAAACCGGTCCCATTTCTAATTACTATTAAATAAGAATGTAATCACAACATTTCTTTCTCTTATGTATTGAATAGGTTGAACCTCTTTTTCAATTATTCAATTTTAACGTTAATACTTTCAATACGGAACAATGAAAATTTTTATCTTTAAATACATGTCTTAATATGTTATCATACGCTCTGTGGCATCAATTCTCAAAATTTAATTATATTGTTCTTCAAGTCTTCTATTGTCCTTGGATTATTTGTCTACACTTTTTCCCTTAGACTGCCCCACAGATAAAAGTCACAAGTGGATAGGTCACAGGTGGCAGCCACAATACTACTTCGCTAACAGCCCTTTCTTTTATGAATCTTTCATGAATTCGTGAAATTGACTTGTGTGAAGTGTGACGGGTTGCCTATCCTGTTGAATGGCAGCGTATGAGAGTTCATGGGCCGTCAATTGTGCATAAAATTTCTCGAAGATTCCCATATACACATCAGTGTTTACTGTTTGTTTCAAAAAAAAAAAAAGGGATACAAAATCCGACTTGCAGACACAGCACAGCACACTCCAATTACCTTTTTATCGAGAAGAGGTTCCTAATGAAATATAGGGTTAACATGTTCTGTCAGACAGAACCAGGCTTCATCACTCACGAAGTACAGCAGTGGATCCAATGATCCATTCACAACTGTTCAAAGTACCCATATGCAGTAAATCACACATTTTGCCATGTTTTCCTCCTACTGTTCTAGGGCACATGCCATTTTGTAGAGATTTAAACCTATATCCTGTAAAATATGTTGACAAAACCTGTTGCAACAATTTACGTATTGACTTCTTAGGACTCTGAATATTCACGGTTGAATATCACAGTGATCACAGCAGGTATACAAATGAACGTTTGCAAGTGACCCTAGTATGCCACTTCTGCATCAAATTCTGCATACTGCTCCTTGGTGGTAGGGAATCGCCAGGAAATTTATTTTCAAAAATATCCCGCATTTTCTTAAATGATGTATGGCTCTACTGTTGTGATTCTTTCTTGAAGCACTTGCTGAACACTTCACATGTCTGAACCAAGTCTTCACAACTTTCATACTAACAATGGTAAAGTATATATAGTCGCAACAGTTTTGCAACAATAAGTGATATTAGGTGGGCAACAATAACAATCAGGCAGTATCAGTCTCTAAACAGGTTGGTTTTTGGTGCACCACTCTGTACAAAGGAAATATACACACAGGGTGGCCTTATGTGTTTCAATAACAAAAAAGTACAACAACAGTAACTCAGTGCTCAGTGTATTCTATATTTTACAGTCCATGACAATACTACTTGTGCCAAGGAGATATTAAATACTAACATACTGTACCATAAAAGAAACTACTCCACAACATATTTTTGGTATCTCTTATAATTATCCTCATAAAACTTTTGTAGAAAGGAACAATTCAGCTTCATTTTCAGATTATGTTTAACACAGTAGTCGAAAACACCCTGCAACAAGAAAACATTATAGTTAAAATCTGAATATTTTACCACGAAAAAAAGGCACATGGCTGACATATAATGACATTCTCATACTATGAAGTATCTTTCGATTTGTTGCCTATATAAATAGCTTTTGTTTTCAGCATTTTTCAGAAAACATTTTCTGCATGTTGTCTAACTTGATCTAATTATGAGTAAAACTTGTAGTGTCTCTATATCGATGGTATTCTGGCAAAAGGTCGTAACCCACATTAAAATTATTATTTTTACTTATTTAAGTTGATTTCTGTCTTATGCATGTACTGGCAAAAGATCGCATGCCACAAATAAACAGAAATATATTTTATTATATATTTTATTATTCAACGAGCAGTCAGGTTTGAAACAGGCAAAAGGTCGTAACCCATTACCACATGGAATACGCCTACTTGAGAAGGAACATCACATGGACTTGTAACTGGCAAAAGGTTGCAACCCATGACAGTAGTTTGGTATGTAATTAACTCTAAAGTACTCGTGATTGCGCACTCAGTGCACCACACATGTCATCATGCAAGTATATTTTTATTGACAAATTATTTTTATTTTTCATTAGAATTGTCTTCCATTAGTCTTTTGTGCACTGTTTGTTGCCTTCTACGGGAAGTCTCTTATAATCGTTCAGTTTATTTAGGGCTGGAAGAAATCTGTCAAGTGCTGGTTACAGAATTAAATTTTTTTTTTAATAGAAAAAATAGAAAATAGAAAAAACAGAAATAGACAAAATAGAAATGACAATTCTGAAACTGAAAATCAGCAAATAATTTACAGTAAATAAACAAATAAGTAATCAATAAATAACTTGGAAAGAGTGCAGCTACCAATGATGCTGAATAAACAGGGCAAAACTGAACTGCGCTGAAGCCAGATTTAAATTCATGCGTTTTAATATGCCGTAATAATTATACTTCTGATACTTGAAACACAAAAATATACTGCACTGACGTTAGATTTGAATGTACTCATTGCCATAATAAATACACTTGTTAATGTTAGCTCAGGAGGTAAATATAACATTCATATAGAAGCTTAGTGAATTTCCATTACTTTATATTCTTATGTAATATAGTGAGGTAAAATAACGTAAATATTATGTAAAATATGTAAAGAATTAACTGATCAACGATATAACATAGAATTTAGGCATTTAATTTGATTAACTTTGAAGGAGACAATAAAATATGTAACGGAGCACACAGTGCGCCATGCGAATGTTTGAGTGATGAAAATGAACGCAAGTGCTTAAGGGTTAATGTTAGTATTTTGAGAATGGGAAAGAACAGACGAAAACGATGTAACAACACAGCAGAATTTTAATTTTACATAAATTTGTAATAAGACTAATAATAATAATAATAAAAATATTTTGAACTAATTGCTTAAAATAATGTTATTAAGGAAAAGTTACTGGATTTAACATTGGTGCGCTTGTTCAATAATAACAACAGCAATAGTTCAGCTCTTCAGTGTTGTTCTGTGTTATGGTAGTACATCTGAAATCTTGATATGCATACTGCTAAGTGATAGACCGAAATTTCCATAAAATGAGGTGAGATTTGTGAGATTTTTCATTATTATTGATTTTTCAATATATCTATTTCAGCACAGTGCTTTAAAGATCAAGGAAACTTTTTAAAATGGCTTTGGCACTGTTTGCTGAGGATGGTGTTTCAGAAGACTGGCTTAGAAAAGAAAGTTCAGGATACACCCCTACAGACTGTAAAGAGGCACATGCTGTTAGTGACAATTTCAAACGTGTGTTTTGAAGGTGTTTAAAGAATCTCGACAAATTCTGAGAACATTCTCGTTATAAATATATCAGTCAGTATTTTGGACTCTAAATCTGTTGAAAGAGGAAGTATAGCTGAGACGGGCAACACGTACCCAGTGGCATTCAAACAGTTCGGCAAACTTTGAACTCCCTGGCCACTCACTGGCCTAGCAGGGTGTGATTTATGACGGCAGTGGGCTTTAAAACGGAAGTTCGCGTTCCCCTTCAGAAATCCTTACAGCTCTGTTGCCAATGCACCTCTTGTTAAATAGACGTCAGTCTCTTTTTTAAGCTCAGACAATTCATACTTGCTTTTTTCGCTGTTTGAAAGTTTTGTATTATTTCTTTGCTTCGTTAATTAATATTTGTGAAGTGTGTTGCTTTTCACTTGACTTCATGCAGTAATGTGGAGGTCGTGGGAATCACACCTGGAAATTATCGCATCAGAAAATCCTGAATTTAATCTGCCAGTGCATGAAACGATCCTCAACCGAGCACCAGTAGCAGTGATATTCGACCAAGTAGTACTGGTTCCGTGTCCGCGAGTGATACTCGACCGAGTAGTAGTGGTTCCGTGCCCGCGAGTGACACTCAGCCGGGTAGCAGTGGTTCCGTGCCTGCGAGTGTTATTCAACCGAGTAGCAGTGGTTCCGCGCCCGCGAGTGTTACTCAGCTGGGTAATAGTCGTTCTGTGGAGAAAAGAGAGGCGGCTAAAACTTTAAGTAAGCAAAGTCAACAGCTGGTATGTAACGCATACGAATACGTTATGAAGAACAACTTACGTAAGGGTTATATTTCGGAGACAGCTAAAATGTTGAAACTTAACAGGAAAACTATAAGTAAAACAATACAGAGCGGACCTACAACTCTGAAAAAGTGTGGTAATAATAGGGTTTATCTTTAATAAAATTGATGATTTTTGGTGTGACTTGGTGAGACGCGAGGTATATACATTCTTTACTAAAGGTAAGTCACCAACCGTACAGGAATTGTTAAAACATTTGAAAAATGTGTGTGGCTTTCCTTATGAAAAAACTACTCTACGACAGCTGTTGATAAAACTTGGGTTTTGTTTCTGTATTCTGAGGAAAAACAGACTTTAATGGAATCTGCTAGAATAGTAGCTTGGCGATACAAATTCACAGACCGTCTCCAGAAGTTGCATTCCAAGGGGTGCAGAGTTGTCTATCTAGATAAAACTTGGTACGATACTCATGACATTGTGAAGAAAGGATGGGATGATGGAACTTGTAACACCAACATCGCGAGGCAAGCGTATCATGGTACTGCATGCTGGAGGCAGTGAGGGCTGGGTTGAGAACTGCCTTTATTTGTCAGCTAAAAACATTGGAGACTGCAAAGCTGATAGCCATGACGAAATGACAGCTCAAGTTTTCGAAAACTGGTTTAGGTCTCATCTTCCAGAGAACCTACCAAGTGACCGAAAATGTATAATCGTGATGGACAACGCAAGCTATCATTCGTGGCAGCTGATTAGGTTTCCTTCCAAGAACACTAATATTAAGGACATTATTGCGTTTATGGAGTACAATAACATTCCCGTGCCAAAACCTATACCCATCAAGGCAGTTATGTTGCAGGAAATCAAATCAGCCAATATCAGTAAAAGGTACGCTGTAGAGGAGATCGCAGCCTCATGTGGACACGAAGTTTTGCGACTCCCTCCATATCACTGTATTTTAAACCAAACCAAACCAAACCCCATGGCACTACAGCCCTTGAAGGGCCTTGGCCTACCAAGCGACCGCTGCTAAGCCCGAAAGCCTGCAGATTACGAGGTGTTGTGTGGTCAGCACGACGAATCCTCTCGGCCGTTATTCTTGGCTTTCGAGACCGGGGCCGCTATCTCACTGTCAGATAGCTCCTCAATTCTAATCACGTAAGCTGAGTGGACCTCGAACCAGCCCTCAGGTCCAGGTAAAAATCCCTGACCTGGCCGGGAATCGAACCCGGGGCCACTGGGTAAGAGGCAGGCACGCTACCCCTACAGCACGGGGCTGGCTCACTGTATTTTAAACCCCATAGAAATGATCTGGTCCCAGCTGAAGGCGTATGTTAGGAAAAATAATGTTACGCCAACTTTGAGTGCTAGTGTATGTCAACTTCTGCGCGAAGGAACTGGAACGATCGGTCCTGACAGGTGGTCTGCTTGTGTTCGAAGCACCATTAAGACAGAAGAGAAGTACACGAAACACGACACGGATAGCAACCAAGATAGATTTGTAATTCACCTAGCAGACAATGACGAGGACGACGAATAGAGGTAAGGTAAAAACTGCATTTGTTTTTAGAGTAGCTAAGTTTGCTGGCTATTTTATGTCCGAAATATATACTCTGATATTTATTATTATTATTGTACCGGGAGGTACACCCCAACGCCGCGCATTCAAATTCAGCGCCTAAAGAACTCCTCTATTGGTAAAACAGTGAAACTGAAACTACACCTACTTAGAAATTTACTCAGAAGATGTCACCACTAAAATCTGATGTAATTTTGTTATTGTGAAGTTTCCTGAACTGTGTGAATCTCTACTTGTTTTGTTTGCTATCCATCAAGAAATTTGGACATTCTGGCACAGATGTCACTACTAAAAACTATGATCATGCACCCTGGTGGGAAGTATAAGAAATTATTCAAAGAAGTTTTGTATTCATAAGTTTTTTTTTCTCTGATTGATGTTCATTTCTTTTTGGGTTGGCAATATTTCCTTTTTATTTCTGCCAGTTTTGAATCTAGCCAATCCCTAATTTCTGTAATTAATTTTCTACCAATGACAGTCTTCTTCTTCTTCTTCTTCTTCTTATTTGATTTTGCGTGTAACTTTTAAACTGACCAATAAACATGAGAGGGTGTGGCTAGTTTAATCTTGAATGGTCTCGAACTTTCCCCGAGGGTTTATAAACTGCGGATTTTCATGTTTCTTGGCCAATTGATCGTCATCTTACTGAGTGTGTGCGTCAAGCAGGATGCGGGCGGCCTCTTCATCAGCTGCTAGAACTTCTACGAGGTAATGGCCACATAACATCTTTATTTCTCGCTAGCTGAACAGTTTAACCCAAGGGAAAGGTCCAAAACGTTAACTATGTAACCTTCTTTTCTAAAAATGTAACTTTTTGCCAGCTAATGTAATTACTTCATAAAATCTTTAACTGTAAATCGGAGATAGAGAGTGATATACCCTCTCAAGCTCCCTTTCATCTTGGTTTGAGGTGCCACACTTTTGTTTCTGCAATGTATTAAAGTTATTTCCATGCGTGCTACCTCAGTAGTTTGGGAATAGCCCCTGTTTCGTCGGCTAAGCGCCCTATAGGTTTTTAATTTTTTGGAGCTCAGTCTTCGACTCCATTCAAATTGTACTCGGGCCATTTATTTAACCTGTTCTTTTTCACCAAGGCCCTGTAGGTTGGGTACTAGATGCCTCTGTGTAATAAAAGATTTCTATTTGTAAATAGTGCCTTGTATGGCCAGAGATTATTAGATATTCATGGTATGTTGCCTTGAGTAGGCTTGGAAAACTGAGAGCACGTTAGCTCTTTTTCAAGTGCTGTAAAAGTGCCTCTGGGAGGCTTGATATTGTAATTTACGGAGCAAGTGCTCCATGTATTAGGGGAGTTCTGCCCTTGTATAAAATTTGTGCTCTTTTGTAAATTAGAGCTAGGAGCTCAGGAAAAGTTAAGTGAGGGCTTGAAGCCCACGATCTGTTTATACCACCAATCTTGTCTTTCCTAGACTTTAGTAATGATTACTACTAGTACCTGTAAAATTGTTAAATTTTGTGTGTTAAAAATATAACCTTCAGTTTACGTTTTAAATTCAGTTCTCAACATTGTAGTTAGACCCATTCACCCCAGCACCTTCTTTCACCTCTGCGATCCACAAATACCCCGGAACAATTATATTATTATTATTATTATTATTATGATTATTATTATTATTATTCCAGTCCCTAGTTCATGATTTTACTTTTCCTTTGTAGGGCGAGTTGGCCGTGCAGTTAGGGACGCACAGCTGTGGGCTTGCATCCGGGAGATAATGGGTTGAAGCCCCACTGTCGGCAGCTCTGAAGATGGTTCTCAGTGGTTTCCCATTTTCACACCAGGCAAATGTTAGGGAAGTACCTTAGTTACGGCAACGGTCACTTCCTTCCCACTCCTAGGCCTTTCCTAGCCCATTCTCGCCATAACACCTATCTGTGTCAGTATAACATAAAACAAACTGTAAAAATTTGTTGTACTTTTCCTTTCTTTACTGAAAGTGAGACACTGATATTAGCAGCATAAAATTAATATTTTAATAGGCCTACTTTGGTATCAATTTAAGTTTAGTCTTTGTCGAGTTTATTTGCCAATTCCCTCTTCCTGTTTTTTCTTTCTTTCTTTCTTTCTTTCTTTCTTTCTCTTTTCTTCTAACATCTGCGACCACCGCACGGGTTAAGCACGAAACAAATTATTCTGTGATATTGGTTTGTGCTGTGGTTCACGATCAGGTTTTTATATTTATATTTTGACTTTAGAATAAATTAAATGTTAACATGTTTAAATAATCGACGCAAAATATGACAACCTTGCTTTTAGAACGCTCACTTGCCTTTTAAATGACACGCGCCCCTTGTGTCCAGAGGAAAGAAACTGACTAACAACCCTCATTATCAGTAGGGCGGGCAGACTTACAACCCTCATTATTACCAGGGTGGGCCAAGTTTTGAGATCAGAAGATTCCGCATGGGTATGCGTTCAGCGTCAGGACTATAGTAGAGTTCATGGTGACTGTGGAAGTATTTTGGTATAAGACAGTGTGCACCCCCAGGAAGTGACCACAGAGGATAAATGTGAGTCGGTAAATATGTCAATGCTATGTGATTTATTTCTCAAATCCTCCAGAAGTAGAATATGTTATAGCAGAACATGCCAGAACAGAACACGAACCAATATGAAATGCACAGATCATGACAAAACAAATCAAAAATCCTCAAAATGTGTTACAATCAGAATATGCCAGAGAAGAATTAGAAGAATCACAACAATACGATACACAAACAAAGCAGAGTGAAAGTGGTCATAGTGATTGTGAGAGCAACAGCAATCCAAGTAATGAAGAGGCAATTGATTTTGGAATTAGAAATCATCATGTAAGTGAAAGGGATGAGAACCAAAGGAAAAAGATTCTTGGTATGGAACAAACCAAGAGGAAATATGCTGAAAAGTGCATGATGAAGCCCAAATTACACACATTCAAGGAACCTTGTGTTCATGATTGTTAAAATACTTCTCTCAGGACAAACAAAAAACGATTTGCTCAGACTTTTGGAAATTAGGTGACTATAAACACAAAAATCCAGCTTTATTTATTATTTACATATTTTACGCCCACATTGGAGCACTTAAATCAATACATTTGAGTTAATTTCTTCTTTTTCTCCCAGAACTTTCTCATCCTCTCCGACCTGGAAGCCCTTTGTGTGTCCGATATAGTATTTTGTTTCCGTTCAACTGTTTTTAGTTTGAGACTTATGCTTTGTTCTTCAATATCCTCTTCTCTTTTCTGTCTTTGATTTGTTGCTGAGTTATACCCAATTCTTCCAAATCATCCTGAACTTCTTTGAACCAATTATTATTGATTTTTTTTTTTTTTAAAAATCAAATAGCTGTTTCAATATCCTGGTGTCTGGTAATATTGATATGTGACAGAAAAAGGAAATTCTTTCTTTTACACATTGTAGATATTATTGATTCACATTCACGATAGACAATGTTGTTAGGCAACAATCTCCACTGTCCATCAACTTGGTGTTTTTTATTAATAATTGTTCTAAGAATTCTTCTATCAGTTTTTTGTAATTTGTCTGTTGTAGATTTTACATTTAATTTGAATAAAGTTTCACTAGCGTACGTTGCCTCTGGTTTAACTATGGAATTATAGTGTTTCAGCTTAGAGTTTATCGAAAGAGATTTTTTTTTATAGGTTGGCCAGATAAGTCTGTGCTTGTTTAAATTTAGTTGTTCTGTGTTCTATTGCTTCTTTTTCATTTGTGTTCCATGTTATTATTTCCCCAAGATATTTGAATTTCTGAACAATTTTAATCTCTTGATTACTGTTCAGTTGAATAACTGGTAAATCAACTTTAAAAGTTGGCATCATTTCTGTTTTTTCAAATGAAATTTGTAATCCCATTTTTTTTGGCTACAATTTCTAGTTGTTCAATTTGAAATTTAGCCTCTTCTATTGTATTTGCAAGTAATGCTAAATCGTCCACAAAAGTAAGGCAGTTGAGTTTAATATTTCTACTGATCTTGATAGTTGGTTGGCATTTTTTGTTCCATACACGCATAACCTTCTCCAATGCACAATTAAATAACAATGGTAAAATCCAGCTTTATAATAAATAATGTTAAGAAAGAGAACAAGAAATGAATGTATGAGAAAGGTCATGAGATTAGAAAGAAAGCAATTATGAAATACTTCTTGCCAGCAGTTAACGAAAATGTGCAGGCGTGTAAAGTATTTTTCCTTGGTACTATCGATCTTTTTGAGAAAAAGGTATACAACTCCCTCAACAATCAGACTGCCATAGGATCACCTCAAGAAGACAGAAGAGCCAGACATGAGTCGAAAAGTAAAACAAGCAAAGCAGTAGCTGAATACCTGCCAGCAAAAATGTTGTAACCCTCAAAATGCAAATTTTTCCATTGATACAATGTTTCTGCACCCGCACGACCCAAGGCGACATTTAAACAAAAGAAAAAAAGGCGTTTAACGTTCAAGTTTGCCAACATAACTTCCTACATGCCTCACTCTAACCGCATACATCGTTTATGCATGGAAACCTAGCATTCTAGAAAAGTGAGGTTTACAACGTTTTTGCCGGCAGGTGTTCAGTTGACCAAACAATCACACACATAAAAGGTTTACCCAGTTCCTTACCACTTGCTGCAATGAAATTGAAAAACATGTTTTATCTGTGTGAGAAATGCATAATTCCATCAAAATACCACTGTGAATATAAATCATTATCTTCTAGTGACACAGTATGAGATGTTCTACCTGAGAGTGATGAACATGAAGATGATAAAACTTAACCAAGAAAAATGTGATCAAATGTTTTTTAAAAATGCCCAATTTTTTTCAGAAAAAGCTATTTCACGTAATTGTTGGATAACTGCTGGTGCTTTTTGTCAGAAAGTATTTTGTTTAGATATAAGTTATTTGGCATTTTTGATTAATTAAATGATGATTAATATCTCTGTAACGTTATAATTGAACATAAAGAAATAAACTAAAGATCTGTTAAAAAACTACACATTTTCTCTGATTGTGTGCTTTCTATTTTAATAATTTAACGCCATCAAATCGTTATTTTGCTCTCCTGAAAAATTCATGATTTGAGGGTTGTGACCTTTTGCCATAACACCATCGACATGGTTTGTAATGAGTCAATTAAGGATCAATCCACAGTTGTAGGATGATACAATCGAGTTCTTATATTCTTATATCCCAAATGTTAACAAACCTGTTTTAAAATGTTAGGGCCGATTGCAGAAACGGTGTTTAGATGATGTCTACGATTAAACAATGCCTAAGTATCGCTGCCACATTGCAGAGCCGTTATTTATCACTTAGAGTCTTAGACACTGTCCAAAACCGACTTTCGAACACTGCCGAGAACACTGTTGAACCTCAAACGAGAGGAGTGAATCACAATCAGATGTTATGTACCATGAAACATATAATTTGTATTATGTTGAGATGATACCGACCGGGCGAGTTGGCCGTGCGCGTAGAGGCGCGCGGCTGTGAGCTTGCATCCGGGAGATAGTAGGTTCGAATCCCACTATCGGCAGCCCTGAAAATGGTTTTCCATGGTTTCTCATTTTCACACCAGGCAAATGCTGGGGCTGTACCTTAATTAAGGCCACGGCCGCTTCCTTCCAACTCCTAAGCCTTTCCTATCCCATCGTCGCCATAAGACCTATCTGTGTCGGTGCGACGTAAAGCCCCTAGCAAAAAAAAAAAAGAGACGATACCGGGAAGAAAGATTAGTCCGACGGCCTCACTGTGGATCGCCCGCTGCAAAATTGCAGCAATACATTTGAAATGTACGGGAAGTTAGAGCTTAAAATAAGATTTTGCTTTTCAAGAGACTTGTTTCTTGAGACTGACAAAGGGACAGTCCAGTAACTGTTAACTTGAATACAATTCTTGGCAACCGATGTGCTAATTCAGATAAGTTTAAGGCAACTATGAAACAGGAAAACGCAAGTGATGGTGATAGTTGTTTAAAGAGAAGAACTGGAGAAGAAGAGCCATGGCCATAATAACAGCCCTAGCATTTGCCTGTTGTAAAAATAGGGAAACTACGGAAAACAGTCTTCAGGGCTGCCGATGATGCATTTCGAACCTACGATCTCCAGAATGCAAACTAAATCTATACGGCCCGTACAACACATTTGGTTACACTTTACTATTGTTTCATCTTCCCTTCGTCGAAGTTATTTACGAGTAGATTACATTCACCATAACAACGCTATAATCAAGGCTACACTTCCCCATACGGTGGTGTGCTGCTTTAGTGTCGATAATATTATGAGAATTTCCACCGAAAGCGATATTCTTATCTGTGAGCAAGTCATGCTCCTCAGTAATGTGTAGGAAGAAAACAGCTGACTGGCGTTCGGTGCCAATTTCATTGGTTGTGACAAGCAAAGAGTTACATGAAAGATACTTCTATCTCCATTTTCAAACCAATATTGAAACTTTAAACGATGTCTAGTTAAACAATGGCTGAATATTGTTTATGCAATGGAATACCGTGCTCGATTTAGACGTTGTTTAAGGTAGATGTTGTCTAAGGCTTAAAACTAGTAATCATTTCTGTAATCAGCCCTTAGTTGGAATTTTTGTTCCCCTAACAGTATTATTCACAAAACATCCGATTTGTATCTTTACCAAGGATATTTAAAAAGTGCTTACTGTTCTTGGTGTGATCGAGCTGACCAGTACTTTTACATATGGATACAGAAAAAGTGACATCTCTGTTCTGTTGCTATTTGAGGAGACCAACACTGCATCTTTAACTCTCCCCTGGTCGACATATAATGGAGTCACGCCGTCGGTCGACATATGAGCGCAGTGATCTTCAAAATAATACATTAGCTTATATGAGGAAATTGTCACTCTAACACACATTTTCGAACCCTGCCTCTACATTGGACACACTACAAAACAAGACTGAAGTAGGACTGTAACCACCATGGAGCCTCACTTTCAGACTTTTTTGTGGCAGAGATAACAAAGTGTGTTCACCACAGACTGGCACCTCACATTTTTCACACTTTAGAGGTAGTTCTGCAGTTCTTTCTTTTAGGACAGAAAGCACATTTTTCATCCTGTCCCTGGTCTGAACTGGCTGCGGAGTTGTTCTTTCTTGTTCAAGTCCGAGGCACTTTGCCATGCTGATTAGCATGAATGCTGTGCGCTGACAACCCTGCAATCATATAGGGCTTTATAAAATCCATTGCCAAACTTTTCTGGAACTTCCTCCAGATCATTTGTTCTACGGTGTTGCACCTAAAATGACTTGGGCATTAATGCCCCCCACTGTCAAGCATAGTGAAAAAGATACAGAGAGGCCAACTGTAGCATACCCTGGCAACAGTAGACAGTGATTTCATCCCATCCACCTTATTCTATAAAGCAATGCCATCTACCCCTACATACTGACGACCAATGTTTTCTGAATCTCTGTTATTCTTCCTCAAGCAAAGGTTCCACTACCTTCCTATATCTCATTTTGATGATCTTTTCCAGCAGCTTCGGGGTGCAGGACAACAGCATTATGACTACAATTTCTACATTTCTGTCTGTTGCCCTTTTTAAACAGTGGGATGACGATTCCTTTTCTCCAATCTTCTGGGATTCTGTTTTCTTCCCAGATCACTGAGAGCACTCTATATAGACAATTTAAGGCTGGAATTCCAGCTGCATTTATCCTATCTGAAGTGAGATCATCAAAGACCGAGAACTTTCCATTTTGTATGCTCTTTAGTGCTGTAACTTCAAGCCTTGTTAATGGGGGTCTTCCTGGATTTAATCTATTCTACAGTTGTTGTTGGTGGTGTTGTCTCTCCACTTACCAACATAGTGACATAGGCTTAGCTCTTCATTTCATCTCTAATTCCTTCCTCTGTTCTTATCATAATTTGTTTCCAATTTGTGTAGTCATATAACTATACATGGTTCAGGATAGTCAAAGCACGTTAGCTTGCCTCTCAATTCCAGCTTGGTGATCGGTGATCTGTGCTGTGGGTTGAATAAACTTGGACAATCTGACAATCCACCAGCTCACCTGATATGAGTTAACTCGGTGCAAGCGAGCTGGCGCGAGCTCTGCCTCCAGGTGTACGAACAAGTGTATACGAGTGAATAGAGGACAATTATTGTGCTGCCTGTAAGCATTTGAAAGGTTATTCAGGTTATTCATCTGAGAGGATAGGCATGATATCCGGTATTTCTAATATACTTAGGCCGCTGTATTTACTTAAATTGTTTTGAATGATGGGGTGAAAGAATGAAAACCTACAACCTGTTTTCCAGTCAATGACTGGGTCAGGGATGGGATGAATGAAGCCCCCAACTTGCAGCGAGGATAGGAATTGTTCCGGCTGCTGAGAGATGTCGCACTCTTCTGGGGCAATGATTAATGAATGACAGATGAAATGAAATGATAGTGGAAAGTGTTGCTGGAATGAAAGATAACAGGGAAAACCAGAGTATCCGGAGAAAAACCTGTCCCACCTCCGCTTTGTACAGCACAAATCTCACATGGAGTGACCAGGATTTGAACCACGGTATCCAGCGGTGAGAGGCCGGCGTACTGCCACCTGAGCCACAGAGGCTTTTCAATCTCAGATTAGGTAAACAAAAGTCAGAAGGAACAGTTTTCTATTTCTGCCTGTCTATCAAGGCATTGCAGGATAACAAACGCTGCTACCACTCTCATTAATCTAAATAACATTGATCCGCATATAAAATTCACACTTGAATCCGAAACTGGACAGAAAATTAACTTTTTAGATGTAACTAATATCAGGCATCCAGGCTCCTTAAGATATAAATAGGGGCCAATGACCTAGATGTTAGGCCCCTTTAAACAACAAGCATCATCATCATCAAGATATAAATATATAAGATTTTCAGAAAACTTATCCAAACAGTCACTACAATCCATCAAGATTCCTCACACCCTCAAGTTCACAAACGAACAGCACACAACAACAGGGTGTACCGGCCTTCAATGTTCCAATGTCAAAAAGAGACCTCAAAAATGATATGAACACTATTCGTAATATTGCTAAATCTAATGGATACAACAGTTTCTTTGTTGAAAGAATAATCAATAAATATAAATATCGCCCCTCAACCACTTTGAAAAAAGATAAACAAAACAACTCCTCGTTTTCTAACTTTACATTCAACGAACAAATCTACAAAGTCACCAACATCTTTAAAAAGCAGGATGTGAAAGTAGTTTCCAAAACCAATAATGGGAGTGTAGAAGTATTATATAATGCCACATCCAAAAACAAGTTCAATAGTTTTTCAAAATCAGGAGTGTTCTTCAGGATTAATTCCCACAGTTGTAATTCTTCTTACGTTTAATATAAGATACTCAGAACACGTTAATGCCTTGAAGTTCAATAGATTTTTGGCTGTGGGACAGCATATGCAAGACTATAATCACAAATTCACAGACATAAAACAAGATATGTAAACTCTCTCAAAATCATCAACAAAGTACCCCTCCTTAACATTACAGAAAGCAGCTTCATACATATAGATCAATCCTTTAACCCGAATTAGAATCTTAATGAAATTTCAGAAAATCCTGTTTGACCTTCTAATTCCTATTTTTAGAAACATCCAACCAAAAAGTCGTAATTCAATTTTTCATAATATTCCTCAGCAACCATCTGTGTTCCCACATCCTTCGGCCCCGCCTTAATTCCCCTTCCCCTCTCTCCCCTTTCATTTCACCCGCCCTTTCCTTTTCCGTGTTTCCCTTTGAATCACAAGATCCAATCTCAACTCCTCCCTGTCAACATGAGGCACACAACAGTAGGTCACGACCACATGCCGCAACGAAAGGTCTTATATAACCTATGCCATTTGATTAGCTCTCTCTCTCTCCTTTTAGTTCATTACTTTTTGATTATCATTTATTTAGGTTAACTTCATGGACACCGCATTGAATTGCAAATCTCTACCAGCTGCAATCTAAGAACATACCAGCTATTTAATCATATCTCCGTGTGCCGTCCTTGAAACAACCATTGACAATTTCCAACAGAGGAACTTTTCAGTGCTTTTCAAGATATTTTAACAGGAAACACAAATGAAACATTTTAACATGATGCAATGCATCTAAGGATTTTAGAGCCTTATTTTAATTTCATCATATATTTTACGTGTTGTGTACATAATTCATCCCAGATGCTTTTAATACTTTTTTACATCATTTATGTATGTTTATACTTTTGTTTTAGTCATTAGATGTGTTTGTACAGTTTTGTATTATGGCTGATGATGGCCAGCCAAGGCCAAAACTAGTTCCTAGATTTAAAATGTAATGTAAACATTGCATAATATAGTATTGAAAAGGAGTTTGGTTATTAATGTCCAAATACCTATGCAGGGGCACTACAGGCAGGTTTCAAGGAATAGGAAGGAAGCAGCCATGGTCCTAATTAAGGTACAGCCTAAGCAATTGCCTGGTGTGAAAATGGGAAACCACAGAAAACCATTTTCAGGGCTGCCGACAGTAGGGTTCGAACCCACTATCTCCCGGATACTAGCTCACAGCTGCGCGCTCCTAACCGCACGGCCAACTAGCCCGGTGTGTGAGGGTTGATCATATGCACTTTTGCCTTCAACATTCCCCACAGATAACAAACACAGGGTTTTAAATCAAGAATCTAACAGGATAATTAACCACAAGATCTTAGAGAATGAAGTCTATATAACAGTCAGCATTTACTGTTTCATGGAAAGTTGTAGGCCTTATAATGCTATAAACACTTATTGCACACTAAACTTCTATCTTTACATTGTGATGTGGACTGAAGCAGCTGATGCAGATTTTCTGCACTGTAGTAACAATTGTTTTGACTATTTACATAGCCACTTAAGTGCAGCCATGCCTCATCACTAAAAAATAAAACTTCTGGGTCAACATACCCTTCGTGAACTGACTGAAGCAACTAGTTACAATACTCAACCATATCAAAACTGTCAATCCTCTTAAATGTTGGGCAGCAGAGAGTTTGTACGGTATGGCTTTTAAGTTTTATTGTATGGCATGATTCAACAGGGCTTTTGTTGGAGTTCTTGCCAAGAGAGCTCCTATTTCATCAAGCTTTTCCTTTGTTAAAACAGTTCGCCTCCTGCAATTTTTCTTGTTAAGAATGGACCTGGTGGTGTGAAACTTCTTCACTAAATTATGTACCATATTCCTATGGGAAGGGAGGATGCCAGGAAATAGCAGCACTCTCTAAAAGAAGAATGCTTCGCATAGCACAACACAATGAATGCACGCTGTTCTACTGTATACATCACTCATTAAATACACATTAACTTTTGTATTCATACAGAAACTATGCTATATTAAAGCTAACACACTGAACACACTCAATACCATAGATGTTAAACTAAAATACTGCAGTGAAGTCATGGGACTTATTGTTACTGGATTAGATCACCTCAGCCAG
The DNA here is from genome assembly GCF_040414725.1 of Anabrus simplex. Taxonomy (NCBI): domain Eukaryota; kingdom Metazoa; phylum Arthropoda; class Insecta; order Orthoptera; family Tettigoniidae; genus Anabrus; species Anabrus simplex. The sequence goes on along the minus strand of NC_090272.1, from coordinate 124,563,552 downwards.
ACATGAGGCAGGCTGATTCCAGAGAATAGTCCACCCAAGTAGGAAAAAAAAAAGTTTAAAATAAAACTCAACAATGTTTTTATAGTAGATAAAACATGAAATTTTATTAATTTTAAGATAAGTATTCTTTTATTGATGTCTTTCAGTTTTTAATTGTGTGGTTAATTGAGCCTTTATGTACAGGCTCAATCAATTTGATATTTTTCTATGGTTTTAGGAATTACTGTTTGTTATGATGAGAAGTTATGAAAATAATTGTAGTAAATGTTAATTCTAATGCTCTTTCTCTTCGCAGTAAAGTACTTATTTATGTTATTAACAGTTTATATAACGTGTAATAAGACGACAAATCTATTGCTGCAGGCCATGCAAACACGAGACGAAAAAGGTATAAAAGTTTCTGTAGACGAAAAGTGCATGGGCCAATTTGAATAAAATTTGGTATGCAAAGCCAATACTGTACACACTTTCAAGTTGCTATATCATTGTTTAAAATTTCAAATGGTCATACGAAGCTGATAGTAAAATATGTTGTGTATTTACGACGTTCTCATGAGCAGGTGACTGGGGAGTTCCCCGTTGCCGCAACACGCTGCCCACAGGATGCAGTTTCTGCATCACACTCACTTGTAAAGGACATACTTTAGAATAGCAATCAGTGTTCGCACTGAGGTGATTTTTAATAATGCCACTTACTCACAAGGAATGTTGTAAACAGTATCGCGAGAAGAAAAAGAATGATGAGGATTTTAAAAGAAAGGAAAGGGAAAGGCATGCAAGGAGAAGAAGAAAAATGACACCTCCTTGTTACGTGTACGCCGCCAACAGGTACAAGAATTGGTGAAGAAACGCAGAGCTCAGAAGAAACTTCAGGGCTTATCAACAGTTACTTCCTGTTCTACAAGTCCAACAACACGACCATATACATTGATTGCAGAGCCGAATACGCCAACGTCTGCTTATAAATGCAAACAAACATTGGGGAAAGCCGTAAAGCGTTTGGAGCAGGCTTTACCAGTGAGTCCGCAGAAGAAACGGGAAGTTTTTTTTTTTTTTTTTTTTGCTAGTTGCTTTACGTCGCACTGACACAGATAGGTCTTAATGGCGACAATGGGACAGGAAAGGGCTAGGAGTGGGAAGCAAGCAGCCATGGCCTTAATTAAGGTACAGCCCCAGCATTTGCCTGGTGTGAAAATGGGAAACCATGGAAAACTATTTTCAGGGCTGCCGACAGTGGGGTTCGAACCTACTATCTCCCGAATACTGGATACTGCATGATACTATCCTCATTTTTCCGTATTGAAATTCAGTTAAAGTAGAACAATAAAAGTTTGATTTCCACCTATTCAATACTTTACAAGCAATTATAAAATTAGGATCTCATCCTTATTTTATTGCTAAATTATTAAAAACATAGGACATGTTCCGTTCAATTATTGAACATCTTCAGCTACATACATTTTTAACAAGGTCAAAATCGGTAATACTATTCTAATAACCTGCAACTTATTGTTTACTGCTAACAGATTTAATCATAATAACTATTAAAATACTTTTGAATATAAAACATTATATATTACGTCATCATTGTTAAAACAATATTACTATTTGTAGTGTTTGATATTTTAAAATCTTGTTTAAAATTTGAATACAATGTCACAAGTTAGTCAGATATAAATACATTTACAACCTGTTGAAGTTGTTGAATATCTTAAAACTATCAGTTGGATACACATTAAAATCTTTTTGCTACTATTGGCGCGAGCATTACCACATCTTGTACTTTATGAACACAAAATCTTGGTGCTCTCTCAAAACAGCTGAGCTTGTGTGTGACTAATAATCTTTTCATCCATAAATTAACAAAATGAAGCACACTGTTGATTATTATTTATTGATTTGTCGTATTTTAAATCTTTAACGTCCAATTGTTCAAATTCACGACTTGCTTTTAAACTTTACTACACGAGGAGCACAAGTAGTCGTCAAACAGTTGAGTGCACAAATGTAAATACAGGCAGAAGTAGAAAAGAGATGTCAACAAACTTACTTTCGTAAAATTCATCATAACTGGACTGTCACCATTTGACAGAGTTCATGATAAAGTTTTGAAGAATTGCTCAACACCGGTAAAGTTTAAAAGCAAGTCGTGAATTTGAACAATTGGACGTTAAAGATTTAAAATACGACAAATCAATAAATAATAATCAACAGTGTGCTTCATTTTGTTAATTTATGGATGAAAAGATTATTAGTCACACCCAAACTCAACTGTTTTGAGAGAGCACCAAGATTTTGTGTTCATAAAGTACAAGATGTGGTAATGCTCGCGCCAATAGTAGCAAAAAGATTTTAATGTGTATCCAACTGATAGTTTTAAGATATTCAACAACTTCAACAGATTGTAAATGTATTTATATCTGACTAACTTGTGACATTGTATTCAAATTTTGAACAAGATTTTAAAATATCAAACACTACAAATAGTAATATTGTTTTAACAATGACGACGTAATATATAATGTTTTATATTCAAAAGTATTTTAATAGTTATTATGATTAAATCTGTTAGCAGTAAACAATAAGTTGCAGGTTATTAGAATAGTATTACCGATTTTGACCTTGTTAAAAATGTATGTAGCTGAAGATGTTCAATAATTGAACGGAACATGTCCTATGTTTTTAATAATTTAGCAATAAAATAAGGATGAGATCCTAATTTTATAATTGCTTGTAAAGTATTGAATAGGTGGAAATCAAACTTTTATTGTTCTACTTTACTGGATACTGGCCGCACTTAAGCAACTGCAGCTATCGAGCTCGGTAAAGAAGTTATTTCTGGGCTGAGTGCAAAATTTGGTTTAAGTTCAACTACCTCCGGCAAGCGCAGGAAGTCTTCACTTCCAAATCAAGAAGTTCTTGAATTTTTCAATCGGGATGATATCAGTTGGCCATCTCCTTGAGCAAGAGATTTTATCTCCGTAAAGGGCAGTTCTGGATAAAAATTTAAAAAACAGAAACGATTCATGTTTGTCACAATACCCATATCACGCCATCAGTCGGTCTTCTTTTTGTGGACTTTGACCAAAGTAGGTACATTTCGGTGCACTACCAGGAACACATGATATTCATTATGTGGAGCCATTCCCAAAATTCATAGTTCAGGCAAGAAAATATTATTATTCTGAAACTACTACCATACACACTCTCTATATCCAGACTACAAGATCAAAGCAGATGACAAAAATCCACCCCGTGATACGGCTTTTAAAGCGGGTGACTTTGTACTTGGAAACAGCGGAAAGAAACATTCAAAATATTACGTTTGTACCATAACTGAAAGTGATGGTGATGTTTATTTTGTAACCAATTTTTGCAAATGCAACGATGAAATTAAACTGTTTTGTGAACCCCCGACGAAAGAATGCTTTTTATATGTGAGTGAAATTCGAAAGAAAACTACCGGTGCTTTGTTTCAATTGTGGGAAATGGTATTTTGATAAGTCTATACCAGAAGTAGTATGAACAAAAACTGTTTTATTTCCATTTTTTTTTCTGATCAAGCTTTCATTCAAACTGTAGGCTACTTAAGCGTTAAATATTTTAGTTCAGTTTACATTCACTGTTATTACTGTTAAATAAATGTGTGACAATTCATAAAAACACTTTACTTTATTACATAAGCCACATGTCAGTACCAGTATCTGTAATTATATACCTTATTATTATTGGGAGAAATGAAGCTTGTAGTTTTACGTGACCGTTAATCTCACTATCACATAAGCCATGGGATCTCAATTTTTACGTGAAATCCAATCCATCGGACGTGACTTTCACCTCGAAAATCACACATGCATTAATCGAGACTCCAACCCAGTCCGTATTGATGGTTCCAAGCAGCTTGACCACTGCGCCATTTTTACTTACTGTGATATTAAATATACATATACATTTGATGCGGAGTTTAAGATTTATTAGCTCCTCACGCCATGTCGCCACAGCACTGATTCGCGCGTGTAATCTTGCGATGCTGTCAAGTAAACACATGGCGACCGCCTTTAACTATATTACGCAGACATTACGCAACTTACACATTGGTATTTTTCGCAAAATGTACCTTTGTACTTCTTGTAGACAATATTTTAACATTAGGCTACCAATAAAAGTTACCACAATTCGCAGAATTAAAAAAAAAAAAAAAAAAAAAAAAAAAAAAAAACGTAAAGGTATGTGAAGTTAAAAGTCCGTCCCATGTAAACACCGATCACTACATTTAAAATTTTATAAAATAGCATACATCACATATACAACAATGAAATTTGTTGAAGTTGTTAAGTATCATCTAGACGTTATTATGCATAAATGTCAATTTATTTAGATGGTAAGTTTCATATATATGTTAAAAAGAAATGTACAAATGTAAACAACCGGCGCCTGGAATTGGCCAGTGATAAACTATAATACTGTGGTGAAGTCACGGGACTTATCGCTGCTGTGTTACATCACCTCAGCCGGACATGAAGCAATATATCTCTCGGCAATTGAGTCACCTGGCCATACTATCGTGTTCCCCATAGCTCCCCGGACAATCGCTGCAAGCTAAATTTCTCACAAGAGGATACATTAGTCACACACCTTCTTCCCTTTCTGCTAATGAATATTTTTAACACTATTCCAAAGCACCTGTAAGTGAATTGACAATTAGGAACTTAACTTACACTAAGTACTAAGACTAATCTGCTGTTATCTTTTTGTATTTTTCCCTCAAAATATTTTAAGCAAATCATATGCATGGCAAATTTAGTGATTATTTCAAGTTTAAAACAACTGTTGAAACATTATGTCTCTGACTTGCTTTTACCTTTATTGAAATTCTGAAAAATGTTTGCCTGTGTAGGCTCAGTAAAACTGCAACAGACAACATATGTTTCAAGAATGAAGAGAGCATATTAGAAGCGGTTCAGCTTACTCCTTACTTCATAAACAACCTGCTGGCCTCCTATTTACTATCTTTTGTAATTTACAACAATCTTTGCCCCAGAATGAGAGTGTAAGCAAATGGCTCCTACTCTGCACACCACATACACTGCAGGTCATCAGACAATGCAGAAGAAAAGACTGATAAATTTCAATAGTCTGGTTCTCTGACATGTTTATAATGTCTTACAAACTTACCCTTTCATTTCTTATTGATCTTTTTCCAATTAGTTTCATCAGACTGAAGAACCTAACAGTTGACTGAGTCAGAACTGAAAAGAAATGGCTTCCACCATAATAAACTTCTCTCAATTGACAGTGTAGCTGATGTCGCATTTCATTTGTGCCGCACAGTATAGTTCTGAGATCATAGTGTGTGGGTCACTTTCTTGCAAGCTGCAATCCACCTTAAACAAAATCCCGATTGTGGCACTTTTCCTGTTGTCACTCCCTTCAACTCAAGTACAACGGCAATCGGATAGTGAAATGGCGTATGGCTTTTAGTGCCAGGAGTGTCCGAGGATATGTGCGGCTCGCCAGATGCAGGTCTTTTGACTTGACGACCATACGCAGCCTGCGCGTCGTGATGAGGATGAAATGATGATGAAGACGACACATACACCCAGCCCCCGTGCCAGCGAAATTAACCAATGATGGTTAAAATTCCTGACCCTCCCGGGAATCGAACCCGGGACCCCTGGGACCAAAGACCAGCACACTAACCATTCAGCCATGTAGCCGGACGGCGATGGGATAAGGATGGTGGAGGCAGGTTTCCGGGTGAAACTGGAGGCCTCTAGTTCGGACCTGCATGTTGGCAGCAGATGTGTGATGGTTGTCTTTCTGAGACCCCGTGACTACTCAGCAATTCGCTCCTGCATCTGTGTTTGGGCAGGCCTATTAAGGATCATTGCTGTCCAACCTGAATGGGGAAGGCCCCAGAAAATGTGGGCTAAACATCGGTAGTCACACACTCAGCAGGTTGGGAGGCCGCACCCAGCGGGTCACCCCTTATGTGATCGAAAAACGAAGATTACCAAAACTTTGATTATAGGAACCTGGATGTTCAAACTCTCTTGATTTGAAAGACAATAACAGACCTGAGAGAAGAACAGTGCTCGTCACCCATGAGCTTGGACGAATGAACATAGATATGAAACCAGACTGTCCAGCGAAGGTAAACTTACAGAGTTCAGCTCAGGCTACACAATCTTCTGAAAGGGAAAAGATGAGGGAGAACACCATATTCATGGTGTCGGATTCGCTGTGCAGACCACATTGGTGAATGATTATCAGCTAACTCCAACCGCTGTCAGTGAAAGAATTATGACTCTCCGAATCCCACTCTCTAGAGCCAAATCTCTCTGCATATGCTCCCACCTTGGATGCTGATGTAGAAGCTAGCACTATCATCACCAAAGTATCACCAAGAGACAAACTGTAATGCCAATGGTCTACTGCTCCTTGGTTTATGTGTAGACCATGAACTCTTCATTACTAATACTCAGTTCCACTTGCCTAATCGCTACAAGACTACTTGGATGCATCCTTGCTCAAAGCACTGGCACATCCTTGACTATATCATCACCAGACAATGTGATAAAAAAATATGTCCTTGTTACAAGGACCGCAAGAAAAGTCGATGAATGCTGGACAGATCATAAGCTCCTTTTTTGCCAGTTGAGAATCTCAATCTGTCTCAAACCAAAAAGATCCATCCACAACCTGCCCAGAAAGAAATGTGATACTTCTAAATTTCAAACTAAATCCATTGCTACAGAGGAAATGAAATGGCGTATGGCTTTTAGTGCCGGGAGTGTCCGAGGACAAGTTCGACTCGCCAGGTGCAGGTCTTTTGATTTGACACCCGTAGGTGACCTGTGCGTCGTGATGAGGATGAAATGATGATGAAGACGACACATCCACCAAGCCCCCGTGCCAGCGAAATTAACCAATTGTGGTTAAAATTCCCGACCCTGCCGGGAATCGAACCCGGGACCCCTGTGGCCAAAGGCCAGCATGCTAACCATTTAGCCATGGAGCGGGACATTGCTACAGATTACAGAAATGCAATCTCAAACAAACTGGCTAGTCATCCAGTCAGCAGTGATAGTACAAATCAGGAAGATCATCACCGAGTCAGCTGAGGAAACAATTGGTTTTGTGAGGAAAAAAAGACAGGACCAGTTTGATGAAAATAATGAAGAAATTAAATGTCTGATCAATGCCAAATGGGAAGCCCATCTATCCTATCTTCATGCCAAACGGGAAGCCCATCTATCCTATCTCCAAGACCCGTCTTTCAATGTAAAATCACATCTTGGAACTTAAAGGAAAATGTCAGGCACAAATTAGGGAAATCAAGAATAACTGGTGGCAACAAAAAGCTGAAGAACTGCAAAGATTATCTGATGCCCGTGACATGCAAAACTTCTATGCTGACATAAAGGAGATAGTCCAATTCGATCTTCACTGGGGTCATTGAAGACTGCTGACAACTCCATCATTTTAACTGATAATGGAGAAATTTTAGAGCGTTGGAACGAACATTTCTATGCGCTTCAAAATCATGTCTCCAATGTCTCTGAGGACTTTCTTCGTAATGTCCCACAGCAGCCCCAACAACCATGGACGGCAGTTCCACCTACATACAGAGACTTCACCAAAGCACTCAATCAACTAAAACCAAGAAAGGCTCCTGGTCCTGATAACATCCCTCTGAAACTGATACAAAATGGAGGTATACCCTTGAAGATTAGACTTTTCACACTCATCCTCTTGATTTGGGAAACTCGAGAAGTACCTGACGACTTGAAGTATGCTACCATCATCACTATCTTCAAGAAAGGCAATCGTAGTGTATGTGGCAACTACCGTGGTATATTGCTTTTGTCTACTGCAGGTAAAATTCTCGCAAGAATTCTATTAAACTGGCTCTGAGTTATCTCAGAGAGGATTTTGCCTGAGTCCCAATGTGGTTTCCTAACCTCCAGAGGCTCAACAGATATGATCTTCTGTGCTGGACAACTCCAGGAAAAATGCAGAGAACAACAGCAGCCTCTGTATTTAGTTTTATATGATCAGGAAAAAGCCTTTGATTCAGTACCAAGATATATGTGGAAAGTACCGAGACATTTTGGATGTCCTGAACTTTACGTGGAACTGGTTCAGGTTCTTCATGGTAACTCAGTTATCAGATTCGTTCCCAATCACTCATGGATTGAAACAAGGCTGTGTGCTTGCTCATACTCTCTTTGCACCATACATGTCAGCCATGCTGCATGAATCATCTGCAAACAACTTAAGCATGGAGATTACATTTCGTTTCGATGGAGGCCTTTTCAATTTGGCAAGACTTCGCCCACAAAGAATAGATAAAAGTGAGGAGCCTGGCACAAGTAAGTGAAAGCAATGCCAGGACTCAGCTAAGGGCCCCGTAGTCGCCAACCTATGCTCCAAAGTTCAGAGCCCCTGGGGTTTAAGTGGGAGGACTATGTGACCAACATGGCAGCTCTTGACAAAGTGCTGCTAAATAGCACTGAGACAACAATCATCGCTCAACAACTGAGATGGTTAGGGCATGTTCACCACATGGGTGATACCAGGCTTCCCCGCCAAGTTCTTTATGGTAAACTTTGCTCCGGCAGTAGACTTCATGGAGCCCTTCTTAAGCGTTTTAAGGACCAGCTCAAACACATCATGAAGACAAATGGTATAGATATACAGACATGGGAAGAATCTGCTGTGAACCATTCACTGTGGTGGAACACTACATCCACTGCTGTCAACTTCTTTGAAAGAGAACGCCGCAGACATCAAGAGGCCAAGCGACAACCAAGAAAACTCTGTCAATTACGACCCCGCCCTCCTCCATCCATTCAGTGTGATTTGTGTGGGCGTATGTTCTATGCCAAGATTGGTCTGTTTTTGTCATTGTAAACACATTCGCAAACTGAGTTGAACTGGTCAATATATGCACGAAGAAGTTATATATACTCGGATTGAGTTACAGCCAACGATTACGACGTAGCTGATGTGTTTCACAAATTTAAGCAGAAATATTTCTGAACATTCCAGCAAAAATAATAAAAATGAAAAAGGTTCTGCTCACCTGTGCAAGAATTTTGCCAATGCCTTTTCCCTGAAATGCTGGTGGAACATTAGTTTCTTGAAGCTCTATTACTCCATTTAATGTCTCATACTCAACAGTAGCTTTATCTGTAAACAAAAATAGAAATGAATAGTAATTACAAGGAAGTTAGAACTAGGTAGCAATAATTCATCAGATCTCCAACTCTGTATTAAGGACTAATTATCAATGTAAGACTGAAAAATAACCACACTCTTTTTTTTTAAAGTGTTTTAACTGGGTTTTTTTTTTGTTTGAACCAGGTTTAATTTCAAATATTTAGTTTAAATTAATTTGAACCAATTCTGGCTTCTTATTAATAATATAGGCTAATCCTTTGCTCAAAGAGAAGTAACAGTCTTGCTCAAAATTAAATTCTCTGCCAAATTAAATGCTGAATCACGAATTATGGTATTATATTTTGAGAACTCCAGTCATCAGTGTAATGATTTCATACAGAAATGTTGCTTCATTTTAATAAACTAAGCACAAAATAATTAGTGACTCTCACACAATATGAAAACTAAAACTTTAAGTAGAGTTCAAAAAAGCACTTAAGTTCATGAATGATTTAAACATCAAAAGAGTAAACAACTATATCTATAAACATTATTTCACCTGTTTTCTTTCTTTTTTTGGGGATTACATTTTCACATTCCTGTTCAATACTTAATGCTAGAGACTTTCTTTGTGTCCACAAAATAAACATCACCCATTTTTGGTGGTAACTGTAAGGTATATAAGTTCATTGCAAACATTTGCCCAAACCTAGATGCAAATTTTTACTGAGCTAGTTGGCTGTGCAGTTAGGAGCGCGCAGGTGTGAGCTTGCATCCGGGAGATAGTGGGTTCAAATCCCGCTGTCGGCAGTCCTGAAGATGGTTTTCCGTGGTTTTCCATTTTCACACCAGGCAAATGCTGGGGGCTGTATTTTAATTATGGCCATGGCCACTTCCTTCCCATTCCTAGGCCTTTCCTATCCCATCGTCGCCATAAGACCTATCTGTGATGGTGTGACGTAACGCAAAATCGAAAATTTTAAAAAAATGCAAACTTTGATTTTTCAGAATAAAGAAACAAGTTTTCTTTTCATCTTCATAAATAGATTCCAATAAAGACCCAATAATTTCCTTTTTGTCTGGCAGGGTGTAACCTAGTCCAAGTTGTTGCATATGTTGCACAAATTGGGGATGTTCAACACTATGAAAAGCACTATTTGTTGCAAATATAAAACAAATTATTTGCATACCCAGACTACTTCTGCATTGGTGTTCAATTAACCATATAATATTAATTCAATGATTTTGCAGCCTTATTCTTTTTAACCTGAAAATATTCTGATTTATGCATCTGCGCTGCAATACCAGTAGTGGGAGTGGCAAAAGCATAAGTAAATGTACAAGGGTAATATAGTTTTCATTTACAGTAACTTCATTACCATGGACGTTTCATTTTAAGGACTCCCCAGGAAGGCTTATGTCGAATCTCAGTCGATTCTGGGTCAAGATTTTTATCTCAAGAATACCCCGCCTGGTGGTGGCCATGATCATTAATGCGTGAAGTCTATGCGGTCTGACACCGTGGTTAGCCGGTGCGAGTCCCGTTGGTCGAAAAAATGTTTACCCTTAAAACGTTAGCTGGCAGAATAAGGGAGGTGGTGAAATACAGTGCGTGCCAAAAGCCTGGGTTAAATTCCAAATCTCTCCGCTGTGCTCATATTGAGTGAGGGCATATGACTGTTGGTAGTGATTTGTCTCTTGGGTGTAAAGTTTTGAACAGACCCCTGGATATTATTTGGTAGGAGTAGGCTACGTGCCGACACAGGTTTCACCCTCACTACCTCATCCCACATCCAGATGCGCAGGTCGCCTATGGGAGTCAAATAAAAGACCTGCACCAGGCGAACCGAGCATGTCCTCAGACACTCCCGACATGAAAAGCCATACGATTAAAAAAAAAAATTAACACACTCCCAAACCCAATTCAAATTTGCCTAATTCCCATCACTGTCCTGTAAGTGAGTCCATCAGCAAAAGTCACCCAACTCCCTAGAAATCCCCCAGGTGGGTATCTAAGGTGGGCATAATAGAGGTATTCTGTTTCTAAATCTAGATGCTTAATGTATTCAATTTTGTACTTTATAAATTATACAAGAGACGTTATTATTGAATATAGAGGGTGTCCTCAAAAAAGGTTCCAATATTAAAGAGGAGGCAGCACGAAACAAATGAAGGCAAAAAGGTCCTATAAATATTGGCCGCACACCCAATATCTTCGGTGTTATGGTCCATCACCACTACCATCAATGATCACCATGTCTTTAATCTACTCTTCACAATATGTGATCGATGTGACCGCCATCCATTACAATGTAGCCGTCCACCCTACATCGCATGGAATCATGCATTCGTTGGAACACCGCTGGCTTTTGCCAGACTGCATCACAAACACTGAACATACATTCTCATAGTGTATTCATATCATTCATGGAGACTGCATACACCATGGTCTTTTCATGTCTCCAAAGCCAAAAATCTAAAGGGTTAAGGTCAGGCAAATGGACAGGCTAAGATATAGGCCCTCCCCGACCAATCCAACGCTCACGGAGGATCTGTGTTAGGTGTTGCCTAACCCTATGACAAAAATGGGCTGGTGCCCCATCATAAGTTTACCACATTTGCAATCGTTCATGTAGTGATACATTCTCCAGGATCGCAGGTAATTGGTCCTGAAGGAAGGTACAATATGTAGGAGAGGAGCATTCAATCTGTTGTGTAGAACAACAAACTGTGCGCGTGAAAGCCTACCCACACACTGATACTAAATTTGTGCTGGAAATGTTTCTCTTCCACTGCATACGGATATGCATCACCCCATATGTGGGTATTATGAAAATTTACATACTGAACCTCATGAAATCCATCTGATCTGTAAACAAAACCTTCACTGTAAAACGCAGATCATGGGCACATTTGGAGAAACGACTAGCAGAAGTGCGATCTTGCAGGCCAATCTTGTGCTTGGACGCATTGTACAGGGTACGGATAGAGCAACTGTTCATGAAAGACTATCCAGACAACACTTTTAGAAATACCTTCAGCTGCAGCTATTCGTCAGACACTTGTACCAGGGTTGTCCTCCACACGTTTTAATACCTGTTGCTCCATATCAGGCGTGCAAATTGTTCCATGCCTCCACAAACGTTTGTTTGTGGTGCAAAGGATCCTATTTCCGAAAGGCGCTGGAACAGGGTACTAAACAACTTTACAGATGGTGCATGGTGAGTATGGATATTTGACAGCATACAGATTATGTGTCCGTAGGTTGCTTCCATTTGCTTGCCCGTAACAGAAGATCATATCGGCCATTACCCATGTAGAATAATAACAGGCCTCCATTTACGTGCTGGAAGGCTACAGAAGAAATACAGGGAATCAAATTACAGTACTACAGTGTCACACAAAAGAAGTGCCATTTGAGCACTATTGTACACATGACAAAACTAATCTACTTGACTGCGAGAGCAATAGGGTCTGTAATATGCAATGGAATGCTGTACATTGACTATGAAGTGTGTTTCGTTTTTGCTCGATATGGTACAAATGCACAGACACAATGTAGGCTACTGCATCAATTGTCTACGTGCAATGGTTTCACATTTGTTTCGTGACAAAGTGCTCGGAGTGCAAGATATGCCTGTCCAACATAATAAGACCATAACACATCATGCTAGTAGGTTTATGACTAATATTTAGGTAGGAACATATTTCTGTCTTTTGTTGCATGCGATCCTCCGTAAATTATTGGAACATCGTGATCACTGATAGTAGAGGTAGCGGACAGTAACTCTGAAGATACTGGGTTTGCGACCTATGTTTATAGGCCTTTTTTTCCCATTTGTTGTGTGCTGCCTCCTCTGTAAGTATTGGAACCTTTTTCAAGGATACCCTATTTTTGTACAGATTGAGTTAATACATTACTGGAAATTACATAGGCTTTTTCCCTTGTTGTGAGTATTTTGATTCCTTGAACCATTTCTGTATATTCTTAAGTAAAAGTTGTAAATTCATTCAATAATAATATCTTACCTGCATCATCTTCGCTGTTTCAGCTTCGAAGTGTGCACATTTTGCTAAATGACTGGTAAAATTTTACTAACGGGAGGGCAGTGTAAATGAGAGATTAGGAATCAAACATGGCATGACTCGCACAACATTGTAACACAATAGACAATGCTGCCAACTTAGGTGCGGCTAGTGACAAGATCATTCAATCAATCAATCAATTTTAATACTGCTCTGCATTTAGGGCAGTCGCCCAGGTGGCAGATTCCCTACCTGTTGTTTTCCTAGCCTTTTCCTAAACGATTTCAAAGAAATTGGAAATTTATTGAACATCTCCCTTGATAAGTTATTCCAATCCCTAACTCCCCTTCCTATAAATGAATATTTGCCCCAGTTTGTCCTCTTGAATTCCAACTTTATCTTCATATTGTGATCTTTCCTACTTTTATAAACGCCACTCAAATTTATTCGTCTACTAATGTCACTCCACGGCATCTCTCTGCTGACAGCTCGGAACATACCACTTATTACATGTTATAAATCTCATTTTTGGTCCGTATTGAAAATTTACAGTTCAACAACACCTTTATTGTTGTTGAAACATACCACTTAAATACAAGGTATGTTACAAGTGTTATTATTTTTTATATCCACCTATTCAATACAAAGAGATCTTTTTAGAAATTAGATATTATTATAAAATGTTAAGGGACATGTTTCGCCCATATTAATGGCATCATCAGCCTTAAACTCAAACCTGTATGGTGAAAAATCAGGATCCTGATTGCTCTTACAAGTCATAAAAAGATGATATCATTGTAGGTGTCTGTCCAAACATACAAATTGTTAGAATGTCCTTAGCTAAAATTGCAGTATCAAGCTGCATGTCAAAAGTTCACACGATTATACTTTCTGGTTTCGTAATCTATAATCTTCAATTCCGTATTGACGAATTGCACAATTAAAAATAGGAGAGGATTTCCACCAAATAAATAAGTACTGATTGGTGGAAATCCTCTCCTATTTTTAATTATACTTTCTGGAGCGTTGAAAAACTTGTTGGGGTAGAGTAAGAAACAGCTCAGTCTTTATAATGAAACAGAAATGTGCCTCCTTGAATACTCCTGTTAGAGGATCAGAAAAAGCAAAGCTGATAAACTGTCACAGATGCCAATTTCGTATGTTGTGAAAAGACAACAGCCTTCTTAAGTGGCTGTTCAGCTGCCTATAGTCTATTTAACTGGCTGAAGGAGTGAAAGTCGAATGCGTTATGATAAGACAACTGTCTTCCTTAATTGTGGGAGTAAGGAAAAAGCATTCGGTTGTCTATAGATGTATTTATCTTGTTTGAAGGAGCGAAAGTCGAAGGTTTTTTGACGCTGATAGAGTCCTTTCGTCTGTAAAGATGTAAATTACTTATGGAAAGGTTAGTTGAAGAAAAACAACTTTATGTGTAGGTTCATTTATTTCTTTGAATTACGTGTAACATACCACTTAGTCGAGCAGCTCTCCTTCTTTCTCTCAGTTCTACCCAGCCCAAACTTTGCAACATTTTTGTAACACTACTCTTTTGTCGGAAATCATCCAAAACAAATCGAGCTGTTTTTCTTTGGATTTTTTCCAGTTCTTGAATCAGGTAATCCTGGTGAGGGTCCCATACACTGGAACCATACTCTAGTTGGGGTCTTACCAGAAACTTATATGCACTCTCCTTTACATTCTTACTACAACCCTTAAACACCCTCATAACCATGTGCAGAGATCTGTACCCTTTATTTACAATCCCATTTATGTGATTACCCCAATGAAGATATTTCCTTATATTAACACCTAGATACTTACAATGATCCCCAAAAGGAACTTTCACCCCATCAACGCAGTAATTAAAACTCAGAGGACTTTTCCTATTTGTGAAACTCACAACCTGACTTTTAACCCTGTTTATCAACATACCATTGCCTGCTGTCCATCTCACAACATTTTCGAGGTCACATTGCAGTTGCTCACAATCTTGTAACTTATTTATTACTCTGTAGAGAATAACATCACCCACAAAAGGCCTTACCTCTGATTCCACTCCTTTGCTCATATCATCTATATATATATAAAGTAACCTGTCCTGACTGACTGACTGATTCATCATCGCCGAGCCAAAACTACTGGACATAAATGAATGAAATTTTGAGGATATATTCATATTAAGATGTAGGTGCTCGCTAAGAGAGGATTTTTGGATATTCCGTCGCTAAGGGGGTAAAAAGGGGGTGTGAAATTATAAAATGAGTGTATCTATATCTCAAAACTTTAAAAGTTTACAGATGTGAAAATTGGTATTTAGAATCTTCTTTAAAAATAAGGAAACCCGTATTTTTTTATTTTCAGAAAATCCCAATAGGTTGGGTGAAAGAGGGTGAAAAAGGGGTTGAATGCCTTTTAATCAGGATACCGGTACTTATATCTCAGAAACCGCAGACATTACAGACCTGAAAATTGGAACTTTTGTTCGCTTTTAAAAATTAAGAAGCACGTATTTTTTTGTTTTTGGAAAATCCAATTAATGGGAGGGTGAAAAGGGGGGTAAAATTTTGAAATGAGTGCATCTATATCTCAAAACTTTTAAACTTTACAGATGTAAAAATTGGTATTAAGAATGTTCATTAAAAATAAAGAAGCACGTCTTTCTTTGTTTTCGGAAATTCCCAATAGGAGGGGTGAAAAGAGGTGAAAAATGGGTTGAATGCCTTTAAAGAGAATACTTATATCTCAGAAATTGAAGATATTACAGACCTGAAAATTGGTGTTTGGGATCTCCTTTAAAAATAAAGAAACATGTATTTTTTGTATTTGGAAAATACAATTCATGGTGGGGCTGAAAAGGGGGTGAAATTTTAAAATGAGTGTATCTATATCTTCAAACTTTTAAAGCTTATAGATGTAAAAATTGGTATTTAGAATCTCCTTTAAAAATAAAGAAACACGTATTTTTTTGTTTTCGGAAAATCCCAATAGGAATGGTGGAAAAGGGTGAAAAACGGGTTGAATGCCTTTAATGTAGCTACTTATATTTCAGAACCTGAAGATATTACAGACCTGAAAACTGGTGTTTGGGATCTCCTTTAAAAATAAAGAAACACGTATTTTTTTAGTTTCGAAAAATCCAATTAATGGGGGGGGGGGGGGGGTGAAAAGGGGGCGAATTTTTAAAATGAGTGTATCTATATCTCGAAACTTTTAAAGTTTAT
The DNA here is from genome assembly GCF_040414725.1 of Anabrus simplex. Lineage (NCBI taxonomy): Eukaryota > Metazoa > Arthropoda > Insecta > Orthoptera > Tettigoniidae > Anabrus > Anabrus simplex. Next base: position 124,547,140 of record NC_090272.1, on the reverse strand, counting down.
AGATGTAAAAATTGGTATTTAGAATCTCCTTTAAAAATAAAGAAACATGTATTTTTTTGTTTTCGGAAAATCCCAATAGGAAGGGTGGAAAAGGGTGAAAAAAAGGTTGAATGCCTTTAATGAGGCTACTTATATTTCAGAACCTGGAGATATTACAGACCTGAAAATTGGTATTTGGGATCTACTTTAAAACTAAAGAAACACGTATTTTTCCGTTTTGGGAAAATCCAAATAATGGGGGGTGAAAAGGGGGGTGAATTTTTAAAATAAGTGTGTCTACATCTTAAAACTTTAAAAGTTTACAGATGTAAAAATTGGTATTTAGAATCTCCCTTAAAATGAAGGAAAACGTATTTTTTTGTTTTCTGTAGATCCCAATATGATGGGTTTAAAAGGGTGAATAATAGGTTGAATGCCTTTAATGAGGATACATATATCTCAGAAACTGAAGATATTACAGAACTGAAAATTTGTATATGGGATCTCCTTTAAAAATAAAGAAACACGTACTTTTTGTTTTTGGAAAATCCAATTAATGGCGGTTGAACGGGAGTGACAAATTGGGGTGAATTTTTTGAAAGACTACATCTACAGAATATCTGAGAAACGTAGAATGTTACATACGTAAAAAGTGATATTTGGAATCTCCTGTAAATGTAAAGAAACATAGGCGATTTGTTTTTGAAAACTCCACTTAAGGGGGACTAAAAAGGGGTGAAATTTCAAAATGAGAATTTCTACAGTATATCTCCAAAAAACTTAACAAGCTACAGAAGTGAAAAATGGTATTTTTATCTCTATTAAAAATAGACGTGAATTTTTAGTTTTCGGAAATACCACTTGGGTGGAAGGGGGGGTAAAAGTGACTGAAAATGGTGTAGAATTCTTTTAATTAGGCTACTGATATCTCAAGAATGAAGATGTTACAGACGTGAAATTTGATATTTGGAATCTGCTTTAAAAGTAAAGAAACACGTAATTCTCAGAAAATCCAATGAAGGGGGCGGGGGTGAAGGAATTAAAAAATTAATTGACTTAATTGTATGAGAATACATACATCTAATAAAAATTAAAGTTGTTACAGACGTGAAAATTAGTATTTGGATCTCCTTTACAAACAAGGAAAAACGCGTTTTGGGGGGGAACCATTTTGGGGGGCGGGAGTGAAAAGGAGTTGAATTCCTTTCATGAGGTCACATAAATCAAAAACTGAAGAAGTTATAGTCGTGATAATTGGTATTTAGAAGATACTTTACTATTAAAGAAACAAGTATTTTTTGCCGGAAAATTCACTTGGGGGGGTAGGAGTGTGAAAGGGGATACTTATATCTCAAAACTGAAGGTAATAGATGTGAACATTGGTGTTTGGAATCTCCTTTAAACATAAAGAAACACGCCTTCTTTTAAACTTTTGTGGGGGGCGGGTAAATAAACTTAACGGCGATGGGGTGTAAAAGGAGGTGAGAACAATTGATTTTACTGTTCATAATGTACTTATAAGGAGCCTCCGTTCCTCAGGCGGCAGCGCGCCGGCCTATCACAGCTGGGTTCCGTGGTTCAAATCCCGGTCATTCCATGTGGCATTCGTGCTGGACAAAACGGATGCGGGACAGGTTTTTCTCCGGATACTTCGGTTTTCCCTGTCATCATTCATTCCAGCAACACTGTCCAATATTTCATTTCATTTGTCATTCATCGATCATTGCCCCAGAGGAGTACTTCGGCAGCCGGCATAATTCCTATTGTCGCCGCTAGATGGGGCTTTATTCATTCCATTCCTGACCCTGTCGAATGACTGGAAACAATGACAGCAGGTGTAATTTACCGCGAAGTAGCGGTCTTGCATCTTGCTGTGTGGTTCAGAACGTCTAATAATAATAATAATAATAATAATAATAATAATAATAATAATAATAATAATAATAATAATAATGTTCTGAACCGTCGTCAAATGTGCGGACCGCGCTGGAAACGGGTCCTGGACGGGTAATGACTAAGAATTCAGTTCGGCCGCGGGTTCAGTATCGCCAAGGCACCCAAGACGACACCACGCCGGATCTCCTGAAGGATTTGATCCATATTAAAAATGCTTATAGGAAAAGATGACAAAGATTTAGGGACCCAACCTAGCCCGGGAAGTACGAAATCGATTGCTGGAAGGAAAGATTGAAAACTGGCAGGAAACCTGCCGTAATCTATTAGAAAACGAGTCAGATCGCGAATTTTGGCGGATTCTCTCAGAAAACGAGTCACATCGCGAATTTCGGCGGATTATATATAAAACAATAAGCATTCAATTATAAATTTCAGTATAATACCGTAGCGAAGCACGGGTATCTTGCTAGTTTATATATATAAGAAAACATAAACGCCAGATAATACTGCCTTGAGGAATTCCCCTCTTAATTATTACAGGGTCAGATAAAGCTTCGCCTACTCTAATTCTCTGAGATCTATTTTCTAGAAATATAGCAACCCATTCAGTCACTCTTTTGTCTAGGTATCAAATGCTTTAGACTGGTCAATCGCGATACAGTCCATTTGACCTCCTGAATCCAAGATATCTGCTATATCTTGCTGGAATCCAACAAGTTGAGCTTCAGTGGAATAACCTTTCCTAAAACCGAACTGCCTTCTATCGAACCAGTTATTAATTTCACAAACATGTCTAATATAATCAGAAAGAATGCCTTCCCAAAGCTTACATACAATGCATGTCAAACTTACTGGCCTGTAATTTTCAGCTTTGTGTCTATCTTCCTTTCCTTTATACACAGGGGCTACTATAGCAACTCTCCATTCATCTGGTATAGCTCCTCCGACCAAACAATAATCATATAAGTACTTCAGATATGGTACTATATCCCAACCCATTGTCTTTAGTATATCCCCAGAAATCTTATCAATCAGCCGCTTTTCTAGTTTTCAACTTTTGTACCTTATTGTAAATGTTATTGTTATCATATGTAAATTTTAATACTTCTTTGGCCTTAGTCTCCTTTTCTATCTGGACATTATCCTTGTAACCAACAATCTTTATATACTGCTGACTGAATACTTCTGCCTTTTGAAGATCCTCACATACACACACCCCTTGTTCATTAATTATTCCTAGAATGACCTTCTTGGAACCTGTTTCTGCCTTAAAATACCTATATGTACCCTTCCATTTTTTACTAAAATTTGTATGACTGCCAATTATGCATGCCATCATGTTATCCTTAGCTGCCTTCTTTGCTAGATTCAATTTTCTAATAAGTTCCTTCAACTTCTCCTTACTTCCACATTGGTCTGGATTGGTTTGACCACTGGTCTGGGGGCAATCACAGGGGGTCTTGGAGAACAAGCCCCCAGGTTAGAGCCACAAAGTGGCCAAAGAGCTCTAGTATCCTCTGTGACAAAATTGGCTAGTTTATATCTGATAGGTTTTTCAGTATGTAAAAACTGGAACCTAGCAGTTAAAAAGTAACAGTCGAAACTGAAAGAAATGGTTTCCTCTACAACAAAGTATTGGCTAGTGACACGACCACTGGTCTAGGTTGATTAGACCATTGGCTAGTGACTAGACCATTGATCTGGGGGCAAGAGAGTCATGGATACAACACTTGCATCCAGCACACACTACGACATTTTCAAAAACTTTGTGGTTTTAATATTTTTCATGGATGATGCGTTCTCTATCGGAGACAATAGCAAACTGCTCCCTGGCCAATAGGAACACAGAATACAGTTGCATTTTCCAAACTGACAAAGCCTCCATTTAATTTTTCTATATTAGAATACTTTTAGGGGCAGGTAGGTGGGGCCCTAGCAAGCATAAAGGGACATACTCAGACTTGCCAATTTTCAGAAGTAAAAAATCAGGAGAAATTTGGCAGCGAATCGTGACGTATTTTGACACATCACTGATGGCAGAACATGTACTAATTCATTATAATTCAATACATTAACAACTCTATTGCACCTACATATATCTATTATTCATTATTTATATGTGAATACTAAATACTGGATATACCTGAACTTTAGAAACATGTGGCTTCTCATCCTTCAACATGCTGAACACATCACGACTAATTGTTGTTCAACACACCCATAGCTGACTTAGCCCTCTTCAGAAACTCAGAAGTACATTTTTGCTCAAAGCACTTGCCTTGCTGAACTGATTTTAAGGTTGAAAGTTTCTCCAAAGTTTGTTCAGACAGCAAGGATCTGAACTGTATTTTTGTCATTGTGACTCTGCTAAAAATCCTTTCACATTCTGCATAGTTATGTGGAATTGGTAAAATAGCAAGCATCACCTTAGAGAGTCTGTCATATTTAAGTACACCATCAGCTGATTTCATCTGACCTACCAATGTCCACTGAACATCAATTCTTCCTTTTGCCAGGTCAGTTTCTTCAAGCTGAAAGGTAAAGAACTGGGAGTGCAGAATATCAGTTTCTTTAACTAAATGTTCTGTTTCACTAGTCAGAATGTTCGGAAACTTGCTAATGAAACAATCTAAGGCTAGAAAATGATGCCTTACTTACAGCAGAAATATCTGCAACTTCTGCATTAATTAAAACTTCATCTTTGAATGGAAATTTGTGTACCATATAATCACACGATGAAGAAAAATACTTCCTAACAGACTTAAATAATATGCACTTTTCCTCAGGCTTCAAAGTGTTCACCAAAACAAACGTAGAGTTCCCTATCATCAGATCACAATCATCCTTTTGATTTGCTGGAGTGTGATAATCTAAATCAAGGAGAGAGGAGGAGCTTTTAATAACGTGTGGTTTCACAAACCTTGCCATCACATTCTTCAATAGTTCATCCAAAACTGACTTCAATAAGTTGATGTGTGGCATACTTGACTGCAGAGCTACATTTGGATTCTCAAAGATATCCATAAAACTTAAGAGAAAATGGCAAAAATATTTATGTAAATTTTATGAAAGGAACATGAACAGTCGTTCTTCACGTGACAAAGCATGGCTCTTAGTGTCATCAGCAGTTTCAGCTTTTTAGGAGTGGAACTGGTGACTAGGTTTTCCTTTTAACTGAGGAGTGTGGTGAAATGTTATGACAATGCTTCACCTTTTCAGACAAACAAGACACAACTGCACTTGGACTGTGCTTAGCAATGTTCTAAGTCTTCAAAATTCCCATCTGAAAATCCTTACTCACAATTTTGCTCCAAAGGGTCCTACTGCAGCAAATTCCTATCTAAACACCCTCTTAGTGATAACCATAGAGTAGGCACATGCTTCGGAAATTTCCTGATCTCTGTGTTGTGTAAAGTCTGGAATTCTCTGTTTCTTTCCTCTTTGCACTCTTTTCCAGATAATAAAATATAGGCTATCAATTATACTTTCATCTACATTTACACGCACGCACGCCACACCCTTCTCTGCAGCAAGATTAATTTGGTGAAACGAGCAGCCTACGATGATTACGTTACTATTTTCCTGCTTCAAACAGCCTTCCACACCATTCTTTAATCATACCATTACTGGAGCATTATCAGCACTGAGAGCTAGGCAGTTTTCTAATGGAATACGGAATCCCTGAAAAGTTGAGAGCAAATGATTGGCAATGTTAGCTCCAGTAGCATCCCCTTCTAAATTAGGCACAGAGAGTAAACAACCCTCAATTTCATCGAGTCCAGGCCTAAAAAATGTTACGACAATAGGATATATTTTCAAATCGCTTTTAGTGCTACCATCAGTAGAAACAGAAAATGCATTCACCTGCATATGTGATGCAATTTCACCCTTTCTTCCATGCACATTTCTGTAATGATAGTCACTGTTCACCCATATCATTTAGTGATTTCTGAATTAGGAGACATTTTGTGAAACAAAGGCCCCACGTGGTAGGCACAATTTATAGGCAGGTTATGTTCTATGATAAATGACATAAATAAAGCCTCGGCATTCGTCACAGGACTTACATCTTGGTTTTTACATGAAAAGTTCAGTTTCTGGTTTCTTTCTAGACACTGGAAACTCTCCTTACGTTTTTTCGTTTTCACATGTTTGAGTATATCACACTTCCTACCATACGCAACTGAAAAATCACACCTACATATAGTACAGAATGTGAATGTTGGTCCCTTCCTGGATTCACTGAAACATGGAAACTCTTCCCTATAAGCGCTTTTAAACACTCCACCATATTTATTTTTTTCGCATTTTGGCCAAAACAAATATTAAGACATACAACCAAAAAGGACTACTATGTGACGTAACACGAGCACTTATGCAGGTCCTGCCCCGGGTAGACGTCTATAGTGTGCTGTTTCTGAGGTTACATTACTCGCTTGCGACTTCCACTTCCTATTGCCGCATTAAGCTATTTGAGTATTTGACTGTATTATAGACCAAAGAGGAGCACATGGCTGCCACCGTGCCCCGTACTGCCATCCGCTCGTGATTATTAGAACTACTATTTGCCATACTCAGCCAAATGTCGACAGAATGAGGAAATGGAAAATTCTAAGTTCCCATGAAGGGAATTAGATATTTTTCCACCAATAGAGCATGTCAATAAGCAGGGGAGTTAAAAATAATACGAAAATTACTGAAACTCCTCTAAAATTCGGGGGATTGGGAAGTACGATGAAAAATCGGGGAATCTGCCGCTTAAATCGGGAGAGTTGGCACGTCTACAAACTTGGTTCAAACCATGGTTTAATCCAACTCGGTTTAAACCAGCCAACCCTGCAATAGTGTCATTCTGAGAGATGCAATTCCAGATCCAACTGTTGCTGGGCATCAATGACAGCATGAAGAACATCAAATGACTACAGATGAGACGACTGCTTCAAATTTAAATCATCTTAACACTGTTCTGAAATAATCAAGGATTTTCTTTTGAATCTCTCATCAAATACTTTGTGACTATTGAAAATCATTTCTTTTTTTTTTGTGTGTGTGTGTGTGTGTGTGTGTGTGTGTGTGTGTGTGTGTGTGTGTGTGTGTTTTAACGTTGCACTAAAACATTGAAGGCTTTTGGCAATGCAAGGATGGGAAACACCTTGGATTGGGAAGGTAGCGGTCATGGCCTTAATTAAAGCACAGTCGCAGCATTTGCCTGGTGTGAAAATGGAATACCACAGAACACCATCTTCAAGGCTGCCAATGGTGGGATTTGAACCCACCATCTCCCAAAAGCAGGCTCACAGATATGCTACCATAACGGCATGGCCAACTTGCTTGGTAAATCCGGTTCTGACAGCTCATTTGTAGTCTAAAACTATACTAGTTTCCAGTCATTTCATCAATTATTGGATACTACTTTCAACACGATCAGCAAATATTTTGCCAGGATTAATGGGTGGATGGGGGGGGGAAGAAGGAAAAGCTTGAATTTGATTAATGTCACATTACCTTAGACATGCTGTGATCTTTATTTGCCTGGAGTAAAAAGGGGAAGCCATTGAAAACCATTTTCACAGCTGCTAATGGTGGGGTTTGAATCCTACCCCCACCCCACCGTGAATGCAAACTTACAGCTACGTGATGCATACCATGCAGGCAACTCATTCAGTTTCATGGTTTTCAAAAATTTCTATTATCTTGTTTGCCGAGTGGGTTTATTACTAATTTTATCCCACTGCAGAACTTTTCTCATATCCTATACAAATTCCATTATTTTGTGAAGCTATTTATACCTTGGTACTGTACCATACCTGACCTCACTGTTCTCCTCAGAAAATTTCATCAGCTGGGTGGCAGGAATGAGTAGCCAGGTGGGGAATAGTACATAAAAAATAAATATGATAAAATTTCAACTTATTTCCCTCAGGCCATTAACAATAATATTAGAGAGGTAAACATTAAACGCAAAAATGAACTATTTTAATGTTATCACGAAGAAGCCATAATAGAGTATTTTGAACTTTTAGTGTTCTACTGTTCGTTCATAATCACTTGACTGCTGTGGAGAGCCAGATGTGTTTGTTAAGTCCCGCAGAATCGAGCGTTCGCAAGCGATTCCACACTAATCCAGACACCGCTCGTGCACGACACTACATGATAAGCTAAACATTTAAACTCTGATGTAACTCGCGCAATTATGCTGACAATAATGAATATTTTTCGTTTAAATAAACAGTTTTACAGTATTTACATTTTAATTTGAAACACACAATGACTCAAATATGTATTAATATTACGTAAACCGAGCGAGTTGGCCATGCGGTTAGGAGTGCACAGCTGTGAGCTTGAATTCGGGAGACAGTGGGTTCGAACCCCACTGTCGGCAGCCCTTAAGATGGTTTTCCATTTTCTCACAAGGTAAATGTTGGGGCTGTACTTTCATTAAGGCCATGGCCGCTTCCTTCCCATTCCTTGCACTTTCGTATCTTTCGTATCCCGTCGTCGCCATAACACCTATATGTGTCGGTGCAACGTAAAGTAACTTGAAATATTATGTAGGCCTAACTAGGTTATGATAGCCGGACGGTCAGTGAAAACGGCTGGCCCATTAGAAAGTTTTTTTTGCTAGTTGCTTTACGTCGCACCGACACAGATACGTCTTATGGCGACGATGGGACAGGAAAGGCCTAGGAATGGGAAGGAAGCGGCCGTGGCCTTAATTAAGGTACAGCCCCAGCATTTGCCTGGTGTGAAAATGGGAAACCACGGAAAACCATCTTCAGGGCTGCCGACAGTGGGATTCGAACCCACTATCTCCCGGATGCGAGTACACAGCTGCGAGCTCCTAACCGCACAGCCAACTCACCCGGTAGGCCCATTAGAAAGATCCTAGGGAGAACAATGGGCCTAAATTCATTAACTTTATTCATAATTCTCTCTTTCTCAACCACAAATCCATATCCTTCTTAACCTAGGCCTATTTCTTTAGTAAGTCCATGAAATTGCAAGAAAAGTTACCATTTTCATTGAAATTTTCTAGATATTACTTCTTTTGTTCCAGAACACTCAAGAATCATCATGATATCGCCTGACTTATTTCAAGTGCTCTACATTTCCCTCTTTCTTCTGTTTCTAAAATTATCACACCACTAGAAGAGAAATGAAATTAAGTAAGTTCTCAAGCTCCTGTGGGATTTCTAGAATGTTGCAAATAATTCCCTCTCATTTTGGATTGAGGACAATGAAGCTGGGAATACTCTACATGCTGTACCTTGTGTTGCAGTAAGGTAGTGACAAAATACAAAGGAAGAAGGAAGTGGTAGCAAAACTGATGAATGTAACAAGCCTGTGTACCAATTCCAACATTCTGACTTCTTGCTATCTAACAGTGATGCTGAGGGAATTTTGTTCTACGTAGATGCAGAGTGGCTATTCTCAGGTGATTAACATGCCAACAAAATTAAGGCAAGGAGTCTGGAGTGCCAAGGTCTTTTGCACGACCTTCAAGAATCAGCTAATGCGCATTTTTCAAAGACAAAAAAAAGGGGGGGGGCGGATTATTTGTGTATTTTAGAAAAACCTATCGATTTTCAAAGGTTAAAAAGAATATAATAGATTAATAAAAATTACGACTCTTTCTCTTTACTTACCACTGCCCATTTTTATGAAAAACTGTTTAGAGGACTCATCTCGGCGGACTTCCCATTTTAAATTCGGGGATAGAAGTATGCCCCTCTTACTCTCACCATCACTAACAACTTTCTGTAAAATGCGGGCGGATCTTCGAAGCATGAAAACAGTTCTATACAACAGAAAGCTTTTGTCATTAAAGTCTCAATGAAAAGGTTGCATTAAGACCAAAGTTCAGATTGGAATATTTCAATTTAATAGCTCAGTCATCAAACACACCCACTACGCCAATGTCAAATAAATATAGTAGATCATATATACACACTAATTAAGTATTTAAAATATAAGTACATTCTTTATATATCATATTTATACACTGATTAAGTATTGAAAACATAAATATATATTGTTTACAACTCACGCTTTCTTACAAACGGTTTACAAATGTCACCTGAAATGACAAGTTTTCGCGTGTCATTTGTTACCTTCTAGCAAACTTCCCAACGAAAATATCCATCTAGCCAGTGTGTTAGGGTTTTTATCGTGCAACGTTTCGACCATGATCTTCATTTCTAGAAGACATGTTGAGGCCAAGCTACAATTTGAAGTACGGTATTTTAATCATAATCATTAACTAAAATGATTCCCATAACACTACATAGTTATTTTGAATCTCTTCCTATCAACCAGGAATTGTGTAATTATATTTCTGTCTTTCTTTCTATACTTCTGCACCTTCGAGACTATTCAGATGTGAACTACAAATGTTTCTTGGGTGCAGAGGTGATCAAATTACAAATTTGATTGGTTTCTAGATGAGTTTGCCTGATTTATAAAAATAGGAAGAGGTTAAAACAAGTAACTGAAATTTTTATATCATTCCCTACTACCATTGAAATTTCCCTTCGACCCCTGTATTCCACGATAGCCCCCTCCATGCAGTCATTATAAAATTATTCATTTGATACTAAATATCAACATAATACATTCTTATGTTTATATTGTACAAGTATTTTACAATAATCGATCCACCACATTAAGAAAATGGAGTGAAATTTCCCTTTGGGAAAATCAAATGAGCATAAATATAGTAGGTATGTCTTGCAATTAATTTATATTCATCAAGCGAATCAGTTTCGATAGATATCTGAATGGAAATTGCGTCGACAAGTGTAGGATACAGTGCATCGAAAGGGGAAAACTAACTCAGGGCGTATGAAACTACCACTAATAAAGTAAATATTCCTCTACAACAGCCCTGACCAACGCGGCGCCCGCTGTGCCCTTCTATTGCACCCTCCGCAACTGATTTCCAAATTAAATTTGAATTAGTATTTGAAACCAATGTATTTTGCACTTGAATAAATATTCTTACTCTTCTCTTATAAATAGGCTACCGTACCGCCCTCAAGCTCAGGAAATTGGTTATATTTTTGCATTCAGATATAAAAAGCTTTGAGAAAGCCATAAATGTGATCTAGTCCTAACTAACTCGTGCCCGCTATTATTGGATAGATGGAACAAAGGTTCAGAAAGAGAACTGTACCACTCTTGTTAATATTATTGTCTGGATGTGGTCCAATATAATATTCACGTCCACCTAGACCTTTTATTACTTTAAATGTTTACACTGACACTATTAACAACTCATCATTAAACAAGATTAACACGCTTGTTGCTATGTACATATGTTACCAACTTCAACAAAACAAAAAACCTTACATAGTAAAGAAAAGTAGTTCAAGACTCCGTGTCCTTACACTACTCCCCCTCCAGTAACTGTGTTACGAACAAATTATAGTTCATGATAGTGAGGAGTGTGTCTGTAAGAAACACAAAAATAAATACACATAACACAATATAAAAAAAAATTCTTGATGATACTAGTCACTAATTCTTAAAATGAACAACTTGCTCTAAGAAACGAGCAGGAAATTTTATTGTTCTGCCTGACTTTGACACTCTGGTGGTTGATGCTGACTTATCAACAGTGTGTTGAGGTTGGGTGTCCTTTGAAAGATGTATAGGGTTGCTCTCAGATGAACCATCTTGTTCCTGCAACAGGTAAGCTGGTTTCAGTCTGTCCACTGATAGATTAGCAAGTTTTCCCTTGATCTTAATGGTGAAATATTTGTCGTGCCGTGTTATGACAGGGAAAGGGCCCTCATAAGTGGGTTCTAAGGGTTTTCTGACCCTGTCACATCTTAGAAATACATGAGTACAGGTCTGTAGATCTTTTGGAACAAACACTGATCTTGACGTGGTGCATGTATGTGTACTGGGTTTTAGCTTTAGCATTTGCTCTTGTAAATCAGATGCAAACGTATCAGGATCAATTTTGGCTGTTGGTTCCTCAAAAAATTCACCTGGAAGTTTGATAGTTTTCCCATATACCATCTGTGCAATTGAGTGGCTTGACGTTTCTCGAAGCGCAGTCCGCAATCCTAGTAAGACAGTAGGTAAGATTTCTGTCCATTTGGTGGTATTATGGGCCTTGATAGCTGACTTCAGAATCCTATGCAGTCTCTCAACTTTGCCATTACACTGGGGATGATATGGTGTAGTATGCTGAAGTTTTATCCCACAAATTATAGCCAAGTTTTGAAACAATTGAGATCTGAACTGTACTCCTCGATCAGTGATTACACGTAACGGAACGCCGAATCTTGCAATCCAGTGATGGTAGAAAGCTTTTGACACTTTTTCCGCTGTTGCATCTTCAAGGGGGATAACTTCCATCCAGGAAGTGAAGCGGTCAATACAGGTTAAACAGTAGGTCATGCCATTGGAGGGTGGCAGTGGTCCGATGAGGTCAATGTGTACAACACAGAAGCGATCATCAGGCTCCTCATATTCTTCAAGTTGCGATTTAGTATGTCGAGTGGTCTTTGTTTTCTGGCAGCTGATACATGATCTAGCCCATTGTCGTGCATCACTTCTTATGCTAAGCCAAATAAATCGAGTAGTTAGCATCTTCACTGTAGTCTTTATTCCAGGATGAGCGAAACCATGTAAATGCAGAAATATTTGGCGACGAAATGGCTTCGGAATGTAAGGTCTGATATTTGCAGTGGAAGTGTCGCACCAAAGCTTTGCTCCTGATGGAAGTTGATATTGCTTAAAATGTAGGGATTTATTGTCATTCCGAAGTTGCTGCAATTCTTCATCTTTAAGCTGGCTTTTAGCAATGTTGTCATATTCCACTATTAATACTTCATCAACTCTAGATAATGCATCAGCAACAATGTTGTCTTGACCACTGACATGACGAATATCGGTTGAAAACTGCGATATGTACTGCAGTTGTCTCATCTGCCTAGGAGATGCCTTTTCGTTTCTTTGCTTGAAAGCAAACGAGTAGTATAATTGGATGGTTCTGCCGCCTCCTCCTCCTCGCGTGGCGCGGGAAATTTGAATTCTGGCGGGAAATTTGAATTTTGGCGGGAGATTTGAATTTTGGCGGGAGATTTGAATTTGTAAACAAAGCCACGTGCTTTTTGACAGCTGTCATTGACAACAACGCATCGCTAACCTCACTGCTGCCATCTTGACGGGCCTAAACCTCACTAGTGCCAACTTAACCTAACTAGCGTGAGGTAAACAAAGCCACGTGTTTTTTGCCAGCCACGTGCTTTTTGACAGACAACAACGCATCGCTAACCTCAGTACTGCCATCTTGACGGACCTAAACCTCAGTAGTACCAACTTTACCTAACTAGCGCGAGGTAAACAAAGCCACGTGTTTTTTGACAGCCACGTGCTTTTTGATAGACAACAACGCATCGCTAACCTCAGTACTGCCATCTTGACGGGCCTAAACCTTAGTGGTACCAACTTAACCTAACTAGCGTGTGGTAAACAAAGCCACGTGCAGCTGTCATCCGCCATCTTTAAACCACAGAGCACTGTGCTGCCCTCTTTATCGTAGTAGATGTAAATTCATCACCTGTCACCCGCAGTGCTGCCATCTTGACGGGTCTAAACCTTAGTGCTACCAACTTAACCTCACTAGCGCGAGGTAAACAAAGCCACGTGCAGCTGTCATCCGCCATCTTTAATCTATAGAGCACAGTGCTGCCCTCTTTAGCTACTTACCTTTGAAATGTAGTACGTCACAGCTGTCATCCGCCATCTTTAATCCAGAGAGAACAGTGCTGCAATCTTTAGTTGAAATGTGGTGGCGGCAAATTCCACGTGCTCTTGTTTGGAAACAAATTCACGTGCTATTTTCTGACAGCTGTCATCCGCCATCTTGCATCACAAACCTCAGCGCTACACTCTTTAGCTAGATACCTTTGAAATGTGGTGGCGGCAAATTCTACATGCTCTTGTTTGGAAACCAACCTATGCGCTTTTTTGACAGCTATCATCCGCCATCTTTAATCCAGAGAGCACCGTGCTGCCATCTTTAGCTAGATACCTTTGAAATGTGGTGGCGGCAAATTCCACGTGCTTTACAAACCCATGTGCTTTTTTGACAGCTGTAATCTACCATCTTTAATCCAGAGAGAACAGTGCTGCACTCTTTAGTTGAAATGTGGTGGTGGCAAATTCCACGTGCTCTTGTTTGGAAACAAACCCATGTGCTTTTCTGTCATCCACCATCTTTAATCCAGAGAGAACAGTGCCGCACTCTTTAGTTGAAATGTGGTGGCGGTAAATTCCACGTGCTCTTGTTTGGAAACAAACCCATGTGCTTTTCTGACAGCTGTCATCCACCATCTTTAATCCAGAGAGAACAGTGCTGCACTCTATGTGGTGGTGGCAAATTCCACGTGCTCTTGTTTGGAAACAAACCTATGCGCTTTTCTGTCATCCACCATCTTTAATCCAGAGAGAACAGTGCCGCACAAACAAACCCATGTGCTTTTCTGTCATCCACCATCTTTAATCCAGAGAGAACAGTGCCGCACTCTTTAGTTGAAATGTGGTGGCGGTAAATTCCACGTGCTCTTGTTTGGAAACAAACCCATGTGCTTTTCTGACAGCTGTCATCCACCATCTTTAATCCAGAGAGAACAGTGCTGCACTCTATGTGGTGGTGGCAAATTCCACGTGCTCTTGTTTGGAAACAAACCTATGCGCTTTTCTGTCATCCACCATCTTTAATCCAGAGAGAACAGTGAAGCACTCTATGTGGTGGTGGCAAATTCTACGTGCTCTTGTTTGGAAACAAATTCTACGCGCTCTTCAGCTGTCATCCACCATCTTTAATCAAGAGAGCACCGTGCTGCCCTCTTTGTGGTGGCGGATAATTTGAAAAATTATTTTCGACAAGCAGCCATCTTTAATCCAGAGAGAACAGTGCTGCCCTCTTTAGCTACTTACCTTTGAGGCGGTTAATTTGAAAAATTATTTTCGTAAGCAGCCATCTTTAATCCAGAGAGAACAGTGGTGCCCTCTTTAGCTTTAGCTTTAGCTTTGAGGCGGCTAATTTGAAAAATTCTTTTGACAAGCAGCCATCTTTAATCCAGAGAGAATAGTGCTGCCCTCTTTAGCTACTTACCTTCGAGGCGGTTAATTTGAAAAATTTTATTTAACAAGCTGCCATCTTTAATGAAAAGAGCATCGTGGTGCTATCTTGCGAGTAATATTTTACGTCACAGCTGTCATCCACCATCTTGCAATGCTAACCTTAGTGCTGCCCTCTTTAGCTACTTACCTTTGAAAAAAAATCTATTTGACAAGCTGTCACCCGCCATCTTGCATCGCAAACCTCAGTGCTGCACTCTATGTAGTGGCGGATAATTTGAAAAAAATCTTTTTGACAGGCAGCCATCTTTAATCCAGAGAGAACAGTGCTGCCATCTTTAGCTACTGCCATCTTACATCGCTTACCTCGCTGCTGCACTCTTTAGTTGAAATGTGGTGGCGGTTAATTCGAACAAGTTTAATCACGCATCGGGCAAGCTAGAGTAAGGACGTGCTGCAGTGATGACGTCATTGTGCATGTTTAAACCCGTTCGTTGACTAAAAGCTTTAGTCTTCGAGAAACAGTGATAGAGTGTGGAGTGCAAACATGACGAAAACATTAATAGTTGATGTGCAAGGCTTTAAAGTAAACGGAAACAAATTTGTGTTTAAAGAGGTGGCTGTGTTAGATTGCAGTGTGTTGTGGGCTCCAAAACTTGTTAGTTTAGTATTTAGTCCACCGTTCCCTTACTGTTTGCAAACAGATGAAGATAAAAAGCAGACTCAGTGGATTGAAAACAATTTAGGTTTGAAGTGGGAAGAAAAAGGAATACCTTATCGTTTTCTACCTTTAATGATGAATGCACATTTGTTAAGAGCAGATCTTGTTCTTTTAAAGGGTTGTGACAAGAAAGAATGGTTGCGTGATTTTCTGCCATCATCGTGTGAAGTTATCGACATGCATGAATTGGGGTGCCCATCATTTAAAACTCTTCCGAAAGAGCATAGTAGAGAAACAAGTAAACAGTCTTTACAACATGTAGGTATGCTCTTTGATTGGTTGTGTCGCAGTGCATGCCGGGAAGTGAACAACATATGTAAACTGCAGTGTCGAAATAACCTTAGTGTAAAAGAAACATTTCTAGAGTAAAGACATCATGTCATTTCTAACAGATGCTAAGTGTAACGCAGTTGAAAAGGCGATCATAAAGTTTTATGCATGCAAAAAGAAACTAAACACTTTTACAGAAGAAGAGTTAAATGCATTACCAAAGGCATTTTTGGTTAATGTAGCTGCGAATGCTGTAAAGAAGATTTGGGAAAAGGTGCCTCGTGAGTGGACTCAAGATCCTGTTTTGTCAGAGCTTCAAACGTGTAGTTTACATCATGAACACGTGAGTTTAGGTAGACGACCTTCTGTGAGACAGTGCCGTACATGTCAACTAATTAAACTGTATCACGGACCTAAAACTAACGAGTTGTCTTCGCTTATAAACACTTATCATGGCTGTGGAGAGAGTAAACAAAGAAAGGGTGAAGAAACGCGCTGGGAGAAAGTTGAAGCATGTTGGGCGTGGACTCATCAATAGAGTGATTGATCTTCTTTTCTTCGTGCTTCATCTCCCCTGCGGCCCTAGAACACGTTCGCCTGACACGTAGTTACATGCTGCCTGCATAGAGTATGTCGTGTAGCTGTTAAAATCTGCTTCGTAGAGTTATGCCGTGTGTGTGTGTGTGTGTTATTACCTAGTGCTTTAGCTGCTCAGAAGAATATAGCAGCACTTGTCGTTGTTGGTGTAATAAAACGAAAACTGAGTGACAAAGACCGTAAAATAAACAAAGGATAAAAATGTATATATTCTAAAATAAATATGAATTGTCAAAACATATTGCAGGTGTTGTTTAATCCTACAGCATGTCCTAGTGACTTAGAAGAAAGGAAACGTAGAGGATTAAAAGAAAACACACATAAAATTTAAAGTACATCCTCTTTATTAATCCATGAATTAAAGCTGTTATTAAAACCAAGCCATTTAACATACAGTTTATTACCACGACGTCGAATAACACGTTCAACTAAATAGTGATCAGGATATTTTGTTTTCTGCAGTTCTTCGATGTAGAATCCTCCTTCAATAGGCTGTCCTCTGAGATCGCGAAGTAAATACGTAACTGGATTAGTAAGCTTAACACTTCTGATTTGAAAAATTTCAGTGCTCCAGTTAGGTGTGTATCCTTTTGCAAAGATGCGAACAAAATCACCTTCTTTAAAGCGATGGCAACGTGGATCAGCTGTTTTAATTACAAGATGAATAGCATTTATACGAGGTGTATTCTTTGTAACAAGACGTGGCTTTGTTCCGATAGTGCGATGAGGTGTATCGTTGTAGGTAGATAAAAGTCTAGGTAGCAGATCAATCCAACGATATGAACCTTGCGCTGCAAATTCTCGCCACATCATTGTTTTGAGTGTACGATTAAAGCGTTCTACAACACTTGCCTTGAGATTGCTGAACGTAGAGTAGTGTTGAATGCCAAGTAACTTGAGGTAAGAAGAAAAATCCTTGTTGTAAAACTCTTTACCTTGATCAGTTTGAAGAAGCCTTGGGCAGCGTTTCGATTCTTCAACAATATGTTTAAATGCTTCTTTAACTTGAGCGGCTGTTTTAGAACGCACGGGTTGTGCAAAAGCAAACTTTGAGTACACATCGATAACAGTAAGTAGATACTTATAGCCCTTATTACTAGAAGCATATGGAATCATTTCTACTAAGTCTGCTTGCCAGAGATCATCTTTTCCTCGTGTAATAACGCGTCTGCGACAGTAGGTGCGACGTGCTGGTTTATGTAACTCATGTGCGATGTTTACCTTTACAGGTGAGATCTTCTCTTGACGAGCCATTACAAAATAATACCGGCATAACGTAGTTCTCTTTCTATTTCTAGAATTTCTGATCCGTGACCAGTGTGACCAGCCTCTTGCGATGCTCTTAAAAGTTGTAATCGTTCAACGAGTAAGTTTGGGTCATTCCAGTATCTTACATCCACATACGGCAACAAAGGCTTGTAGATAACGTCTAGACTGCGTGCAGTCGGAAACAGCTTAGAAATAAACTCACGATACTTGTAACTCTTATTCGCATTTACAGCTTCTGTACTCTTGTAATTACGTCGTGTTGCATCAGTAGCAAAAAGTATTGCTTTATACTTTTTAAGATCATCTTGTAAAATTATATCCTTGTCAGGTATTCGTGAGAAAAGAAGTTCTAAGAGTCCTTTCGTAGGTTTATAGGTAACACCTTTTACAATGAGTTTGTTGCCATGGGCGCCCGCAGGATCTTTTCCAAGGGGGGGCACATTAACAATTTTCTTGAATATAAATACCAATATAACGTCAGCAACATTAAATTGTTTACAGAAATTTGCGAATATAACAGATGCTAGATGACTGTCAGTAAGTTCAGTTTATGAAACAATCTGGTATGATATTAAACAATTGAACATCAACTTTTTTAGAATTCCAGGGGGGGCAAGCGCCCCCCCTTGCGGGCGCCCATGTTTGTTGCTATTAATCTTAACATTTGAATTTCCTATCCGGAAACAGTCATCTTCGTAGCGAATACCGTAGGTAGTGTCAGTTTGTCCTGTAAAAAGTTTTTCTATATAAGGTGCAAAGAGAGATCCATAGGTATCTTGAATAAAAGTTCTAAACTTATTGCGATACTCTGGTGTAATCATAACCTCAGACAAAGATGGTAGATTTTGCGTCGATGTAGTAGGTGTTTCAGCAATAACATCTGTAGTTAAAAACTCAACATGCTTAGATGGTGATGTATCATTAAGTTCTTCTTCTTCCTTATCTTCCTCTTCTTGATCTACATCCTGCTTCTTCTCTTCCGTATCTTCTTCATGCTTTTCTTCTTCATGCTTCTCTTTATGATATGATGTTTGCATAGAAGCAAAACTTGAAGTAGACTGCGGTAATGAAGTAGAATTAAAAATTTCTTTGAGTGGTGTACTTAGTTGTGTTTTTAAAAATAAATCCGTGTCTGCTTGAATACGTTTAAGCTCTTTAAATTTCCGTCGAATATTGTTTCGAGCTTGGATGATATGTTTTGTGATCTCCTTGCTAGATGTTAACATGATGGTGGTTTTTAATCAAGTAGTTACTGTAATTCTGTGTTAATGCATATAAAATGATCGAAACCCATGCGATATCGTCCATGCTGTACATCACTTTCTTTATCAATAACTAAAAAGCTGTAACGGTGTAATGACCAACATTTAGCACACATACGTTTAAAGTCATCGAATGTCATATCAGTGTTAACATGATCGTTATACACATGTCGCATGTTGCGCTCATCTTGCCGAAAAAGCACAATAACATTTGCGTTGTCGCGTATCAACTGCTTAGGCACACGAGAATAGGTTTGGCATAAATAGATGCAATCAACATATTTATGCCGACCCATACTAAAGAATGCACGAATAACGTTTTGCTGTTCTGTTGCGACATCATCAAAGATCATAAGAGAATTAGGAAGCACATCGTCTGGTGATGGTACTTGCTCATGTGAATTAAATTTAAAATATCTTATTCCATCTTTAACTAGATCGTGCATTACAGTTTGTAGAATAGTATATAGCGGCTGATAGAGTGACTTTGCGAAAACGTAAATATTCTCGAAGCGTACACCATTTACAGAAGTAATAATTGTGAGTAAAAGATTTGTTTTACCGCATCCCGACGGACCTGATATAATACATCAAACAGTAAAAGGAAACAACGTTCTATGACGTTTTCTTGTAGTTGTACTAGAACTAGGTAAGAGATGTGGTACAATGTCGGCAACAGGTAGCGTGTCTTGCTGCTTTATAATCTTCATGATAACTGAATCATAAAGTACGTAATAGTAATATACATATTAAACGAAACAAGAGGCAACGGTTAGTTTATGATTTGCTCTTGACTAGTAAAGTCGTGTCTAGCATGGTGAAACAACGATATTCAAACGACATGAAGAAGAAGAAGAAAGTAAAAACTGTTGGATGGAAAGATGTTATAAAGGCTGCGCAAAAAGCTATTCGAGGGGAATACAATCCTCGCGTAGCTATTACTAAGGCGTTACGCGCAGCAAGAGCGAGAATTTCTCCAAAGTGCAGAGCAATATTTAGTAAACGTGCGCGAATTATTCCTGTACCAAAACGAGGAGGATTTCTTCCTGCGCTGTTTGCTGGCTTAGCAGCTTTAGGGTCATTGCTAGGTGGTGCTAGTGCTGTAGCGAGAACTGTTAAAGCTGTAGAAGAAGCGAAACAACAGTTGAAAGAGAGTGAACGTCATAACAAGATGATGGAGGCAATTGCGTTACGAGGCAAAGGTGTGAACATGAAGCTAGCACCATACAAGAAAGGGCTTGGTATCTACATTTCTCCAAAAAACGTCTACTGAATGCACTGCCATATCGAGCTCTAACGCATGATGAAGTTTTTACGTTTGCTAAACAACTAGGAATTCATTATTTTCGAGGGGTGTATATGCGCGATCAACTACCAGTACGCCCACGTGAACGTGAAAGTGCCGTAATTAACTTGGACGACAGTCGTGGACCAGGAATTCATGACGTTGCTTATGTAAAACGTAAATCTAAAGTATGGTATTTTGATAGCTATGGAGATTTACCTCCTCCTTTTGAGCTCATACGTTATTTCGGAAGCAGTGCAGACATTGTTTACAATAAAAACCGTGTGCAAAACTTTAATACACGCATGTGCGGACGCTTATGTCTTATGTTCTTATATCAAACCCAGACAGTAGAGAAAGTGCATTAGTGTCTACGCGATGACGAACAGTGAAAGAACGTTTGCTGTACGTGGAGAAGGACCTGAAACAACCGTCTATTTTAATCCACCAATCGAACTTGGTTATCAGCCGCATAGTCTTGGACTAGTATCGTTTGAAAGCTACAATAAAATCTATAATGTGCGTGATGGTTTAAACAAGTTCTATTACGATGAGTATGTGCTAACACTACCCTCAGGTAGTTATACAGTAGATGATATTCACGACTATATTGAAAGTACGTTAATTGATCAGTTTGGGGAAGATAGTTTTAGTAATCATAATTACAAGTTCTCAATCACTATAAGCAACATTACACATAAATGTGTTATTGAATCATCATTTAAGATTGACTTCAAATCACAACCTGATTCGATTGGACCACTGCTTGGATTTTCATCGAGGGAGCTCCTACCGAACGTACGTTACGAGTCTGATCAACCTATAAAACTCTTCGATGATTATAATGTGAACATTACTTGTAATATTATTACAGACTTGAATAGTAATCTACAACCTTCGCACGTCCTGCACGACTTTATTGTTACAGAGGAACGTGGATATACTATTTGTGAGAAACCAGCAGTAGTTATTTATCATCCTGTGTCTGTAAAACACATTAGCAACATTACTCTTAGACTTGTAAATAAACATAATCAGCTTATTCATTTAGATCAGCGCGCGTACGTAGCTTACAAACTACATCTTAAACCAGTATGAAAACCATCTATAAAACACGGTGTACATTCCGAAGACATACTACATGTGTGCAGAGACTCATCGATTTAACAGACACCCATAAGCAGATACTCCAAGATTTAGGATATACACTACTACAACAGAATGGAAGAAATGCTAGACATTACGAATACAGTAGAAAGTCGTGAAGGTGTAGTACGAAGTGAGCTTCATTCCTATCAACCTTTTACGTTTGGATTAAATAACAATGATGAAATTCATTTTATTATTAATCAACAAGATGTTTACACCTTACCACACGAAAGCTACCTCTATATTAAAGGACGATTAGAAAAGTCTGATGGAAGTGGACCAAGCACTTCACAACTAAACAACCATGCTCTAGCTTTTCTCTTTTCTGAAGCGCGATATGAAGTAAATAATGTTGAAATAGATCGAACGAAGAATGTTGGTATTACAAGTGCAATGAAACTCTACCCTTCTTTCTGTGATGAAGAAAGTAATCTTTTACGGATGGCTGGATGGTGTCCAAAAGCTACTAACAACTGGATGATTAATGAGGATGGTACTTTTACGGGTATGTTATCACTGAAACATATTTTTGGATTCGCAGAAGACTTTACACGTATTATAATCAACGCAAAACAAGAGCTTATTCTAATCCGTGATCGAAGTGATTACAATTCTCTTAAAGCAGTAGAAACACCTGTAGAATCGAAAATAACACTGCATCGTATACTGTGGCGGATTCCACATGTAACCTTATCTGATCGTGAAAAACTTCGATTGCTCAAGATTGTAGAAAATGATACACCATTACCTATACGTTTTAGAAGTTGGGAGCTGCATGAATATCCTGTGTTACCACCTACAAACAAGCATAGCTGGGCTGTTAAAACATCACGTTTTCCTGAGAAGCCCTTGTACATTATTTTTGGATTTCAAACTAATCGTAAATTCAATCACGAAAAAGATAGCTCACTGTTTGATCACTGCAAATTAAGACACGTTAGACTATATCTCAACGGAATTACGTATCCCTACGAAAACATCGACATTAACTTTGAGAAAAATAAGTTTGGGATGCTCTATGACATGTTTTGTAAATTTCAATCATCGTATTATCAGAAAGAAGATTGTCCGCTATTTACACCTCAAGAATTTAAAAATAAAGCACCGATTGTAGTTATAGACTGCTCTTATCATGAAGAATCTATAAAAGAATCTCCAGTTGATATTCGTTTAGAATTTGAAACATCTGAAAATATTCCTGCTAACACAGCAGCCTATTGTCTTATTATTCATATGAGTGATGTTACTTACCATCCGTTAACGAATATTGTTACGAGACTATAAATAAGAATAGATCTTTATCATTTTCATTAGTGTGTGCTTCGACATCGTACGCTATGGAACAAAACTGTAAATGTGCATGCTGTTTGCATGCTCATACGCAACATCTTATTTATGTTTCACGAGTGAGTGAGGCTATTAAGATGTTCTATAAACGTAGATCGTCGATGCCGAAACATCTTATTCAATACTTACTACCAGGATTTTTATATACGTACGCTGCCTCTTACGTACATAATTTTTGGGACATACTTCCTCTACACAGTAAGATGTCAATCGAAGTAGCTTTATGCAGAACTTGTGAACGACATTACAAGCATCGAGGAGAAAATGGTGATGATGATTGGGATGGACCAAATCCGAGGATTGAACACTGTACACAGTGTATGAATGAACTTTCTCTAGTACCTCATGATGATGATGATGATTCCGAAAAGGAATAACAGCAAGGTAAGAAGTATATGATCTTCTCTGTAAAGCATAACATACTTAATATAATATATTTCTAAATGCTTTGTTTAATTTGAATGTTGCAGGAGGCATTTCAGAAGCATACGTTGTTAAGAAGCACACCAATCTTGTCAGCAGCAAAAAAACGAACACTGTTGTAGTACATTTGTAAATAAATATTTGATCGCATTCAAAAATGTTGTACTTATATCATTGCTTTACTCCGACTTACTCTTAAGAAAAACGATCAGGTCTAAACATGCACAATGACGTCATCACAACAGCACGTGCTTACTCTACCTTTCCCGATGCATGTTTAAACTTGTTCGAATTTACCGCTACCACATTCCTTTACATCGACTTACTCTTAAGAAAACGGACAAGTCTAAACATGCATGATGACGTCATCACTGCAGCACGTCCTTACTCTAGCTTGCCCGATGCGTGATTAAACTTGTTCGAATTAACCGCCACCACATTTCAACTAAAGAGTGCAGCAGCGAGGTAAGCGATGTAAGATGGCAGTAGCTAAAGATGGCAGCACTGTTCTCTCTGGATTAAAGATGGCTGCCTGTCAAAAAGATTTTTTCAAATTATCCGCCACTACATAGAGTGCAGCACTGAGGTTTGCGATGCAAGATGGCGGGTGACAGCTTGTCAAATAGATTTTTTTCAAAGGTAAGTAGCTAAAGAGGGCAGCACTAAGGTTAGCATTGCAAGATGGTGGATGACAGCTGTGACGTAAAATATTACTCGCAAGATAGCACCACGATGCTCTTTTCATTAAAGATGGCAGCTTGTTAAATGGAATTTTTCAAATTAACCGCCTCGAAGGTAAGTAGCTAAAGAGGGCAGCACTGTTCTCTCTGGATTAAAGATGGCTGCTTGTCGAAAAGAATTTTTCAAATTAGCCGCCTCAAAGCTAAAGCTAAAGCTAAAGAGGGCACCACTGTTCTCTCTGGATTAAAGATGGCTGCTTGTCGAAAAGAATTTTTCAAATTAACCGCCTCAAAGGTAAGTAGCTAAAGAGGGCAGCAGTGTTCTCTCTGGATTAAAGATGGCTGCTTGTCGAAAATAATTTTTCAAATTATCCGCCACCACAAAGAGGGCAGCACGGTGCTCTCTTGATTAAAGATGGTGGATGACAGCTGAAGAGCGCGTAGAATTTGTTTCCAAACAAGAGCACGTAGAATTTGCCACCACCACATAGAGTGCTTCACTGTTCTCTCTGGATTAAAGATGGTGGATGACAGAAAAGCGCATAGGTTTGTTTCCAAACAAGAGCACGTGGAATTTGCCACCACCACATAGAGTGCAGCACTGTTCTCTCTGGATTAAAGATGGTGGATGACAGCTGTCAGAAAAGCACATGGGTTTGTTTCCAAACAAGAGCACGTGGAATTTACCGCCACCACATTTCAACTAAAGAGTGCGGCACTGTTCTCTCTGGATTAAAGATGGTGGATGACAGAAAAGCACATGGGTTTGTTTCCAAACAAGAGCACGTGGAATTTGCCACCACCACATTTCAACTAAAGAGTGCAGCACTGTTCTCTCTGGATTAAAGATGGTAGATTACAGCTGTCAAAAAAGCACATGGGTTTGTAAAGCACGTGGAATTTGCCGCCACCACATTTCAAAGGTATCTAGCTAAAGATGGCAGCACGGTGCTCTCTGGATTAAAGATGGCGGATGATAGCTGTCAAAAAAGCGCATAGGTTGGTTTCCAAACAAGAGCATGTAGAATTTGCCGCCACCACATTTCAAAGGTATCTAGCTAAAGAGTGTAGCGCTGAGGTTTGTGATGCAAGATGGCGGATGACAGCTGTCAGAAAATAGCACGTGAATTTGTTTCCAAACAAGAGCACGTGGAATTTGCCGCCACCACATTTCAACTAAAGATTGCAGCACTGTTCTCTCTGGATTAAAGATGGCGGATGACAGCTGTGACGTACTACATTTCAAAGGTAAGTAGCTAAAGAGGGCAGCACTGTGCTCTATAGATTAAAGATGGCGGATGACAGCTGCACGTGGCTTTGTTTACCTCGCGCTAGTGAGGTTAAGTTGGTAGCACTAAGGTTTAGACCCGTCAAGATGGCAGCACTGCGGGTGACAGGTGATGAATTTACATCTACTACGATAAAGAGGGCAGCACAGTGCTCTGTGGTTTAAAGATGGCGGATGACAGCTGCACGTGGCTTTGTTTACCACACGCTAGTTAGGTTAAGTTGGTACCACTAAGGTTTAGGCCCGTCAAGATGGCAGTACTGAGGTTAGCGATGCGTTGTTGTCTATCAAAAAGCACGTGGCTGTCAAAAACACGTGGCTTTGTTTACCTCGCGCTAGTTAGGTTAAGTTGGTACTACTGAGGTTTAGGTCCGTCAAGATGGCAGTACTGAGGTTAGCGATGCGTTGTTGTCTGTCAAAAAGCACGTGGTTGTCAAAAAACACGTGGCTTTGTTTACCTCACGCTAGTTAGGTTAAGTTGGCACTAGTGAGGTTTAGGCCCGTCAAGATGGCAGCAGTGAGGTTAGCGATGCGTTGTTGTCGATGACAGCTGTCAAAAAGCACGTGGCTTTGTTTACAAATTCAAATCTCCCGCCAAAATTCAAATCTCCCGCCAAAATTCAAATTTCCCGCCAGAATTCAAATTTCCCGCGCCGCGCGAGAAGGAGGAGGCGGCAGAACCATCCAATTATACTACTCAAACCGCAAAATCTGATGCATCAGTGAACAGTGCTAGCGGCAGGTCAGGGTTAGGAAAAGCTAATAATGCTGCATTTGCGATATCATATTTACACTTTTCAAACATTTTCTTCGCTTCCTCAGTCCACTGAATAGGTCTATTGTCCTTCTTTCTTGCTCCCTTAAGGTAGTTGTGCAGAACGGCTTGAGTTTGTGCAGCGTCTTTCAGGTAACGTCTGTAGTAGCTGACGACACCACGAAACGTACGGAGCTCATGGATTTTGTCAGGTAACTTGTAATCCAGAATTGCTTGCACTTTCTGAGGTAGGGGACGGGAGCCCTCTGGCGTTATCCAATATCCAAGGAAGCCTAATTCATTTACTCCAAATACTGACTTTGAGATATTGATACGAAGTCCATACCTAGAACGTCGTTCCAGGACTAGTTGTAAATGTGACTTATGCTCTTCTATACTGGCTGATGCAATTAAAATATCATCCAAGTACGGGAACACGAAATCCAGTCCATACAGAACTTCATTTATAAATCGCTGAAATGTTGAAGGTGCATTTCGAAGGCCAAAACTCATAACGTTAAATTCATATTGTCCAAATTGTGTGATGATAGCAGTCTTAGGCTTATCTTCTTCAGCTATAGGTATCTGAAAGTATGCTTTGAATAGATCAATTTTGGAAAATATTTTCTTGCCTTGCAGGATACAGTGGAAATCTTCTATCCTGGGAACAGGGTAACGGTCTGGAACTGTTCTTTCATTTAATCGCCTATAATCACCACATGGGCGTACTGTGCCGTCCTTTTTGGGAACCATGTGAAGAGGACTAGCCCATGAGGATTTAGATGGCCTAATAATTCCATTGTCTATCATGAATTTGAATTCTTGTTTTGCCTCTTCCATACGTTTTGGATCTAGCTGTCTAGCCCTAGAAAACACGGGTGGACCTTCAGTGGTAATATGATGTTTGATATCATGCTTAATTTCACCAGGAATTAAATTCGGCTTAGCTATATCTGGGTACTGCAACAATAGGTCTGAAAATTTAATGTTTTGACTCATAGAACTGACAGCATTTTCTTCTGAGATTGGCATAACTTCACCCTCAGTGCAGAGCTTGGTTACACCATCTATCAATCTCTTGTTACGCACGTTCACTAATAACTGGAATTTACTCAGAAAATCAGCTCCCAATATGGCCTTATTGACCTTTGCTACAATAAATGGCCACTGGAAATTGCGTCGAGGTCCTAAATCAATAGTACGTATTTCAATTCCGAATGTAGGAATTTCGGTCCCGTTAGCAGCATATAATTTATAAGTTAAATCAATTTTAGATTTCGGTGTAGCTGGTACCAGTGAGACATCAGCCCCACTGTCCACTAAAAATTGCAATCCCGATTTTTTGTCCGTGACAAATAGGCGAGTTTTGCGACTATTGACTTGAGCAGCGGAATTCGCCGCTAATTCAGCTGCGATTTCCCGTTTCCCTGACCTGACCAACTACATGGAGGAGTACATTTTTCTGGTTTACAGTGGCGTCCAAATCGAAAATGGTAGTAGCAATATTTGCCTCCGGGGTTAAACCTCTTCCTGGATTTACTACGGCTATTGCTACGACGGCGATGTTCACCCCAATGCTGAGATCTACTCTGATGACCGATGGATAATGAAGATATTTGTTCCTCCAGTCCCGAAATTCGAGCCATGATGTCGTCCATCGTAACAGGAAAGGCAGGATGTTGTTCCCGGTCACCATGTTTAACTGAATATGATTCATGACGGGGATTCATTTCCATTACTTTATCGGCCATGATAGCCACTTTATCAAGTCCTTCATCACTAACAATCAAAATGTTCTTAATGGAATCAGGGAGTTTCTCTAACCACAGAGTTTTTAAGACCTTATCCGACACATCTACTCCGGCTAAAGCTTGCATTTTGCGCAATAACTGACTAGGCTTCTGGTCTCCTAACTCAATTCCAGTAACTAGTCTCTTAATGCGTTTATCCTCACTTTCCTTAAATATATTTAATAGTCGTTCCTTAGCCAACGAGTATCTGTTCACATCACTACCTTTAATAATGTCCCATATATTTTCTATATATTTAGGATCTAGTTGAGACACTAAATGGTTAAATTTAGTTTCTTCTGC
Organism: Anabrus simplex; assembly: GCF_040414725.1. Classification (NCBI taxonomy): domain Eukaryota; kingdom Metazoa; phylum Arthropoda; class Insecta; order Orthoptera; family Tettigoniidae; genus Anabrus; species Anabrus simplex. Next base: position 124,519,029 of record NC_090272.1, on the reverse strand, counting down.
CTTAATTTTACAAATACTAAACTGAGCCTCCACTTGATAAAACCAAATTTCTGGTCTCTCTGTCCAAAAAGGTGGAATTTTTACGCTAACCTTATTTGCTTCTGGTCGATCTTCGGGCACGCTTTCGTTATTCGCCATATCTTCTCTAGATCACGTCGGGGTCACCAATATGTACCACTCTTGTTAATATTATTGTCTGGATGTGGTCCAATATAATATTCACGTCCACCTAGACCTTTTATTACTTTAAATGTTTACAATGACACTATTAACAACTCATCATTAAACAAGATTAACACGCTTGTTGCTATGTACATATGTTACCAACTTCAACAAAACAAAAAACCTTACATAGTAAAGAAAAGTAGTTCAAGACTCCGTGTCCTTACAGAACCATTCGACATGTTTGTAGTTGCAACAAGGGCAAATCCCTTACAAACCTATCTCTGTGGAGGGCTAGCGACAGGTATAAGGCTCTCTCTTCTCACGCAGCCAAATTTAGCGGCAATTTTATATTGCACAACAGGACTGCATCCTTATGATTCGCTTTACTGCAATACCATAAACTACTGTATCTACCATGAGGGAGTTTCACTAGGACGGAACTGGGATACTCAATCTGCCCACAAAGTAACTTCAATCCTAACAAATCTGTGCCACAACCAATGAACGATTTATAACAATATTGCAATTGGAATGTTCCAAGCTTCTACCTTTCAGGCGAACATTCAGTATAACTTGTAAGCTTATGGAATACGTTTTCAGTGCCTTGTATTGTGATAAATCATCGACGGCGATGGATAAGTTGTACATTCAACATGTTTTGTGTGCCTTTTTCATTACCGGTATTACTTAAACTTTAAATTATTCAGTTATTAATCAGATATACTTTATTAACCATTACTCTTTTTAATGTGGTTATAAGGCAAAGAAGTTATAACTTTAACAGTAAATGGGGGATCATTATTGCTTTATTGCCAGAGCAAACCTGTGTGTTTATTGTGTAATTCTAGCGTGTCTGTTCCTAAAATAAATAACGTAGAGCGACATCTTTTTACTAATCATAAAAAATTTAACAGTGGCTTTCGTGTGAATTCTTAACTAAATTAACATTGCAAATAGGCCTATGTGTGTTTAAGAGACTAGTTCAAACGCGTAACGTGACAATAGCTTTTTATAAAGTTCGTTACGTCCTAGCAAAATATAATGAGCTTTCAGAGAGGGGGAAATAGTAAAAGAAGAGATGTTAAACGCCGCTGGAAACAACAGATAGGGAATCTGCCACCTGGATGACTGCCCTAAATGAAGATCAGTATCGATTGATTGCTTTCTGCTTGATTCTCATAAAGATAAATCTGCACTTACTTCAATCAAATGACTTAAGTTGTCTCATCAAACTGTCGCTAGGCGGGTTGAACGCATTTCTGAAGAAATGAAATCTCAGTTGCATCAAGATTTGCAATCGTCTGAATATTTTTGACTAGTAGCTTTATGTCGCACCGACACAGATAGGTCTTAGGCGACGATGGGATAGGAAAGGCCTAGGAGTAGGAAGGAAGCGGCCGTGGCCTTAGTTAAGGTACAGCCCCAGCATTTTCGTGGTGTGAAAGTGGGAAACCGTGGAAAGCCATCTTCAGGGCTGCCGACAGTGGGATTCGAACCCACTATCTCCCGGATGCAAGCTTATAGCCGCGCGCCCCTAATTGGACGGCCAACTCGCCCGGTCGTCTGAATATTAATCACTCCAGTTCGATGAAAGTGCTGAAAGTCTGACATTGCTGAGCTGTGTGTATTTGCTAGGACGGTTTTTAGTTATTTTAAAGTAAAGGAAGAGATTGTTAAACTATTGCCACTTCATGGACGTACCTACTAAAGGAAAAGACATATTTAATGCGTTGCTTAAATTTGCCAAAGATAGTAACTCGCCTCTTTCAAAGTTTTTTGCTATAACAACAGATGGGGCGCCGTCTATGACTGGTAGAAATAATGGATTTCTCTCTCTTTGTGCTGAGAATGAAGCAGTTGCAAAATGTCTTTCTTATCATTACATTATCCACCAAGAAGCATTATGCACAAAGGTTTTAAAGTTCGATCATGTCATGTAAATCGTAACTCATGTCGTTAGTTATATAAGATCGTCTTCTACTTGTCAGAGATTGTTCAAAAATCTTTTAAGTACGGTATATCAGATTCTGAGTATGGTGAAGTTATTCTTCATCCAGACGAAAAGTGGCTTAGTAGGGGGAAAATATTCGAACGGTTCTGCTGTCTGTTGCATGAGATACGAGACTTTATGAAATCGTCTCCTGGACAATATTATCACAAACTTGATGATATACTGAACCCATGATTTTAGTGCCCTAAGAATTTTAAGTATTAAAATTATTACAGAAGGCCCCATGTCAATTGGAATAAGAAGCATAATATTTATATATTTCAGAGGCGACACGTGGCAAGGGGGTGGCTACCTTCCTTCCCACGCTATGATCCGTGACGTCATCCACACGTGTCGAAAGTGGATGGATACAGAAGAAAGTTTATGTTGAATAAGTATATTTAAATAAAAGAATTAGTAGTGAACGCAGTATAATGAGGGTCCTGTATTCATCTATAACATATTTTGTCTTTAGTAAGACGGATTTGAGACTGCTAAGCCATTTCTGTGGATTATTTCAGAAGGACGCGCGTGTCTATTTTACCCACGCTAAGTCGACAGAAAATAGTGCCTATCAAATGAGGTCATTTAACCAGTTAATTTGTTAAGAATAAATTTTAAAGGTTCATGAACACTGCCGCTAGCAAGGTAGCAAGTACGTGGTTATAGCAAAAAATCTTTAAAATACAGTTCATTTAAGTCGGTAAAAGTACGCAAATTTCTTGACGGCAAGGGAGAGATGCCTGGAGAGAGGGGATAGCTCCTATAAAATAAGAAGGGACGCCATATTGAGACCCCTGTATTTGTATCATTGAAGCGTGAGAGAGAGAGGGTTGAACTGTTCAGTAAATCGTTGGTCAGAAAAGTAGACTAAGTACTACAAACCTAGATTTTGCCGATGTGGCTGGGTCTTGACTCCATGTGAAAATAGTTGTTCATAGGAGAAGTAATCTGATAAACAACTGTCAAGATACCGAAATAGTATTTTGTAAAATTTATAATATTGTGTGTAAAGAGAAGTAATTCGTGTGCGGGCAACAAATACAATCAGTCGAGTTCGATCAACGAAACACCAAGTGAAGGGCGTTTCTTCTTTTTTTATGCTTTATTTTTCAGGAAATATGACTAAAAAAATCGGAAACCCGAAGTGTAACAATGAATAAATAAATATAGAAGGGTAACTGGTGAGCCAAATATGAAAGCTGACGTAAAACTAAGGTAGGTGAAAATGCCATCTTACCGCCTACTATATCTTCTTTTAAGATGTCAACTTATATGTATTTGTAATGGGTATTTATGACGCAGTTGGTCACCCATATGTTTTTGTGAATGTCAGAAATATGACGAAAGGTCATTTGTTTTATTTTCTGCTTGGATAATTTTTTAAAGTATTGCGAGTGCCGTGTAACATGTTCTAAAAAGTTATTAGTGAGGGTTTCGAAGTGATATCACGTCCAAAGTACATCGTCATTTCCGTGAATTTATTGCCTATATTTTGTGATGTCAAATTAAGAGGTTTACCTGACGTAAAATTTTCTCTTCGAATTTTGAGAGAATTGGTGCAAGAAATCCATTGATACCCATTTTCAATCGGGTGGAAGCGCTGTAGTGTTGAGTAATGCAGATCGGTGAATTTTGTCACGCAGTGTAATACTATTCTATGTCCGTTAAACTGTGTCTATGTGACAATAAATAACAGTAAAGTTTATCAGTCATTTGTTTGTGAAAATCCAGTTTTAAAATACGCGATCATTTTATGCGAAGTTGTTTATTATTAAAGTATTTGCGCGTAATTATGCGCCGTGGATTCTAAGTATTATTATTCCAGTTCTTTTGTCAGTGAGAGTCGTCGAGTTTGAGACAAGAGGTTAGATTTGTCGTATGAGTTGAGATAGCATTTGTGAATCAGGTGACTGGAAGCCTGTAGTGAACCCGGGACTTTTGTGTGAGGCCGAGCAATATTTTGTATAATGTTTGGGATGGAAAAGAGCGAGGGATTCCAGGCAGGTATTAATTTGCGACGTGTACAATTATCGTAGGACATTTAAAAGTAAAATCTATGTGCATACCTGTTTGGTCAGGAATATCGTATTTTAATTTCTATTTGCGAAGTCGAAGGTTTCATTCTTAGAGGCCAGTCAAGCATGACCTGAACATGTGTTTCATATCGAAGCTGACAGCAAGGAGGGTCGTTTGTGTTCAATGCCGCCTTCTGATCGAGAGGTAGCAGTTAGAATAACGGGAGATGTGTAGTGTGTTACGTCTTGAATTGAGATTGTATTTCTTGGCAACGGAGATCATTATTGCGTGAACTAGTTGAAATGTTCATCCGGGAGTAACGTGTAGGTTATTAGATACAGTCCTGACGCTCAACGCATACCCAAGCGGTATCTTCAGATCTCAAAACTTGGCCCACCCTGGTAATAATGAGGGTTGTCACTCTGCCCGCCGTAATGATAATGAGGGTTGGCAGTCGGCTCCTTTCTTCTGGACACAAGGGGCGCGTGTCGTTTAAAAGGCAAGTGAGCTCTGTCAAAAGCAAGGTTGTCATATTTTGCGTCGATTATTAAAACATGTTAACATTTAATTTATTCTAAAGTCAAAATAACAATATATAAAAACTTGATAATGAACCACAGCACAAACCAATATCGCAGAATAATTTGTTTCGTGCTTAACGCGTGCGGTGGTCGCAGATGTTGAAGAAAGAAAAAAGAAAGAAAGAAAGAAAGAAAAAACAGGAAGAAGGCATTGGCAAATAAACTCGACAAAGACTAAACTTAAACTGATACCAAAGTAGGCCCATTAAAATATTAATTTTATGCTGCTAATATCAGTGTCTCGCTTTCAGTAAAGAAATGAAAAGAGCAACAATTTTTTACAATTTGTTTTATGTCGCACCGACACAGATAGGTGTTATGGCGACTATGCGCTAGGAAAGGTCTAGGAGTGGGAAGGAAGTGCCCGTGGCCTTACTTAAGGTACTTCCCCAGCATTTGCTTGGTGTGAAAATGGGAAACCACGGTGAAACATCTTCAGAACTGCCGACAGTGGAGCTTGAACCCATTATCTCCCCGATGCAAGCTCACAGCTACGCGCTGCTAACCGCACGGCAAACTCGCCTGGCAAAGGAAAAGCAAAATCACGAACTAGGGACTGAAATAATAATAATAATAATAACAATAATAATAATAATAATAATAATAATAATAATAATAATAATAATAATAATAATAATAATAATAATAATAATAATAATAATAATAATAATTGTACCGGGCGGTACACCTCCGCGACGCGAGTTCAAATCTTGCGCCAATTGAAACTCCTCTACAGGAGAAACTCTGAACTTGAAAATCTGTATTAACTCAACGGTTATTCAGAAGATGTCACTACTGTAAATTTTGTAATTTTGAAGTGTTCTGAACTCTGTCTATTTCGATTTGTGTTTGTTTGCTCCGTATCAAGAAGTTTGGACATTCTCTAACAGATGTCTCTACCAAAAACTATGATAACGCACTCTAGTGCAATGGAATGAACTCCCTTGCAGAAATTTTGTATGCTTAAGTTTTGCCTCTACTAAATTTTGTTCTGTGGTTAGTGGGTTGGCAATATTAATCCTTTCTTTCCGCCAGTTTTGAACTCAGCCAATCCCGAATTTCTGTAATTAATTTTCCACCAATCGTAGCTTTCTTCTTCAAATTTCCATGTGTAATGCTTAGTCTACCAATAAAGTCGGGTGGGTGTGTCTACTCATTCTTGAAATGTCTCGAATTTTCCACGAGGGTATAAAAAACTGCTGATTCTCTTGTCTCCGGGCCACTAGTATAACATCTACTCTATGTGTGTGAATATGTAGCAGGGGGCGGGAAGCGTCTCGTTCTTCGGGCAGCGACTCTTCTACAAAGGTAATGGCCTTTTATCTTCATTATTTTTTTTGCTAGCTCAGCAGTTTAACTTTCGGAGAAGGTTCGAAACCTTTAATATGTAATCCATCTCCTTAAAATGTAAATCCCTTTTTCTGTCTATGTAAAAACTACTATTTCTTGAACTGTAATTCGGGGATAGAGAGTGCTTCACCCTCTAGAACTCTCCTTCATTTTAAAATTGAGGTGACTACGCTTTTCTAACCGTTTCTACTCTTCCTTAAGTGTTTATATCTTTCAGACGAGTCACCTCCTTAGCTTGAGACTAGCCCCTGTATATCGGCCTAGAGCCACCTAGGTTTTAGTATGTAGAGTTAGGAGTGCAAATTTACGCCTCCATCCCCTTTGCTTTGGGCCAGTAACTTAACTTGATGTTTTGTTTTCTTCATGCGAAGGCCCCGTAGGTTGGGTATTAATTACCCCTGTTTCCTTGTGTTCCTTAAGGGCAGATAGAAGTGAAGTTTGTTGTAGCCTTTGATAGGCTTGAAAAATTGAGAGCGGGTCTGCTCTTTTCCTTAACATTGTAATTAGGAGCAAGTGCTCCTTGGCATGATGGGGTTTTCTGTCCCTTTGTTCATTTTTGTACCTTGGTAAAGTTGGGCTAATCGCTCAAGGATTGTGATTGTGGGGCTCGAAGCCCAAAACCTGGTAAAAAAAACCCTGAACGGGAAAAATTATTTTGTACCTGCCTTTCGTTGTTATTTCACCTAGTGGGAATTGTTGAATGTTGTTATCTGTTATTTGTTGAATTTGAAAAGAAAATATAACCTTTGTTAAAGTTTTAAATTAACTTTAATTCTGTAGTTGAGACCTATTGCAGCCCGCACCTTCTTTCACCTCTGCTGTTCCACAGAGACCTCGGAATAATAATAATAATAATAATAATAATAATAATAATAATAATAATAATAATAATAATAATAATAATAATAATAATTGTCCGCCTCTGTGGTGTAGTGATTAATGTGATTAGCTGCCAACCCCGGAGGCCCGGGTTCGATTCGCGGCTCTGCCACGAAATTTGAAAAGTGGTACGAGGACTGAAACGGGGCCCACTCAGCCTCGGGAGGTCAACTGAGTAGAGGTGGGTTCGATTCCCACTTCAGCCATCCTGGAAGTGGTTTTCCGTGTTTTCCCTCTTCTCCTCCAGGCAAATGCCGGAATGGTACCTAACTTAAGGCCACGGCCATTTCCTTCCCTCTTCCTTGCCTATCCTTTCCAATCTTCCTATCCCCCACCAAGGCCCCTGTTCAGCATAGCAGGTGAGACCGCCTGGGCGAGGTACTGACATTCTTCCCGGTAGTATCCCCCGACCAAATGTCTCACGCTCCAGGACACTGCCCTTGAGGCGGTGGAGGTAGGATCCCTCTGAGTCAGAGGGAAAAACCAACCTTGGAGGGTAAGCAGATTAATAATAATAATAATAATAATAATAATAATAATAATCATAATAATAATAATAATAATAATAATAATAATAATAATAATAATAATATTAATAGTAATAAATATCGGAGTATGTAGTTCGAAAAAAAAATAGCCAGCAAACTTAGCTACTCTAAAAACAAATGTAGTTTTTACCTTACCTCTATTCGTCGTCCTCGTCATTGTCTGCTAGGTGAGTTACAAATCTATCTTGGTTGCTATCCGTGTCGTGTTTCATGTACTTCTCTTCTGTCTTAATGGTGCTTCGAACACAAGCAGACCAACTCTCAGGATCGATCGTTCCAGCTCCTTCACACAGAAGTTGACACACACTAACACTCAAAGTTGGCGTAACATTATTTTTCATAACATACGTCTTCAGCTGAAACCAGATCATTTCTATGAGGTTTAAAATACAGTGATATGGAGGGAGTCGCAGAACTTCGTTTCCACGTGAGGCTGCGATCTCCTCTACAGTGTACCTTTTACTGATATTGGCTGATTTGATTTCCTGCAACATAACTGCCTTGATGGGTACAGGTTTTGGCACGGGAATGTTATTGTACTCCATAAACGCAATAATGTCCTTAATATTAGTGTTCATCGAAGGAAACCTAATCAGCTGCCGCGAATGATAGCTTGCGTTGTCCATCACGATTACACATTTTCGGTCACGTGGTAGGTTCTCTAGAAGGTGAGACCTAAACCAGTTTTCGAAAACTTGAGCTGTCATTTCGTCATGGCTATCAGCTTTGCAGTCTCCAATGTTTTTAGCTGACAAATAAAGGCAGTTCTCAACCCAGCCCTCACTGCCTCCAGCATGCAATAACCATGATACGCTTGCCTCGCGATGTTGGTGCTTTCAGTATGCAATTACAAGTTCCATCATCCCACCCTTTCTTCACAATGTCATGAGTATCGTACCAAGTTTCATCTAGATAGACAACTCTGCATCTCTTGGAACGCAACTTCCGGAGATGGTCTATGAATTTATATCGCCAAGCTACTATTCTAGCAGATTCCATTACAATCTGTTTTTTCTTCAGAATACGGAAACAAAACCGAAGTTTTTTCAACAGCTGTTGTAGAGTAGTTTTTTCATAAGGAAAGCCACACACATTTTTCAAATGTTTTAACAGTTCTTGTACGGTTGGTGACTTACCTTTAGTAAAGAATGTATATACCTCGCGTCTCACCAAGTCACAGCAAAAATCATCAATTTTATTAAAGATAACCCTATTATTACCACACTTTTTCGGAGTTGTAGTTCCCCTCTTTACTATTTTACCTATAGTTTTCCTGTTAAGTTTCAACATTTTAGCTGTCTCAGAAATATAACCCTTGCGAACGTTGTGCTTCATAACGTATTCGTATGCGTTACATACCAGCCGTTGACTTTGCTTACTTAAAGTTTTAGTCGCCTTTTTTTTCTCCGCGGAACGACTACTAACCGGCTGAGTATCACTCGCGGACACGGAACCAGTACTACTCGGTCGAATATCACTGTTACCGGTGCTCAGCCGGTGCACTGGCAGATTTAATTCAGGATGTTCTGATGCGACAATTTCCAGGTGTGATTCCCACGGCTTCCACATTACTGCGTGAAGCGAAGTGAAAAACAACACACTTCACAAATATAAATTAACGAAGCAAAGAAATAATCCAAAACTTTCAAACAGCGAACAAAGCAAGTGTGAATTGTCTGAGCTGAAAAGAGAGACTGACGTCTATTTAACAAGAGGTGCATTGGCAACAGAGCTGTGAGGATTTCTGAAGGGGAATGCGAACTTCCGTTTTAAAGCCCACTGCCGTCATAAATCACCCCCTACTAGGCAAGTGAGTGGCCAGGGAGATCAAACGTTTGCCGAACTCTTTGAATGCCGCTGGGTACGCGTAGCCCGTCTCAGCTATACCTACTGTGAATTTGCTTAATTGAGATCGTAGTGTATATTTAAATACACGAAGTTAGAGTATAATGAGCGATGTTAGCCAATTTCCGGGTTGTCCAAAATATAGAGTGATGATAGTGATGACTGATTTATTTTTGAGGGGAGCACAAAACTTTATGGAAATGTTACGATGAGATATGACATCGTAATCGACTTACATTGTACAGCGAGTTACTTATGCAGATTTTTTTGTGCTTAATTACTAGCGTTATCCAAGTATTAATAATGGCTAGTATTAGATTCGATTTAAAGTGTGATGTCATGAAACGAGATATAATACTGGAAATAAATGATGTATTTTTTTCAGCTGCACGATAACAACAGATGATAAACATCACACGAATTAAAATTAATTACGTCAGAATTTGAGTAGAGCCTTGTGAAAGAAACCATTCGTCCGTGGAGATAGAATTTGTTGTTTATTGTGATTCGTTAAATCATTTAATTATTAAATTCAGTAGAAACCGTATTTGTGAAATAACTTTAAACCAAGTGAATAACTTGAAGATGCATTCTGAAAATCTTAGCTCTTTTTTTCTGGGAAAGTTAAAATATTAACGTAGCGATTAAGGGGACATATCCGAAGGTATTGGATGTTTTGCCACAAAGTATTGTGAGCGTTGTTTTTGTTGTATTATTTGATTTTGATTGATTGATCATTAAATTTGCTGTGGTCAGTAAAGTGGAAACTTTGGTCATCAACCGATATAATTGTGTTTAGCCTTCAGCTTAGAAACTTGGATGGTCATGGGGTCATCAACGTCAGTGGCTTAGATTAGGGCCATATGCCACTGTAGCATCATTTTCCTCGCGGTCGTCATCCACAATGACTCTAAAGTAACTTAGATGTTTAGATGTCAGTCCATGACATAGTCGCAGGTCACATCGATTCAATTAAGGGTCCATACCGTACAACTACTGTGAGGCACACACGGATTGGACTGCCTCAATTATACCCAGAGTTCGGAGTTCGTGTTACGAGGGCTGGACCATCAAGAATCATTATGATGGTTCATGCAGTCTCGCATGGAAGCCGAATTTACGGATCTCCAGACTTTCTTTTTTTTTAATTAAATATGAGACAATAGTTTCTAGTAAAGATCCCCATTAGGCAGTTAAGTCAAAGGCTCAACCAGTATTCCGCTCCTTTGTGTTAAAATTATTGGGGTGTCAAGTGGACAAGATTGAATCCAAAATATTGATTTAATATTTCTTTCGTAATTTCCAAAATAAAACACAAATATTTTGTGAATAGACCTTTCATTTGAGTAGATAGATTAGGATTACTGAACCCTACCCTTTACCTCACCAAGTGACGAAGAACCGGAAACGACCCAAGAGACAGATCTCATGAAAATTTGCTGATAGGTAAGGAAGGTAGGTATCCTTCATAGTGGCCCAAGGGTTCAATATCATGGCTAATAGTGCACCCAATATGCGATTACCCTTAGGAATAATTTAATTAAATTTATCAGTTTCACATATGAAATACGCGTTGAAAATTCACGGAAGATAGTCTCTAGTTTTGGTAACAATGATATAGTCTTGCGGACAGACCAAATCCTCTGTACTTATCATTAAGCACGTACCGGAAGGCCCAACTGGCCATAAACCGCCTTCCATAAAACTTAATGCACCGCCTGCGATATTACGTTTGCAACTTTCACGTGGGAAGCAAAATTTTGGAAACAAAGAGAGCCACACCTTAGGGTTAGACAGATACCATATTCTTAGAAGAAGGACGCACCTACACCTGCTACCCCTCACAGAATTTGGTACGATCCTGGTCGGAAGACATCTTCAGTGCCCGAAGCAAAATACAGCCAAAAGGAAAAATTCAAGATACAGCCGCCTAACCGAGATAAATATGTTAATCAGTCAATTTAGAGATTCTGAACTGTATAAAAGGAAAAGGGCTATGCTCGCATCTCTAACAAATTAGTGCGAATTTTCTGGTAATTTCCATGATTAATTATTTCGTAATTAATAAAATACAAGCATCTAGGCCGTAAGTGTACAGTAAGTGGAGTGATCTCGTCCACATGTGGGAACGTACAGGGCGGCAAACGTAGTGCATCCACCAATTCAGTTAACACCAATGACGCTTCTGAATTTGTGTAAAACTCTACGATCGATCCATAATTATTAGGAAATTTAGAACCCACGAATTTATGGAGTTGCTGACTATAATTCAATATTAAATTAAGTGATGGGCATCAAATTAATTCGACGAAGTGTAATACATAACATTTCGCCCATCCCTTCCCAGGATCATGCGGATTGTGACGTAAGAAGATGCAAAAGAAAACGTCGAAGCCGACAGCAACATCAGTTGACACTCAGTTGTTTAGTTGATCAGGTGTTATCCAGTTATCCAGCTGTTAACTCTGAAGTGCGGTCGCGGTACGCGGTCTTCAATTATTATCCGAGTGTCGTTGTTGATCGAGGAGAGTGTTAATCTAACACAACCAATCATAAGAACTCTGTCATGATCAAAATAAACTGTGCATTCATCGTTATGAAACATTCAATGTTCAGTCTTATATTTGAAGAACTGATATGTTATTTAACCAGCTTGAGTGACTCGAACAGTCTATCGTCATTTTGAGAAAATGTTGCTTTATCGCGATATGTCAGACAACTCTTTGGATAATTACAACATGTAATGAACTTTGCTGTACTCAAAATAATAAACATTTTCAGTCACGTACAGTCATATCTTTACTACAATTTGTCAAGCGGTAACAATTTAATTTCAACGGCAGTTGTACGCAAATAATACTCAAAAGGGATACCGTAGAAATAGATATTAAATATTAACGTTATTGAGAACAGTCATTCCGCCAGTTTTGAATCTGGCCAATTAAAGGTTTTTTGTAATTAATTTTCAGCCTATCACAGGCTTTTTCTTCGGTTTTGTGTGTAACTTTCAGCCAGTAAAAATGAGAGGGTGTGACCGGATTAGTCCAGAATCCTCTCGAATATTCCCTGTGGGTATATAAGTTTCGGCTTTTCGAGTTTCTTTGTCTCATTGACCGTCGTCTTTCTGAGTGTGTGTGTGTTAAGGCAGGAGGCGGGGCGCCTCATTCTTCGGCAGGCAGAGCATCAGCCAGGCAATGACCACCAGACTTAGTTCTCTATAGCTGTCTCCGCAAGTTATCCGAGGGGAAGGTCCGAATTTCTAACTATGTAACTAACCTTTTCTAAAATATAAATCTTCGTTCGGCTAATATAACAATTTCATAAAATCTTTAACTGTAATTCGGGGATAGAGAGTGTGTTACCCTCTCGAGTTCCCCTTCAACTTGGTTCTAGGTGACTACGACTTTGTAACTGTTTTTCTTCTTTTCTGTAATGCCTTAAAGTAACTTTCATTCGAGTCATCTCAGTAGCTTAGAATTAGCCCCTGTATCACTGGGCCGAGAGCCCGTTGTTATTTTATTCTTCATTTAGAAGTGCAAGTATACGCCTCCATTCATTTTGTGTTCGGGCCATTAATTTAACCTGTTATTATTTTTCCACGAAGGCCCAGTAGGTTGGGTACTAGATACCCCTGTAAAGTAACGTTGGTCAACTTTAAATTGCGCCCAGAGAGCCCTGAGATTGTACGATTTTTGATGTAATGTGGCCTTGAGTAGGCTGTAAAAACTTTGTTAATCTTGGAGGACATGTAAGCTCCTTTAGTAGTTCTGTAATTGTGAGGGGTGCCTCTGAAAGGCTAGAGATTGTAAATTTTGGAGCAAGTGCTCTTGTATTGGAGGATTTCTGCTCTTGACTAAATTATTCCTCATTTTGAATTGTAAATAGTGTCAACTTGAGTTTGTAGCTCAGAACTTGTAAATCGAGGGCTTGAAGCCCAAAGTTGTTAAATTACATATTCTGGGGTGTTCCATCCTTGCTTGGCGTTGTACTTGAGATATCATTGTTATTTTCACCAAGTGGAAATTTGTCACGTTTTTTGTTTTGAAGAAATACAACCTTCAGTTCAATTTTAAATTTATTTTGATATTGTGGATAGACCCATTCACCCCAGCACCTTCTTTCCCCTCTTTCTGCTCAACGAGTATCCCCATAATAATAATAATAATAATAATAATAATAATAATAATAATAATAATAATAATAATAATAATAATAATAATAATAATAATAATAATAATAATAATAATAATAATAATAATTGTTACCGTGTTTTTGTGGTAGTTATGCGTGAAAGAAGGTGCGGGGTGGTGAATAGGTCTCAGGCTACGAAATTAAAGTGAATTTAAAATTTAACAAGGTTATATTTTCTTTTTAAAATCAAGAAATAACAAACATGGCAGGTACAGAGTAGCAAGGCAACAAAAGTACAATTACAGTATTTACAGGATTTGGGCTTCGAGCCCCGCGATCACAATCCTTGAGCAATTAGCTCAGTTTTACCCCAAACACAAGTGTCAACAGAGGGGCAGAGAACCCCATTCATGCCTAGGAGCACTTGCTCCAAAATACACAGTAAGGCCTCCTTGAGGCGCGCAGAAAACAAAATTTTCAGAAAAAGAGCAACTTGCTCTCAAAATTCAGGCCTGTCAAAGGCCCCACCTAATTCCACTTTCAAGCTGTCCTTTCAGGTCATATACACAGGGGTAAAATACCCAACCTACTGAGGTCTGTTAAATGACAAGAAGGTTAATTACATGACCTCTAAAATAACAATTTGAGAGGAGGCGATCTGCACTCCTAATACACTTGTTTTTAAAACCTAATCTGGCTCTAGGCCACTAATGCAAGGGCTAATCCCATACTACAGAGGTGACTTTGGAAAAGAACAATTTGCTTTACGTTAACGAAGAATAGGTTGAGAAAAATAAGTTCACCTCAAAACAATATGATTGGGAGCTCGAGAGGGTTAAGCACTCTCTATCCCGATATGCAGTTTAAAAGATGGAATAGATACAAGTTTCTTTACATTTTAAGGAAGGTTACATAATGGAAAAACTTCGGACCCGCCCCGAGAGTTAAACTGCTGAGCAAGCAAGAAAAGAAGTAATTAATCGGCCATTACCTGGTTGTTGACTGCCGCCGAAGAAAGAGGCGCTTTCCGCCCCCTGCTATGTACTTTACACACGAAAAGATGGAACAGAAGTGGCCCCGAGACCCTAAAATCAGCAGTTTATATACCCTCGCGGAAAGTTCGAGGCGTTAGGGGAATGAGAACACCCTCCCACAAACTCTTTATTGGGTAGGACACAGCAACATATTCAAGTTGGGGGAAGATACATCCGATTGGTCAGAAATTAATGAAAGAAATTCGGGATTGGCTAAATTTAAAACAAGGGGAAAGAAAGGGTTAATATTGCCAACTTAAACAATGACAGAAGGAAATTTAACAAAGAACAAACTTTTGAAATTAAATTTTCTCCAAAAGAACAGTTCTTTTTTTTTCGCACTAGGGTGCACTATTGTAGTTCTTCAGTAGTGTCCTCTAGAAGAGAAAGTTCACACTTCTTACTACCGGTAAAACAAAAATACATCAAAAGTGGCACAGTTCAAAAACTCCAAACTTTCCAAGTAGTGACATCTTCCGAGAAACTTGAAAATTAATACCGTCGATAAAGTTCAGACTTCCTCCAGCAGAGGAGTTTCAATTGGCGCACATTTTAAATTAGCGGCGTGGAGGTGTACCGCCCGGTACAATAATAATAATAATAATAATAATAATAATAATAATAATAATAATAATAATAATAATAATAATAATAATAATAACCGGGCGAGTTGGCCGTGCGCGTAGAGGCGCGCGGCTGTGAGCTTGCATCCGGGAGATAGTAGGTTCGAATCCCACTATCGGCAGCCCTGAAGATGGTTTTCCGTGGTTTCCCATTTTCACACCAGGCAAATGCTGGGGCTGTACCTTAATTAAAGCCACGGCCGCTTCCTTCCAACTCCTAGGCCTTTCCTATCCCATCGTTGCCATAAGACCTATCTGTGTCGGTGCGACGTAAAGCCCCTAGCAAAAAAATAATAATATAATGATATATAATATAATAATATAATAATAATAATAATAATAATAATAATAATAATATAATAATAATAATATAATATAATAATAATAATATAATATAATAATAATAATAATAATAATAATAATAATAATAATAATAATAATAATAATAATAATAATAATAATAATAATAATAATATTGTACCGGTTGGTACCCCTATACGCCGCACATTTGAATTTTCCGCCATAAAATACTCCTCTACAGCTAAAACTCTGAACTTTAAAACTGAATTAATTCAACCGTTTTTCAGAAGATGTCACTGTGTTAATTTCGAATTGTTTTTGTTTACTAATTATCAAGAAGTGTGGACATTCTCTCACAGATGTCTCTACCAAAAACTATGATCATGCACCCTGGTGCGAAGTGACAGAACTTTTCTTGAAGATATTTTATACTCATAAGTTTTCCTATAACTAAATTTCATTCTTCCTTTTGTGCGTTGGCAATATAAATCTTTTTCTGTCATTAATTTTCAGCCAATTGTGTCCTTCCCCCAATTTTGATGTGTAAATTTTAATTAGCCAATAAACGCCTATGGGTGTGTCTTAATTATTCATGAAAGGTCTCGAATCTTCCCCGAGAGTATAAAAAAACTGCTGATTTTCTTGTCTCTGGGCCACTCGTACAACATCTAGCTTAGTGTATGGAAGTATAGCAGAAGGCGGGAAGCGCTTCTTTCATCCGCCAGATGCTCTTCTACAAGGTAATGGCCTTTTATCATCTTTATTTCTTGCTAGCTCAGCAGTTTAGCTCTTGGGGAAGGTCCGAAACCTTTTCAATGTAACTTAGTGCTGGCTTATGTAAAAGTTTCTTATTACTTTAACTGTAAATCGGGGATAGAGAGTGCTTTACTCTCTCGAGCTCCCCTTCATTTTGAGTTGAGGTGACGACGTTTTCATAACCGATTTTCTACTCTTAATGTATTAAAGTGTTCTCATACGAGTCACCTCTCTAGTTTGGGAATAGCCCCTGTGTCATCGGCCTTGTGCACCTTAGGTTTTATAAGGTTTCATGTAGGAGTGCAAGCAACGCCTCCATTCATCTTGGTATTTTTGGGCCAGTCCATTAACCTATTAATTTTCTTTTAAGGCCCTGTAGGCTGAGTACGAGATACCCCTGTTTAATTCTTGTAAGTTGTGCCTCGATAGCAAGTTACTGTAAAGTCTGGTATTGCCTTTAATAGGCTTGAAATATTTAGAGCGGGTCAGCTCTTTCTGGTATTTTGAAAGGAGGCTTGACATTACTAGGTGGGAGCAAGTGCTCCATGTAATTAGGGGTTTTCTGCCCTTTAGTAAATTGTGGTTGTGAGCTGAGAGAGAGGAATTATTGATCTTGGGGCTCGTAGCCCAGATCCTGTAATGATCCCCTAAAACTTGTGTTTTCGCTTGTAAAATTATCTTTGTACCTGTGTTTTTTGATGGTTATTTCACCTAGTGAAAGTTCGTTAAATCTTGTTGTCTATTGAAAATATAACCTTTATTTAAATTTTAATTAATCTTTCGGCCTTGTAGTTAGACCCATTCCAGCGTGCACCTTCTTTCACCTCTGCCTTCCACGGATAGCTCCGTAACAACAACAACAATAATAATAGCAATAATAATAATAATAATAATAATAATAATAATAATAATAATAATAATAATAATAATAATTAATTGCACGGCTTTACCATGTAAAATTTCGTTGTAAGCTGATAAATTGCAATATCTAACATATATTTTTTAATCGTAATATTTGATTTTGATTGCAGTTGAGTTACCACAATAATATTATTAATAATAATAATAATAATAATAATAATAATAATAATAATAATAATAATAATAATAATAATAAATATGGGAGTGTAAACATCAAATAATTGTTTCGTCAGATCATTCTAATTTTAATAATAAGTGTGTATTTATAAACAATAGTCAATGATAATTTGAGTCTATAGACATCTAATGCCAAGTTCAGATTAATAATAATAATAATAATAATAATAATAATAATAATTCTATTTTCGAACATGGATATGTGGAGAAAAGGTAACGTGTTGAATGTCAAGCAACGCAGTGTAATGCAGTTGCTGAAATTAAACTATAATAATAATAATAATAATAATAATAATAATAATAATAATAATAATAATAATAATAATAATAATAATAATAAAAATGACAGTTCGGAATTTAAATTGTATAAATTAAAGCATTACACGGTAAATTTACTTAACGAATAGAGTGTATCACTGTGAAGGCAATCATGTATGGAGGTAGATGGCCATGATATAGGATATGTTAAGGAATCATTGTTAACTCGCAAGATACAGAAATAAATGAGATGAGGATAAATACAGGTCCAATTGAAAGCTAGCGCAGCTGATTATAAGCTTAAAATATATGATATCCCTGAAAATATTTGAAAGTAGAAGTAGCTGCACACATACGCGTAGCGACGAATGAGTGAAATATGTCTTTTGGGGTAAAAGACGAATAAGGAAGAATATTAATAGCTCTATGGATAGAAGCAAATCTACGATGATATATGAGAGGAATGAATATTAAAGACGCAAACGATTAACAAGGATAGTAAGGAATTGATTGAATATAATGTGCACATGAATAAGCATAGCGACGTGCTAGTGGACACATTTGAGATCGAGTCATACAGCGAGATAGCAATGAATATAATTTAAGTGTTGCTTATGAGATGTTAAGATGTCTGATGATAATTGATAAGGTAGATAATGTTTTATAAATGGGATGGGTTTAAAGAAATTGTTGAGGAATGCGAAAACAGGTTTGTACCATTAAGGGTGGTAAGGAATGGTAAAGACCCACCATATAATAGAGAAATAAATAGACTAAGAAGGAGGTGCAGACTGGAAAGAAATAGAGTTAGAAGTGGCTGTGGAAGTAAGGAGAAATTGAAAGAACTTACTAGAAAATTGAATCTAGCAAAGAAGGCAGCTAAGGATAACACTGTGGCAAGCATAATTGGCAGTCATACGAATTTTAGTGAAAAATGGAAGGGTATGTATAGGTATTTTAAGGCAGAAACAGGTTCCAAGAAGGACATTCCAGGAATAATAAATGAACAAGGGGAGTGTGTATGTGAGGATCTTCAAAAGGCAGAAGTATTCAGTCAGCAGTATGTAAAGATTGTTGGTTACAAGGATAATGTCCAGATAGAGGAGGTGACTATTGCTAAAGAAGTATTAAAATTTACATATGATAACAATGGCATTTACAATAAAATACTAAAGTTGAAAACTAGAAAAGCAGCTGGAATTGATAAGATTTCTGGGAATATACTTAAGACAATGGGTTGGAATATAGTACCATATCTGAAATACTTATTTGATTATTGTTTGGTTGAAGGAGCCATACGTAATGAATGGAGAGTTGCTATAGTTGTTCCTGTGTATAAAGGAAAGGGTGATAGACATAAAGCTGAATATTACAAGTCAGTAAGTTTGACATGCGTAGCATGTAAGCTTTGGGAAGGCATCCTTCCTGATTACATTAGACATGTTTGCGAAATTAATAACTGGTTCGATAGAAGGCAATTCGGTTTTAGGAAAGGTTATTCCACTGAAGGTCAACTTGTAGGATTCCAGCAAGATATAGCAGATATCTTGGATTCAGGAGGTCAAATGGACTGTATCGCGATTGACCTGTCTAAAGCATTTGATAGGGTGGATCATGGGAGACTAGTGGCAAAAATGTGTGCAATTGTACTAGACAAAAGAGTGACTGAATGGGTTGCTATATTTCTAGAAAATAGATCTCAGAGAATTAGAGTAGGTGAAGCTTTATCTGACCCTGTAATAATTAAGAGGGGAATTCCTCAAGGCATTATTATCGGACCTTTATGTTTTCTTATATATATATAAATGATATGAGTAAAGGAGTGGAATCGGAGGTAAGGCTTTTTGCGGATGATGTTATTCTCTGTAGAGTGATAAATAAGTTACAAGGTTGTGAGCAACTGCAACGTGACCTCGAAAATGTTGTGAGATGGACAGCAGGCAATGGTATGTTGATAAACGGGGTTAAAAGTCAGGTTGTGAGTTTCATAAATAGGAAAAGTCCTCTCAGTTTTAATTACTGCGTTGATGGGGTGAAAGTTCCTTTTGGGGATCATTGTAAGTATCTAGGTGTTAATATGAGGAAAGATCTTCATTGGGGTAATCACATAAATGGGATTGTAAATAAAGGGTACAGATCTCTGCACATGGTTATGAGGGTGTTTAGGGGTTGTAGTAAGGATGTAAAGGAGAGTGCATATAAGTCTCTGGTAAGACCCCAACTAGAGTATGGTCCCAATGTATGGGACCCTCACCAGGATTACCTGATTCAAGAACTGGAAAAAATCCAAAGAAAAGCATCTCGATTTGTTCTGGGTGATTTCCGACAAAAGAGTAGTGTTACAAAAATGTTGCAATGTTTGGGTTGGGAAGAATTGAGGGAAAGAAGAAGAGCTGCTCGACTAAGTGTTTTGTTCCGAGCTGTCAGCGGAGAGGTGGCGTGGAATGACATTAGTAGACGAAAAAGTGTGAATGGCGTCTTTAAAAGTAGGAAAGATCACAATATGAAGATAAAGTTGGAATTCAAGAGGACAAACTGGGGCAAATGTTCATTTATAGGAAGGGGAGTTAGGGATTGGAATAACTTACCAAGGGAGACGTTCAATAAATTTCCAATTTCTTTGAAATCATTTAGGAAAAGGCTAGGAAATTAACAGAAGGGAATCTGCCACCTGGGCGACTGCCCTAAATGCAGATCAGTATTGATTGATTGATGATTGCCGACAATGGTAACTAAATTTGATAATGGTTGTAACATTAAATATTTTAACTGTAGAGAGACACTGTATGCTCAAATGGAAGTTTGCATGTGATTAACCGTGGTAACTCACGAATTAAAATAATTGATTAATTAATTGATTTGGTGAACATTAATTTTCATACTACGAATTTCGCGTTTGTAATAATCATGGGTAAATGAAGGGATATTAATTATCTTAAAATTTTGCAGGCATTTGTGTCACTTATAATAATTAAAATCGATGGTTTGATGATTACCAATGGTTCATGTTTGTGGGTTACTGTAGTCACGTCCTAGTTCGTGAACCATGGGCAACGGCTGAGTGGCCTAGTAAGTGGTCCTGAGAGTCGGGATACCAGTTGCTATGGAATGGGAGTGGGCATCTCGGACATATTCTGAGTCCTGGCCCTCCTTGTGCTCAGGCGGCTAGGACTATACAATCCACCGGTGTTCCATAACCCGTTAGAGGAGAGATCCTCACTTGGACTATGTGTAAGTAGGGTAGCATCCTGCTTCATGAATCTACCGAACTCAGAACGTTTTAAGCAAGCCTCGGACCTATGGGAGTAACGGAGTCCCACTCCCATTTGACAGGCGAGGGACTCCTTGGAAAGAACTTGGCGAACGAAATGGAATTCGATGGGGAGCTATCAATATTAATGGGGCTTATGGAAGAAAGAAAGTAGAACTGGCTGAGTCAGCAAAGAGGATGCATCTGGATGTGCTAGGAGTAAGTGATATTCGGGTAAGGGGAGATAACGATGAAGATGTAGAAGATTATAAAGTGTACTTGACGGGTGTTAGAAAGGGAAGGGCAGAGTCTGGGGTAGGGCTCTTTATCAGGAATACCATTGCACGGAACATAGTTTCTGTTAGGCACGTAAATGAGCGAATGATGTGGGTAGATTTGTCATTTGGTGGAATTAGGACTAGAATTGTGTCCGTGTATTCACCATGTGAGGGTGCGGATGAGGATGATGTTGACAAGTTGTATGAAGCATTGAGTGACATCGTGGTCAGGGTCAACAGCAAGGATAGAATAGTGCTAATGGGCGATTTCAATGCGAGAGTGGGGAATAGAACTGAAGGATACGAAAGGGTGATTGGTAAATGTGGGGAAGATATGGAAGCTAATGGGAATGGGAAGCGTTTGCTGGACTTCTGTGCTAGTATGGGTTTAGCTGTTACGAATACATTCTTCAAGCATAAGGCTATTCACCGCTACACATGGGAGGCTAGGGGTACCAGATCCATAATAGACTATATCTTAGCATACTTCGAATTTAGGAAATCTGTTAGGAATGTATGAGTTTTCCGCGGAATTTTCGATGATACAGACCACTATCTGATCTGTAGTGAACTAAGTATCTCTAGGCCTAGGGTAGAGAAAGTGAAATCTGTCTGCAAACGAATAAGGGTAGAAAATCTCCAGGACGAGAACATTAGACAGAAGTACATGGATATGATTAGTGAGAAGTTTCGAACAGTAGACAGTAAACAGGTTCAGGATATAGAAAGTGAATGGATGGCATACAGGGATGCTGTAGTAGAAACAGCAAGGGGATGCCTAGGAACAACTGTGTGTAAAGATGGGAAAAGGCGAACATCTTGGTGGAATGATGAAGTGAGAGCAGCTTGTAAACGTAAAAAGAAGGCTTATCAGAAAAGGCTCCAGACAAGGGCCGAGGCAGACAGGGAGTTGTATGTAGATGAAAGAAACAGAGCGAAACAAATAGTTGTTGAATCCAAAAAGAAGTCCTGGGAAGATTTTGGTAATAACCTGGAAAGGCTAGGTCAAGCAGCAGGGAAACCTTTCTGGACAGTAATAAAGAATCTTAGGAAGGGAGGGAAAAAGGAAATGAACAGTGTTTTGAGTAATTCAGGTGAACTCATAATAGATCCCAGGGAATCACTGGAGAGGTGGAGGGAATATTTTGAACATCTTCTCAATGTAAAAGAAAATCATCCTGATGGTGTTGTGAACAGCCAAGCTCATGGGGAGGAGGAAAATGATGGTGGTGAAATTATGCTTGAGGAAGTGGAAAGGATGGTAAATAAACTCCATTGTCATAAGGCAGCAGGAATAGATGAAATTAGACCTGAAATGGTGAAGTATAGTGGGAAGGCAGGGATGAAATGGCTTCATAGAGTAGTAAGATTAGCATGGAGTGTTGGTAAGGTACCTTCAGTTTGGGCAAAATCAGTAATTGCACCCATCTATAAGCAAGGGAACAAGAAGGATTGCAACAACTGTCGAGGTATCTCATTGATTAGTATACCAGGCAAAGTATTCACTGGCATCTTGGAAGAGAGGGTGCGATCAGTCGTTGAGAGGAAGCTGGATGAAAACCTGTGTGGTTTCAGACCACAGAGAGGCTGTCAGGATCAGATTTTCAGTATGCGCCAGGTAATTGAAAAATGCTACGAGAGGAATAGGCAGTTGTGTTTATGTTTTGTAGATCTAGAGAAAGTATATGACAGGGTACCGAGGGAAAAGATGTTCGCCATACTGGGGGACTATGGAATTAAAGGCAGATTATTAAAATCAATCAAAGGCATTTATGTTGACAATTGGGCTTCAGTGAGAATTGGTGGTAGAATGAGTTCATGGTTCAGGGTACTTACAGTGGTTAGACAAGGCTGTAATCTTTCATCTTTGCTGTTCGTAGTTTACATGGATCATCTGCTGAAAGGTATAAAATGGCAGGGAGGGATTCAGTTAGGTGGAAATGTAGTAAGCAGTTTGGCCTATGCTGACGATTTGGTCTTAATGGCAGATTGTGCCGAAAGGCTACAGTCTAATATCGTGGAACTAGAAAATAGGTGCAATGAGTATGGTATGAAAATTAGCCTCTCGAAGACTAAATTGATGTCAGTAGGTAAGAAATTCAACAGAATTGAATGGCAGATCGGGGATACAAAGCTAGAACATGTCGATAATTTCAAGTATTTAGGTTGTGTGTTCTCCCAGGATGGTAATATAGTAAGTGAGATTGAATCAAGGTGTCGTAAAGCTAATGCAGTGAGCTCGCAGCTGCGATCAACAGTATTCTCTAAGAAGGAAGTCAGCTCCCAGACGAAACTATCTTTACACCGGTCTGTTTTCAGACCAACTTTGCTTTACGGGAGCGAAAGCTGGGTGGACTCAGGATACTTTATTCATAAGTTAGAAGTAACAGACATGAAAGTAGCAAGAATGATTGCTGGGACAAACAGGTGGGAACAATGGCAGGAGGGTACTCGGAATGGGGAGATAAAGGCTAATTTAGGAATGAACTCGATGGATGAAGCTGTATGCTTAAACCGGCTTCGGTGGTGGGGTCATGTGAGGCGAATGGAGGAGGATAGGTTACCTAGGAGAATAATGGACTCTGCTATGGAGGGTAAAAGAAGTAGAGGTAGACCAAGACGACGATGGTTAGACTCGGTTTCTAACGATTTAAAGATAAGACGTATAGAACTAAATGAGGCCACATCACTAGTTGCAAATCGAGGATTGTGGCGACGTTTAGTAAATTCACAGAGGCTTGCAGACTGAACGCTGAAAGGCACAACAGTCTATAATGATAATGTATGCATGCATGTATGTATGTATGTATGTATGTATGTATGTACGTATGTATGTATGTATGTATGTATGTATGTATGTATGTATGTATGTATGTATGTATGTATGTATGTAATGTTAAATAAGCCAGGAAGGTCGTGAAGGTCATGTTATGTAAATAATAGATTGTAGAAAAAATCGAGATATTTTGAGACATTTGTCCTATTTCTGGAACACTACGTTGTACTGTAAGTATTGTGTTAACATTTTTGTAAATATTCATTTCTTTGTGGATTTTTATTCAAATAGATGATAGAGTTACGTAGAATGGACAGCCCGTTAGACGCAGTCAAAACAATGGCAGCGTTATCTTTACTCTTTTTAGAACGGTAACGCAAAACCTATGTATTAAAAATGTCACAGTGAATCAAGTGCAATAACAAACTTAAGGTCATGCCAACAAACCAATTGGTCATGTGTAGATATAATTAAATGCCGCAAACTTAGCTATGAGTGTGAAATATTTTTGCTAGTGTCAGTGATGTACAATGCAGTGTAAACAAATGGGATAGTTCACGGAACCAGTGGCACTGGTAATAATTCTCAATCGGAGAGAAGGCTAAGTTGAACACTGACCCACCTCCTGTAATTCTTTTGTTAATTTTGTTAATACTTGTCCGATAAATTCACAGTGGAGTAATATTTAATTTTATCATGGCTGATAATTGTGTGTTAAAACTTTATTTGTGGTAAATGTAAAAACAGCCATGAGTGCCAATAAGCAGCTAATGAATAACTATATGTGTGTAAGACTACATTGAACTGAAGTGATATTTGATTGAAAGAAGTGTGTTCAGGGTTTTTCAAAGCTTAGGTCACACGTTTTATGTTTTATGAGTCTAATATTTGATTGTCTGCAGTCATTCATTAATTATTGTGTGACAAATAAAATGTATACTTTCAATCTTAACAACATTATGTAATTTTAGTTATTCTTGAGTCACCCATTTAGTTTGAGTTTTGGAACCTCTTTTGGAATTCAGTCAGAGGATGTTTGAAGTTTGTTAACATTTAATCTTTATTTATGATGTGATTTGTTTTTTCTCAGCTCTTTCGACGTCATTTTATTATGATATAATTTTCTGCTATTTTATTTAATTTCACTTTTATTTGACTTCATTTTAATTTTAATTTGATTTTCAATTTTAGTTAAATTTAACTTCATTTTTATTTGCTTTTTGATTAATAAATGTTACTTAATTTAGTCTTATTCAGTCTTGGGGTTACATTATTTAGTTGTTAGTTTGTTAGCTTGACCCTTAGTTAATTCATGACACTCCTATATCAGCGTACGAAGAATCATCGGACGGTCCAACAGCCTGAGAAGAAAATCTACCTGGTGGTAAGTTATGTTTCTTTTTCAGTTAGCCGTGGCAGGAGTTGGAAGAGGCTCATCACCACACATGCTCCGATCAAAAGGGCACAATAGAATTAGCTTTCATGGCAGACATCACCTCAAAATTAAATGAGTTAAATCTCGAATTGCAAGGAAAAGATCATAAGACTTTGTATTTCAGGTATGATAAGTATTGTTAATGCATTTGAATATAAACTCAAGTTATAGATTGCCCATTTAAATAGAAATTCCATTTCAAATTTTCCAAATTTGGATTGTATGGCAGAAACAGTAAATGGCGGCAAGCACGATTTTTCATCTTTTGCCAACATCTTGAAACTCTTGGGCCTGAATTCGGTAGTAGATTTAGCCAGTTTTCAATGCTTGAACCAGTGATCACCTTTGTTAATAACCCCTTCGCTTCTGCTGACGTTTGAGCCTAGTCATGAAATCGGTTGGATCTTGATCATGGAGTTGCAAAAATTCTCTGCACACGTCCACACGTCTCTGATTTTCGTCTGCAGACAAGAGTCTAGGCTCCCACGTGGATGACACCTTCCCCAACTTTAAGTGGCCGTTCACAATCCGCTGCAGGGTGTTTCGGCTAATTCACCAGGCTGCCTCCATTTCCACAAATGTGTTGCATTTGTTTCCTTGGATGGCCTGTTCGACCCGGGCAATGTTGGCTGGTGTTGACACTGTCACATTCTTTCCAGAACTGGTTCCCTTCTCCACGGATGTGGGCCCTGTTTTCCAACCTTCCACCCAGTTGTAAACTGTTTTCCGTGACGGCGTATGTTCTCCACAGACTGCCACCAAGCGCCGATGAATTTCTGCAGTGGTCACGCCTTCATTCCGTAGGAACCAAGTCTTAATGCGCTGTCCCTGACGGTTGCTTTCCATGTTATCTGCTCCTACGCTGACAGCGTTGTTGTGAAATAGCTGTGGTTGTACCTTAATTAAGGCCACGGTCGCTTCCTTCCCATTCCTAGGCCTTTCCTGTCCCATCGTCGCCATGAGACCTATGTGTCGGAGCGACGTAAAGCAAATAGCAAATGGAATAGCTATGACGAGTGCATTCGTTGTCCCCCGTGCGAGTGCTGCTAACAAACGGTGGAACAAGGCACTATTTACACGTCACCACCTTCAAAAGTGAAATGTGAACCATACCCGGACGTACAAAAAATAAAGTGTAAAACAATACAGTACGCCCCTCGTAGAAATGGAAATTTTAAGTCTTCAGTCAGACCTTTCTTTGAAATCCTCCTACGCAACATGAAGCAATTTCTGGACTGTGGTGTACGGTAAAGATTTATCTCATTGTCCACAGTGTTGCTCTGAAATTGTACTCTTGTTTTGATTCAACATATCTTTGTGACTTGCGGTTTCGACTATGAACATAATAAAAAACAAATACCGATCCTGCTTGACAGACTCACACCTGGATGACGTGTTAAGTGCAGCCTGTTCCACTTATAAACCAGATTTTCCTCACCTTTCCACGAGCCTGCAGTGCCAAATTTCACATTAATTATGTAAGTAAATACTGTATAATTTCGTATACCTTTTAATTCTATTATTATTATTAGTCGTTGTAGTACCTAAAGTAGTAGTGTCGAATTAACGGAATCGTAACCTGGCGCCCGTGTACCCTTAATTAATGTGTGAATGTGCCCGAGTGCAAACGACCGTTGGACAACCTTGCTCTAGAGTATGATGAGATGAGACCCTCTCATGAAAGAACCTGCTATAAGTATCTCAGTCATGGCCAACCATCAATACTTAACCTTTCACATCACATCACATCACATCACATCACATCACATCACATCACATCACATCACATCACATCACATCACATCACATCACATCACATCACATCACATCACATCACATCACATCACATCACATCAGGGTTGTAGTGGAAACAGGAATAGGTTTCAGACTCAATCGTGAGATGACAAAATTAAATATGAACATCCTCGTGACGTGTTGCTTAGAATGGCTTTGGGCCAATTAAAACAAGACGATAATTGTATTAAATTAGTTGCAGGTATCTACATGTCTCAATATACCCCTGTTTATTTGAAGAAAATGCAAAATCAGAAGGGCAAGAAAACTGGAAGCCACAGCTATAGCAAAACATTAGAATATATTGTGTTTTGTTAGCTTAACTCAATGGGTGATCACCCGCTTAAAATAATTTTGTAAGATGTAACTGGTTTCTATAATTACCACTAGAATAACATTAATTGCTATGAGGAAATGACTGAAAATTAGGGAAATTAGGGGAAAGTGAGATTCAAATTTACGCGTTAAACACTTGAATTTTTCTTAGTACTTCATGTCATGTGTTGCGACTGTTAACACGTTTCAAAAAGAAAACAAATTTCCTTGCTGGATTACGCAAGGCTCTGCGATCCTTCGCTTATGCTAAGCAAGGTGACAGCTTTCCACGCATGAATAACACTGCATATTTACTAGATGGATGACGTCGACACTCCTTTCTTTCACCTTACTAACATTAACTGATCGGTTATTATCGGTTACAATTCTTGATACTATATCTGAAAGTAATTTTCCTTTACTTCAGATATTGCATAACTCGTTAGGATGTTCAGTTGTGTTCCTGATAGCTGGCGAGTAAAGTATATTCCTATTAGGATATTCAAGGTTGAAACACGAACGTTACCTACATTTGTTCTGTATTTAAGGTTATTTAGGGGGTCAATATTTCATATTTTCATCTATAAGATGTCACAAATGCCAAAGATACGGCCATACCAGAAATAATTGTAGGTCCAGACTACATCTCTTGTGGTAAATGTACTCTTGATCATGAAACGAAAGAATACAACCAAACCTTATTTAAGTCATTCATTGTTCAGAAAATCATCCTGCAGGAGCCCTTCGGTGCAAGGAAAAAATAAGGCAAATAGAAATTAAACGTGTAATGTGTACAGAAAACAGAAAACAAATATTTATAATCATCAGCAGTCGTGACCTCATTCCTTCACTTCATTAGCAAATGCATCCTTAAGGAGATTTTTCCATCCTGAGCGGTCTTCAGCTCTTCTTAAGATGTTGTGAAGAGATAGGTCGGTGATCTTTGCTCGGTCTAACCATCTACTTGTTGTTCTGCTTCTTGGTCTGGTGCTTTCAATTTTACCTTGCAGAATGGTCTTTTCTAAATTGTCTCCTCTCCTCAAAATGTGTCCCAAGAACTGGAGGTAACTTTCACTAACGCGGGAAGATAAACATTTTGTGATGCTCAGTTCTTCTATAATGGACGCATTTGTTCTTCTTTCTGTCCACGGTATACGGAGCATTCTCCGCCAACACCACATCTTAAAGACATCTACTCGGTTCTTGTCACTAGCCTTCACAATCCAGTTCTCACAACCGTACAAGAAAACAGAAAACACCAGTGATTCCACCAATCATATTTTGACTGTTTTGGATAATCACCGGTTCTGCCAGATCTTTGTAAGTTTGCGGCATGACCTAGGACAATTCGTCGTATTATTTCTTTATCACAATTTCCCATGTTACTGATTATGGAGTCCAGCTATACACAATCATTCACCAATTCAGATCTTTCAGGCATCCTGTCATTTGGATCGGGTTTTGACTTTGTCGGTTGATAACCATTAGTTTGGTCTTTTTCATGTTAATTTCTAGATCAAAATCCTAACTAATGATTTTCATTCTAGAGAGGAATCCATCAAGTTCTTGTCCACTTCCTGCAATGAATGTAGTATCATAAGCGAAGCGTAAATTGTTGATTTTCCTACCATCGATTGAAATTCTACTGTCCCAGCCATCCAGTGCTCTTCTCAATACATAATCTGCGTAGATGTTGTAGAGCTGGGGTGACAATATGCAAGCTTGCCTGACTCCATTTGTCACATTGCAAAATTCTGAGCATTCACCATCCACGCTTACGGTTGCATCATGACTGTTATAAAGACCTTTCAATAATGGCATTAAGTGTTTTGGAACTCCACATTCATTGAGCACTTCCCACAACTTGTCCCACTTGACAAAGTCGAAGGCCTTTATTGTAATCAAGGAAACAAATATACGCAGGGACACAGAACTCGCGGCATTTTTCATTTATATACCTCATGTTAGTTATTGACTCTCGTGTACCTTTACCTGCCACAAAACCTGCTTGTTCAGCAGAAATCTGAGATTATAAATAGGTTTTTTGTCGTTGATTCATTATGTACAGCAGGACTATGCTAGAATGTGATATTAATGCTATGGTGCGGTAATTAGAACAGTCTGTAACTGACCCTTTTTTGTGAAGGGCGTTGAGAGCAAATGTAGTCCAATCTTTAGGCCATTCTCCAGTTTTCCACGCTTTATTACATATTGAATGTAAATAATGGCGGCCTTCTTTTGCCATTACTTTCAGCATTTTTCAAGTAATACGATCTATGCCCGAGGCTTTGTTGTTTTTCAAATGTTTGATGGCGTTCTTAATTTCACTAAATAGGATAGTAGGCTCTGTGTCACATTCCATGCATTTGTTCCCTTATCTTATGCTATTACCTTTGTAGTATAAGGTTTCGCAGTGTTGTTTCCAGATGGCTATTGCTTCTTTCTTGTCACCAATTACATTTCCCTGTGCGTCTGCAATCACCCTTGTACGTAGTTTGAACTCTCGAGTGATGCTGTTTATCTTCTTGTAAAGATCACGTGTTTCATTTAGCTTGTAATGGTGGTCTGTTTCATCACAGATATTGGTAAGATACTGTGTCTTGCCAATTCTGCAATTACGCTGTATTTTGCGGTAAAGTTCTTTATATGTTTCCTCATCTTCCGCAGTTTGTATACCACGTTTTTCAACGTGCTCCTTTCTTCAATCAGTAGTAGTGTAGATTTTGAAATTCAGGGATGTTTTGCTTGATGGGTTTTAGGAACTTGTACCGGAAGGGATGAATTGATGACTTCCTTCACCTTGTCCCATGTTTGATAAGAAGCTCTTTCCTCCTCTACTTGTTAGAATTTTGTTCTTATTCTTTCACCAAACTCATGGAGAACATATTTGTCAGTAATGCGTACCTGTTTTACTCTCACCTTCTCAGATGATTTCATTTTTATCGGCATTTTCATAGATAGCAGGATATGATCCCTAAAGATGAGAATTATAGGTACTAAAAACATTTAAAATAGGCAGGCATATAGGCTCTTAAACGAGCCAAAATAGACATGTAAATAGGCGCTAACGTGTAAAATAGGCAACAAAATAGGCATGAAAATACTTATAATTTAATAACACACTCAATTACTATAAAAGGAATTTACAACAAGCAAGATTTCAATGTTTTCCGGTAACAATCTTGTTCTCCTGTCGGGCAGAATATTTTGTACTGAGAAAAAGAACTCTCAACATCACAGTGATTGGACAAAACTTCAATGAAGCCACTTCATCTGGTTTTAGTTCATCTGCTACATCTACCTCACCTCGTAGCACCCTGGCAACTTTTACCGTCACTTTCCGTAGTGGATTCTGCTGCAGGACTCTTATGGAACATTTTGCTGACAGCGGCTACCTTCCCAGAGGTTCGGTCAAGGACTCTCCTGACTTCTTCAACAACCTTAAATGACTCCACCAGGGGAAAGCCACTCTTCTCCAACTCGGTGATTACTCCCGGCAGCTTGTTGAAGTTTGAAGATGCTCCAGTTTATGCAGGGGGATATTAGCTCCCACTATTGCAGTGCACAGGTTTATCGAAAATTGTTGTTGGTCGCTGTTCATATTGGACTGGTAGAAAAGCTGCGATGACAACCCTTTCTGTACTAGCGTCAAATGCATTGCAGTATTTCTATGTTGATCTATATAGTATCTTTTCACATTCAGTCTGAAAAATAATAAAATTGACTTAAATTACAATGTTCCTATGTCTTAAATTTCTACATTGGACTATTTGGCACTAATGCTTACTATAGAGATGCATTTGTTTCATAAAAAGAGAGAGACTATTAGAGGTGATGTTTCTAGAAGTACAAAACTTTAAAGTAGGAACAAGAGAATTCGTAATTTACGTGGAAATATGTCCTCAAAAATGTTCAGTTACAATCTGGCAGTTTCCTGTCGAGTTCAACAGGTGAAAAATTAATTAAAATGACGTGAAACGATACCTGAGTAGCGTAGAGGAGAGATCCTTCCTCTGTGCTTGCCAGGGACTCTCCAAGCTGCCCATAGCAGTATATAAAAGAATTAAAACGGAAGCACTGTAAATATCAGATTTGTGAACATTTTATATGTTGCTATTCGCTGGCTTTGGTCAGCCGGGTCAGCTGTCATGAAGACTATTTTCTGTTGCCTGCAATGTTAGAAGTGGGCAAAACCGATTTAAACAAAAAGTCTGTAGTACTGCAATTTTTCAAAAAATTCGGAGAATCATATCATATATAAACACTGATCTCACAAGCCAGCTGTTTGCCCACAAGGCTGCTTGCTCCCCTCCAGCACAACGGTTACTAACCTGACCTTACCAATCCAGACCATCGGTCTTTTCACTGGCCTGGTCTTGTAATGATAGTCTTTGCAGCCTTGTAAAACACGCTGTGACATCGTCCATCTTGTATGGCTAGCCTCTGTGACGTTAGATCTTCAACCTGTGTTTCGCAAAGGCTTAGCGGAAGAGTAATAGAGTTCACTAGAGCCTACACATAACGCTGGTGAAAGTTACTCACGATTTTTTAAAATTACATATCAGTTGTAGTCCGCTTCTGCGAAGTAGTAGTTAGTGTGATTAGCCGCCACCCAAGGAGGCCCGGGTTCGATTCCCGGCTCTGCTACGAAATTTGAAAAGTGGCACGAGGGCTGGAACGGGGCCTACTCAGCCTTGGGAGGTCAACTGAGTAGAGGTGGGTTTGATTCCCACCTTAGCCATCCTCGAAGTGGTTTTCTGTGGTTTCCCACTTCTCCTCCAGGAAAATGCCGGGATGGTACGGTACCTAACTTAAGGTTGCGGCCACTTCATTCCCTCTTCTTTGTCTGTCCCTTCCAATCTTCCCATGCCTTCATAAGGTCCCTGTTCAGCATAGAATGTGAGGCTGTCTGGACGAGGTACTAGTCCTCCTCCCCATTTTCATCCCCGACCCAACGTCTCACGCTCCACGACACTGCCCTTGAGACGGTAGAGGTGGGCTCCTTCGCTGAGTCCGAGGGAAAAACCTACCCTGAAGTGTAAACAGATTAAGAAAAAAGAAACTATTTCAGTAGTAAATCTCTATTTTCACAGGAAATGAATAGGGTTCAAAATGCCTATTTTTAATTTTCATCCACTCTGTGACAAGAGACCTTCGGCGTTCTAACTCCTCGTACAGTAATTAAATGATTATTTACATTTTAGCAACATAAATTATTGAAAGTTCACGACTAATACAGCATTGCAACGAAACAACTTTCCATAATACGTAAATTAATAGGCCTATAAATGCTACAATGAAAAAAAAAAAAAGATAAAAGGAACAAAAGAACTTTCCTCCTTACAAAAAGCTTGGCAGAAGACTACACTTCCATGCGTAGTGGAAATGGGATCTCCTGTGATCCACCTCTTCAGTCAGTACGACGACGATTTTTCTTTGCAATTACATTTTTTTACGTCACGCCGACACAGATAAGTCTTATGGTGACGATGGGATGGGAAAGGCCTAGGAGTGGGAAGTAAGCGACCGT
Source organism: Anabrus simplex (assembly GCF_040414725.1). Classification (NCBI taxonomy): domain Eukaryota; kingdom Metazoa; phylum Arthropoda; class Insecta; order Orthoptera; family Tettigoniidae; genus Anabrus; species Anabrus simplex. Next base: position 124,486,074 of record NC_090272.1, on the reverse strand, counting down.
GACCTTAATTAAGGTTCAGCCCCAGCATTTGCCTGGTGTGAAAATAGGAAACCACGGAAAACCATCTTCAGGGCTGCCGACAATGGGGCTCGGACCCACTATCTCCCAGATGAAAGCTCACAGCTGCGCGCCCCTAAGCGCTCAGCCAACTCGTCCGGTGATTTTTCTTTGGGCATTGCCACAGACACACTTCTTCTTCACAATAAATCACATGCTCTGAAGATATAGCGTACGCGTACAACAGTTCACATCGAGAAGGAGGTATAAGGGATATGGGTTGTGCAACGTACATCGACGATGATTGATTCTCGCATATGTCTTAGAAGGTTGGAGGGGTTGAAGGCTTTGAGGTCAAATTGTTCCTTGTTTCTCCTGACGGAAATTTCCCAAGAACTATTTCTGGTGACTTCCGAGAATTCCCATTTTTGTGTTTGGGGCAAACAGATTTGAGAAATGAGAAGAAAATACCGTCGAGCAAATCAGTTATAATATAATGTACTGGAAGAAAATCAGCTTCGTTAAAATAGATTAAAAAGGCATCACATAGGCAATTATACTCCGAATAGGCACAAACCCCTGAAATAGGCATTTATAGGCACAATAAAACCAACGAATTCTAGCTTAATGGACCCTAAAATGGATTTTTATCTTAAAAGCCTACGTTTCTGTACACAGGAATAAAATAGGCAAATTCCCGTCTCTAATGATCACTGCTGTACCGGGAGATACACCTCAACTCCGCACGTTCAAAGGAAGCGCCTTTATGAACTCCTCTATCGACCAAAACGTGAAATTGCTACTACAGGAATTTGAGACATTAATCTGAATATGTCACTAGTGAATAATTGAGAAGTTTGATCATTTCTAAGTTTCCTAAACTGATTGGATTTATTTTGTTTTGTTTGGCTGTGCATCAAGAAGTTTGGACATTTCTCCATAGATGCCATTACAAAAACGGAGGTCATGCACTCTGGTGCAAGGCAGAAGAACTTGTAATTTAAAGAAGTTTCTAGGTTTTCATAACTGAATCAATGTTCATTTATTTTTGGGTTAGCAACACTTCTTTTTCATTCCGCCAGTTTTGAATCTGACCAATCATGATTTTTTGTAATTTATTTTCAACCAATCCCGCATTTCTAGTTCACTTTGAATTAGCCAATAAAATTTGAGAGGGTGTGTCCGGATTAGTCCAGAATTCTCTCGAACCTTCCCTGAGGGTATATAAGTTACGGCTTTTCAAATTTCCTGGTCTCATTGATCGTCGTCTTTCTGAGCGTGTGTATTAAGGCAGGAGGCGGGGCGCCTCATTCTTCGGCAGGCAGAACATCAGCCAGGTAATGGCCACATAAATTCTTTCTTGCTGTCTCCGCATACTTATCCGAGGGGAAAGTCCAAATTTCTAACTATGTAACTAACATTTTCTAAAATGTAAAGTTCCGTTTCGGCTAATATAAAAATTTCATGAAGTCTTTAACTGTAAATCGGGGATAGAGGGTGCGTTACCCTCTCGAGTTCCCCTTCAACTTGGTTCGAGGTGATAACGACTTTGTAAATGTTTTTCTTCTTTTCTGTATTGCCTTAAAGTAACCTTCATTCGAGTCACCTCAGTAGCTTGGGATTAGCCCCTGTATATCTGGGCCGAGAGCCCCGTTAGGATGTTATTCTTCATTATCTCGGAGTGCAAGTATACGCCTCCGTTCATTTTGTGTTTGGGCCAGTAGTCTAACCTGTTCTTTGTCCATGAAGGCCCAGTAGGTTGGGTAATAGATACCCCTGTGTCAAAGTAACTTATATTGTAAATTGTGCCTAGAGAGGCCAGAGAGTGTAAGATTTTTGATGTAATGTTGCCTTAAGCGGGCTCTTAGAAATTCGTTAATGTTGGAGAGCATGTAAGCTCTTTTTAAAGTTTTCTTTAATTGCAAGGGGTGCCTCTGGAAAGCTAGAGATTGTAACTTTTGGAGCAAGTGCTTTTGAATTGGGGGATTTCTTCCCTTGCCTAAATTATACCTCAATGACAGATTTTGGGGATTAAAAATAGAGAACCCCAGAATAGAGAATTTAACAGCCTTGGGCTACAAGCCCCAAATTTACAAGTTCTGAGCTACCAGCTCAAGTTTACACAATTTACAATTATATAAATGAGGTATAATTTAGGCAAGGGCAGAAATCCTCCAATTCAAGAGGTTGCTATTCTTCTAACGACTCATAATGATGGTTTAGATAAATCTGCACACGCCAAGGCTCCTCTCAACCTTGTGTCCCCTCCTCCCCTGGAGAACCGACTGGGGGACTTACTCCGGAATCTAATTTGAGATTGAGTAAAACAGTGAGGTTGTCTTGGGAAAATAACAGTGGTGGTTTCCCGTTGCCTTCCACTGACCCACCATTCCTGTCAGCTCACCGACCCAGTTTCCCGCTAGGACTGGATACCACTGGGTTGCTCGGCTTAACAGGGGCTCCGCGTGTAAGTAAAAATGGAAAAAGTGAGGTGTTAGAGGCTGAAAGAACTCTCTTAGTGAGTTCTTATAATCGCATCACATCCCCATTTAAGCCAGAGTCTCAAGGTGATCGCAGAGACTCTTCCTAGCTCGCTTCCCAGAGCCCCAAATATTTATAATTAGTCAACAATAATGTGAGTGAAGTAAGTAAAAACAACAACAACGACATAAGTCGCAAATTCACAACAATTGTGAAAAGCCCACTAAAAGTTATTCAAGGTCCAAATTATGAAAGAGCAGCATATTTCAATATCTATATCTATATCTATACACAGGGTGAAGCGTAATTCGCGCACTCGGGCGTCGCAGCGCGACTCCTCACATACCAGCAACAAAAAAATGTCTCTTACAAAATTTCGTCTTGCGAGTATATTCGACAGAAAAACGACGTTGAAGAGTAGCAATCTGGCAACACTGTAACCACATGTAGGGTAACTACCTCTATCAGCAGATGTTAGCCGTACTGTACAGTTGGTGCAGTGGGTAGAGTTTTGGTTTAGCATGCAGGAGGTCGAGCGGTCGATCCTGGGATGAGGCGGATGTTTTTTTATTTCGTAAATGTAGTCCAGGTCCGCCTCTGTGGTGTAGTGGTTAGCGTGATTAGCTGCCACCCCCGGAGGTCCGGGTTCGATTCCCGGCTCTGCCACGAAATTTGAAAAGTGGTACGAGGGCTGGAACGGGGTCCACTCAGCCTCGGGAGGTCAACTGAGTAGACGTGGGTTCGATTCCCACCTCAGCCATCCTGGAAGTGGTTTTCCGTGGTTTCCCACTTCTCCTCCAGGCGAATGCCGGGATGGTACCTAACTTAAGGCCACGGCCGCTTCCTTCCCTCTTCCTTGCCTATCCCTTCCAATCTTCCCATCCCTCCACAAGGCCCCTGTTCAGCATAGCAGGTGCGGCCGCCTGGGCGAGGTACTGGTCACACTCCCCAGTTGTATCCCCCGACCAAGAGTCTGAAGCTCCAGGACACTGCCCTTGAGGCGGTAGAGGTGGGATCCCTCGCTAAGTCCGAGGGAAAAACCGAACCTGGAGGGTAAACAGATGATGATGAAATGTAGTCCAGGTGGTATGGTATCTGGCATCTTAATCGTCAACAGCGATTGCAGCGGGTCCTCTAGAAACCATTTGCACTTGCATACTACGATCCTAGAAATGGACGAACAATCGTTTTCATTGGTCAGCTTTGAAAGGCGCCCTTTCCACGTCGTGGGCGTGAATTTATTCGCACCACTTCATCTACTAGATGTGAAACCTGTTTGTTTCAGCTGTCTATTTCTTATTAGTCTAACCAGGTATTTGTTGTTTCAGCGTTACAAAATGTTGTAAATGTAGGATACATGTAACCTCAGAAACGGTGTCTTACTGTATTACAGTAGGTAATGTCAGATGGAAATTAGCAAATAAAAAAGCCCCTCAACCCAGGATCGAACCATCGACCTCCTGCATACCAACCAAAAACGCTAACCACTGCAGCAACTGTACAGCACGACGAAGACGTGCTGACAGCAGTAGTTACCCTACATATGGTTACAGTGTTGCCAGATTGCTACTCTTCAACGTTCGTTTTCTACCGGATATACTCGCAAGACGAAAATTTGTAAGAGACATTTTTTTATTGCTGGCATGTGAGGAGTCGCGCTGCGACGCCCGAGTGCGCGAATTACGCTTCACTCTGTATAAAAATAAAAGGGAGTGTTTGTGTGTGCGCGATGCCCAGTCAAATCTACGGTATGCAGAGATCTGAAAGTTTCAACATAGGTAGATGAAAGGGGTCCGAATGCACCTCGAAGCCGGATTTTTCAGTTTCGCTTTCGTTGGTGAGTTATGAACGAAAAAGCCGTCGGAAAACGTGTGTTGGGATATGACAATCCAACGTGCTGTCACCAAGATTAAAAAATGTATAGATTCACTGTCGCTAGGCAACGTACATAAGATAAGTAGAGAACACAAGTCAAGAAGCTATTTTAAGTCCATGGTGTAGAAAGCCATTTTCAGCCCCAGACACGAAGAGCCAAATTCAGTCCGTAATATCCGGTAGTGTTTGTCTGTGCGTACGTGTGTGATGCTCAGGTAAATCTATGGCACACAGAGATCTGAGTTTTTTTTAACATAGGCTTATTGTTCGATGAATATTTACACAGGTTTTACCCGATATTCATTTTACTCACTAAAATGCCAGAGAATATTACGAGTATTTCAGTATATTAGCAATAAAACGTGAACAGTATTTCCTTTCAACTAACTCAATCTTATAGTTTATTATTTTATATTTCATTCAGAGGAAACATAAGATAGATAAACAAGGAATAGTAAACCGAAGGAGATGACCGTGCGATTAGAGGCTCGTATCTGTGAGCTTGCATTCGGGAGATAGTGGGCTCGGCCCCCACTGTCGGCAGCCCTGAAGATGGTCTCCAGTGGTTTACCATTTTCACACCAAGAAAATGCTGGGATTTTACCTTAATTAAGGCCACGACCGCTTCTTTCGAACTCCTAACCCTTTCATACGTCATCGTCCCCGTAAGACCTATCTGTGTCGGTGCCACATAAAACCAATTTTATATTTAAAAAAAAAGATTAGTAATACATATACCAGTCAAGATGCCATTTTAAGTCCATGCCATAGGAAGCTATTTTCTGTTGTAACCAAGGTTGAAGTTTACAGAACACAACTTTTATTGCTTCACTTTATGATATTTACACAAATAACTGAAATTTATTTTGAAGCAAAAAGGAATATTGAATCTTGAGAAAAGTCTGTCTTTATACAATATGTACAGGTTTGCAGTCTTTATATACACTTCTATCTTGAAAAGATAGTCTTTGTGAATTGACACTTTGATAGTCGAGAACTATCTGGCACACTAACATAAATGTTCATGAGAGTCCTTGTTTGTTGAAGTGCCTGAATTCCTAAAAAGCAAGTTCAATTGATTGAAGAAATTCCACCTAGCGAAACTAAGGGAGCTTGCATAAGTTAGGGAATGAAAATGGCTTGTAAAAGAATTACGGAACATAGGCAGCGGAAACAGGTAAGGGAGCGGTGACCAGAGGTGAAACCTCGTACTGCCAGAAATTCAGTCCACCTGGTCGAAGCACATTTTCAAGAGGAGTAGCCTCCGTGCTCGACGTAGGGTGTATTCTGGAGCTGGCCACCGGGGCAAGTGGGCAAGTGAGCAGGCAGGGAGCTCTATTTATAGTACACTCGATGGTCAGGCACGCGCACTGAGGGCTGCGCGTCGAAGCTAGCAGAATGATACACAGGCGCGCGTGCAGCTGGCTGGCGGAGCGAGAAAGGGAGCGCCGGACATACAACACCCTCCCCTCCTAAATACGCCGGTACGGCGTGAAACGGCGGCGGCGCTGGCGGCGACTGCGATGCTGGGGCGGAGCTGCTGATGTTTCTGTTGTATTGTCCGGAGCTGGAACTGGGCGGAGTGGCGCTGTCTCGTCCTGAAAGGAACCCATTGTTATTAAATGATCTAAAGCGCGTTCAGCAATAGATTTATCTGGTTTAGCAATAGCATCAATAGCTGGACAGGGGCGGTAGCGCAGACGTATCTGATCTTGATGGCGGCAGATACGTTTCTCCGTAGTCTGTATCTCGTAGAGACGATGACCCAAAGATCTGCAGATGACTCCAGGTATCCAGAGTGGGTTGGATTTGAATGTCCTGGTGTAGACCTTGTCGTTGAGGGAGAACTTCGTTGGTGAGGTCTTATGCTGGGCCGGAAGAGGCTGTAACAGAGAAAGTAAAGTTCTGTGAGGTCGTCCATGGAGCTTCTGTGCAGGAGTGATATTATCAGCGCCGGGTAGAGTTCTGTAGTTGTTTAAGAGTTGGAGCAAGGCTTGGTCTTTAGTTAAGCCTGAAGAGACAGCTTTCTTCATACTTCTTTTAAATGTTTGTACGAAGCGTTCAGCTTCACCATTAGATTGAGGGTGAAAAGGTGGTGCTAGGATATGACGAATGCCATTATGTGTACAAAAGTTCTGAAAAGCAGTAGCTGTAAATTGAGGTCCGTTGTCCGAAATGAGTACTTGCGGTAAACCTTCTGTAGTAAAGATTTTCTGGAGAGCACGAATGGTAGCTTCGGTTGTAGTAGTCGAATGCATGTCCACGACATATGGAAAGTTTGACAGTGAATCGATGACTATTAACCACATGGAATTGAGGAAAGGACCTGCGAAATCGATGTGAACTCGTTCCCATGGAGTAGTAGCAGGAGGCCATGAAGCAAGATCAGAAGACGGGGCGTTCTGATTCGTTTGACATTGCTCACAATGACGTATTAGCTTTTCGATGGCGGCATCAATACCGGGCCAGTAGCAGTGCTGACGGGCGAGTTGCTTTGTTCTGGATATACCCCAATGGCTTTGGTGTAATAATTCGAGAACTTGTTTCTGTAGGCTAAGTGGGATAACCACTCGGAAGATGGTGCCTGCTTCTAGTAGTACAACTCCGGCACGAGTCGTGAGACGATGCTGCATACGATGATAAGGTGCCAGGTGGGCAGGAAGTGTGCTCTGAAGAGGCCAACCGTTGCTGATGTAAGTACGTACAGTAGCAAGTGTACTGTCCTTATCCGTAGCTTTAGCTATGCAGGTAGCATCAATAGGAAAACTGGATACAGTATCTTCAAGTTCTATGTCCAACTGAAGACATTCAGATTCTTGAGAATCGAAGGCAGTATCAGGACCAACGGGTAAGCGGGAGAGGGCATCAGCATTACAATGCTGGGATGTGGCTCGATATACAATCTGATAGGAATAATCAGAAAGGAACATGGACCATCTTTGAAGCTTTCTGAGGGAATTCTCTGGGATCTTATTACCAGGATGGAATAAGTGTACGAGAGGCTTATGATCGGTAATGATCAGGAAATGGTTGCCATAAAGATATTCATTGAAACGGCGAATACCAAAGATGATGGCTAAAGCTTCTTTCTCTATCTGTGAGTATCGACGTTGATGGTCATTAAGTGTTTTCGAAGCGAAGGCGATGGGGCGTTCTTGTCCATGACGATCCTTCTGGGAGAGAACGGCACCGACACCGTAGTCTGAAGCGTCAGTAGCTAGCGTGATGATCTTGTCGGGCTGAAAATGAGTGAGTTGTATAGCTTGAATTAAGGCGTTGTTGATTGTTTTCCATGCCTGTTGGCATTGCGGAGTCCACTGAAACTTAACACCTTTTTTACGTAGAGCGTTTAATGGAGCTGCCACTGTAGCGAAGTGTGGAATGAACTTATTATAATAGTTCGCTTTGCCTATGAAGGACTGAAGCTGCTTGAGGTTCTGAGGTGCTGGCATGTTTACTATCGCGGAGACATTCTGCATACTAGGACGAATTCCATTCTTATCAAGTATATGTCCGAGGTAGTGAACTTGAGGCTGAAAGAAGGTACATTTAGCGAGATTCGCTCGTAGTCCATTGTCTTTCAATTTCTGGAGAAGAAGGCGGAGATTGGTTAGATGTTCCTGATGATCTTTTCCAGTAACAATAATATCATCCAGGTAGTTAGCACAACCGGGAATTGAGGCGGTGAGTTGAGCCAAATAGCGCTGAAAAATAGCCGCTGAGGATGAAACACCGAATGGGAGCCGCTGGAGCTGGAGCAGTCCAAGAGGAGTGTTGAGAGTGAGAAATTTCTTAGATTCTTCGTCTAAAAGTAGCTGGAGATATGCTTCTTTAAGATCAACTCGAGAGAAGAATTGTCCACCAGAGAGACGACGGAATAAGTCTTCTGGACGTGGAATAGGAAAGATATCGGTTTCGAGTTGTGCGTTGACTGTAGATCGAAAATCGCCACAAAGTCGAACATTACCATCAGGTTTCTTGATTACCACGAGTGGAGTAGCCCATTGACTAGAAGTAACTGGTACTACAATTCCAGTTTGTATCCATCTTTCTAATTCTTTCGTGACCTGGTCTTGAAGTGCTAGGGGTACTGACCGTGCTTTGAGGAAGCGAGGCTTAGCTCCGGATTTCAGCTGTATGTGAGCTGTATAGTCTTTTGCTGTTCCGAGCTGAGAGTCGAAGACTTCAGGAAACTGCGCTAGGAGAGCGGTAACGTCAGAAGTAGGATGCAATGTAGATATGACGTTAATGTTGTCATGTATCTGGAAACCAAATAAGCTAAATAGATCCATGCCCATAATGTTTGATGCAGTGTAGTTGTTAACTACGAGAAGAGGAATGGCCTTCTGAATTCCTTTATAACTAGCCTGAAGCTTAATTTGACCTTTGATGTCAATTTTCTTCTTGTTAAATGTCACTAGCTGGATGTCAGCTGGAGAGCATGAAGGTGAATTTAAGTCGTGGTAGGTAGTCAGGTTAATAATAGAGACAGGTGATCCAGTGTCTAATTGAAAATCGACAGATCGATCAGAGAATGAGAGAGGAATGATGATTTTGTGAGAATCCTTTGTGGGAAGAATAAGATTGATCTGATCAACTTCCATGTCTTGGCGGGGCTGTATATGCTTCCGGCGCGCTGCAGTAGTCTTAGCAGGGCGGAGCGAACTTTGACAGACAGTCTGAATGTGTCCAAGTTTATTACATCGTTCACAAGTAGCTTTGAAAAAACGACAGTCACGACGTTCATGATGCTTGAAACAACCTCGGCAGGAAGGCAGGAGTTTCGATGTGTTTTTAGAATTGGGCTTCCGTGTAGCATTACGAGAGGGAACCTGGCGAGAATGCTTGGTGGAGAGCGCCTTATCCGTACGGTTCACTGTAGCAGAGGACTTGCGGGCCTGATGCGAGACTTGTGCAACTTCGTGTGGAGAAGCTATGGCTGCGGCAGTCTTGGTAGTAAGCTCATAAACCGTAGCAATACGCTGGACGTCTTCTAAAGAAGGGTTACTCTGCTTGACAGCGTCAAAACGTATTTTGTCTTCAGGAGTATGTAAAATTATCATGTCCCGAATGAGAGAATCAGTGTAGGATGAACCACAACCGTCCTTGGAGCAGATGAACTGGCAGGGTTTAGCTAGACCACGCAATTCAGTTATCCATTCAGTATGTGTCTGATGGGGTTGCTTTCTGCTCTGAAAAAATTTATAGCGAGCAGCCACTATGTGAGGAGCTTGGGCATAGTGTTCCGTGAGACGGGCCAAGAGCTGCGTGAAGGGTACCTCAGATAAGTGTTCTTCTGGACTTAATTTACGTAGTAATTCACACGTAGCATTGCCAACCGAACTAAGAAATAGTGCGCGGCGGCGTTGATCATCTGTGACAGAATGGCAGATGAAATGCTGTTGCAAGCGGGCTAAATAAACTGACCATTCTTCCTTAGCCGGATCAAAAGCAGAGAACGGAGGAATAGCTGATGGCTGTGTAGAGACAGAAATAGCTTGAATAGCCTGAATTAATGCTGCCTGTTGCTGTTGCATAAACTGTTGTTGTTGCTGCTGTAAGGCTTGGAAAATCGTAGCGAGTTGTTCCGCAGTAGCCATTGCGAGATGCGTGCAAGAAAGAGTAAGGTAAGCTGTGTGTCAGAACTGGTTGGAGTGTCGTTGCTGTGTAGCACGTCGCCGTAGAGTTGACAACTGGGCCCGTTGAATTGTAGTGTTGGTTTCGTGTGTACCTCGTCGCTATAGAGTTGGCAACTGGGACCGAAGAATTGTAGTCTGTCGCTGTGTTACCTCGTCGCCATAGAGTTGGCGACTGGGGCCGATGAATTGTATTTTGGTGCTGTTTTACCTCGTCGCCATATAGTTGTGTTGTAACCAAGGTTGAAGTTTACAGAACACAACTTTTATTGCTTCACTTTATGATATTTACACAAATAACTGAAATTTATTTTGAAGCAAAAAGGAATATTGAATCTTGAGAAAAGTCTGTCTTTATACAATATGTACAGGTTTGCAGTCTTTATATACACTTCTATCTTGAAAAGATAGTCTTTGTGAATTGACACTTTGATAGTCGAGAACTATCTGGCACACTAACATAAATGTTCATGAGAGTCCTTGTTTGTTGAAGTGCCTGAATTCCTAAAAAGCAAGTTCAATTGATTGAAGAAATTCCACCTAGCGAAACTAAGGGAGCTTGCATAAGTTAGGGAATGAAAATGGCTTGTAAAAGAATTACGGAACATAGGCAGCGGAAACAGGTAAGGGAGCGGTGACCAGAGGTGAAACCTCGTACTGCCAGAAATTCAGTCCACCTGGTCGAAGCACATTTTCAAGAGGAGTAGCCTCCGTGCTCGACGTAGGGTGTATTCTGGAGCTGGACACCGGGGCAAGTGGGCAAGTGAGCAGGCAGGGAGCTCTATTTATAGTACACTCGATGGTCAGGCACGCGCACTGAGGGCTGCGCGTCGAAGCTAGCAGAATGATACACAGGCGCGCGTGCAGCTGGCTGGCGGAGCGAGAAAGGGAGCGCCGGACATACAACATTTTCGTTCTGCCCGTGATATCCGGAATTGTTTGTCTGTATGTATGTGTGCGATGACCAGCCAAAATCTACGGAACATACGTGGACACAGCATTTCACCGAACACTCATGGCTGTGTAAAAAAGAGCGATTTTTACTTCAAGAAATGAAGCTGTCGGCGTCATCGGCAAGCAACCTTTATGGTTTAATAGCATCTAACGCGGTTGAATTAATAAACACGAGCGAAGCCGCGGGATGATGCTACTTTTCAATAATTAAGCTAGCTGCTGTCTATTCTAAAAATCTAACACACAAACATCATCGCGGGTGGATTATATAGATAAAATAACAACTTTGTTTTTACAAACTACAACAAAAAGTCACAGGCCTATCAAATAAAACACACACATGCAAACACCTATATTAAATATTTATTAAACACACTGTGTATGAAAATATTACAGATCATTCAAAATTTCTATCATATGCATAGAACGCCAGAGATTCTAGCCGGACGAGAAAAGATGTGATATTGTTCGCATATCTGACCACAGATAACACACAAAAAATGAGTTGATGGCTGGTGATTTTCTCCTTGGATGCAGAATCTATGTTGGTAACCATAAACGGCCGCCCTGGTGTACACGTGCAGAAGAACAAAGTCTAACTGTTTATGAGGCGTACAAAACTACACTGACCTAGAAGAAAAGACATAAACATTTCTATTTGCGCTACTACAATAATCGTTGGAATTCCACGTCTGTAATTTAAACAATGGCTAGTCCTAATTAATGGATAATCATCACAATATTAATGTTTTAGATTATTATAATCACTGAAGGGATACGCAAAACTTAGTTTCATAATTTATTTCCACTGATTTACTGCATTATTCATTTTGCAGCACGCCTTCAAGACCACATCATCGATTTCATGAGGCGTGATAGTCGACCAAGGACATGATTAACTGTTTACAGATACAGTAGAGACAATACGCGACACTGAGCGAGATATCGAGGGACAGCTATTGGAGCTCTCTCTAGCGAGTAGACCTGAAAACTACTGATTCTGTCATAAGAGCACGTGTATTTTTGTGTGAAGTTTTTGGTGTTATTTATGCGTTCTAAGTGTGTTGATATAATTAAATAGTAGCGTGTGCCATTCCTTGATATCTCCTCTCAACATGAGAGGAAAGGTATGTGCTGTGTTTGGCTGCAGTAACTATGAAGTAGAGAAGAATGCGCGGTCGTTCTTCAGGTTCCCTCGTGACAAGAAAATGTGAGTAATATTGTGTTTGCATATATATTCCTCCAGTGACAGAGATCTTTATAGTACTTCATAATCTTCTGACCTGCTCGACCCATATTTTAACTGGCTTAAAATGTAATACGCATATTTTATTGTATAGTGCAGCAGTTAACCTTCAATACCGATGTGTTGTTGTAGGTGTGATCTGTGGGTTTTGAAATGTCACTGAAGTGATTTGGATAAGGTGTACAAGAGAGAAGGGACGTTACGCTTATATAAGAATTATAAGATCTGTTCAGATCATTTCCAGGCCAGCGACTTTAAAAATCCTCGACTATACAGCCAAGGGTATGTTACATTTTTAGTCTAATTGTACGTAAATATTCCTTAAAGCATCACTATCGACAACATTTTCATACTTTTCTTTCTTTTATCCCTCTTCTCAGGTTAAAGCCGGGATTTTATAGATTTTCTTTCTGTTAGTAGGCTTCATGTTAAGAGGAAAATTGTCCTGCTATTAAATGTTTATTCATTGCATCATGTGTGTAAGGAATGTGCCGATATTTTTATTGACAAGTGTCTTAATGTGATGATTCAATGTTTTTAAATGAGAAAAAAAGACAAATCCAGCCGTAAGAGTTCAGGCAGGAATGCTAAAGCTAAAAAAGTAATGCATAAATGATAGATCAAGCCATTTCACAGCAGTCCATTTCACATCTTGTTTATATGTCTAATTTCAGTCTTTGAATAATAACCTTTTAAATAATTCTTCATTCATTTATCCAGAATTGCTTTAGCAACTTCGAAGTTAATATCTCAATAACACTTTCTTTCTAGACGTAATTTATTTATCCATTTCCGTATATACATTTCCATTGATATTTGAATTTAGCGCGATTTTTTCAGGTCAAGTCACTAGGAGCGCCACCATCGAATTGTCTCCCATTTTAGCAAGGCTAAATCCGTAAGTGTCGCGTATTATCTCTACTGTATTTGCTGTTTATTCCTGGTCATTGTCTCATCAGAAAACATTTAAATCATCTCAACACTTGTAATGAAATACGAGGCGTGTTTTTTAAGTAAGGGCCGTTTGAAAATAACTACACAACGAACGACGATTTTCAAACACCACATTTATTTGCAGATTTTACATACTTTGCTCTATTTTTCAACATAGCCGCCAAGTTTGTTTAAACACTTATCATACCTTACAACTAAGTTTTGAATACCCTCTTCATATACACTTGCCGCCTGCTCCGATAACCAAGATTTCTTGATCAAGAATTAGCGCTGGGACGGCCCTTACTTAAAAAACACGCCTCGTACGTCTTGTCATTGGCACATTGTCATTCAAAATCATACTTAAAATCACTCTTGAATATAATTAAATCGTCATGCATAACTTTATCGAAGCGAATATTAGAACACCACAACTGTCTGTACCGTTACTGCCGTAGATCAACTTATAATTAACTGAAATGTAACTAGAAATTCTATAAGCACTTAAGTAACGACATGTTATCTAAGTATCTAGCTCAGTCTTCCCCTTCACATTTAACTTGGGAATTAGTATCACGTACTTAATCCTGCTGTCTTATTGAGCATATACCATCTTAATGAGCTGGATAATGTTACACGAACTTGGCATGACTATTTATAGGATGTTATATTAACGGTTAACATTTCCTAAAATCTGATGGAGACACTGACTATTTATAGGATGTTATATTGACGGTAAACATTTCGTAAAATCTGACGGGGAAACTTCGTATTTATCTAACACCGGGCCTCTATGCCGTGTTTCCGAACTGACCCATTTCGACTCATCGCATCTCAAAATACATCAGGACAAAATCACAACGTCGCAGATAGTTCTTCAGTCGTCAGATCACGCATTATCCTCTATAGCATGGTCAACTTATAAGTACCCTTAAATAGCATTTCATAATCAAAAGTTTTGCCGCAGTTCACGATATTCCTGCATGGAACTCCCAAAATGTAATCACGCTTTAATAAGCCAATCATTACTTAATCATACTGGACTTTACTTGCCATTTTATTTCTGGAAAAATGATTATTATCACTTTCATAATTACATATTATTATTATTATTATTATTATTATTATTATTATTATTATTATTATTATTATGTTCAAACCACTTCTAGCGTTGTTTCACTAGAACATGCTATTCGTACATGCAATGAAAAATGAAACTGTTTACCAAAATTCCACAAGTTGATAATAAATTACTCTTTATTTTAAGATCTTCATTAATTATTAAACTAGACCTATCATTGTTTAAGTCCAAATAATCGAGACTGAACATTACACAACGAATAAGCTTTACGATGGCCCATCATTCAACCATATCACACTAATATTATTTACAGACGTACAAGAGCTAACCTAAAATATTTAAAACATAGACAAAGATCAAATTCTTGGATCAAATTCATTCCAGTTACTTTAGGTCAATATGGCCTCATTGTAGCTAGTCGTCTACACTAATTATGGTGCTTTCTACTCCAAAATGATAGATACCGGTATTTAATTTGCCATAAATTTACAATAGGCTGATGAATACATTTTTATCTTCTTTATATCACACAATACACAATATAAACCAGAAAGAGACACACGTTAGACATGCACTTATACAATTTTCACGCACAATAAAATTGAATAATTAGATTTTCACTTCGTGCCAATGCACGCGCCCTCATAGACTCTCCTAATTTATTTTTCTTTTTCTTCATCTGTTTACCCTCCATGGTCGGTTTTTCCCTCGGACTCAGCGAGGAATCTCACCTCTACCGCCTTAAGGGCAGTGTCCTGGAGCTTCAGACTCTGGGTCAGGGGGATACAATTGGGGAGGATGACCAGTACCTCGCCCAGGCGGCCTCACCTGCTATGCTGAACAGGGGCGTTGTGAAGACATGGGAAGATTGGAAGGGATAGACAAGGAAGTTTTTTTCCTAGGGGCTTTACGTCGCACCGACACAGGTAGGCCTTATGGCGACGATGGGATAGGAAAGGCCTAGGAGTTGGAAGGGAGCGTCCGTGGCCTTAATTAAGGTACAGCCCCAGCATTTGCCTGGTGTGAAAATGGGAAACCACGGAAAACCATCTTCAGGGCTGCCGATAGTGGGATTCGAACCTACTATCTCCCGGATGCAAGCTCACAGCCGCGCGCCTCTACGCGCACGGCCAACTCGCCGCACGGCCAACTCGCCCGGTAGGGAAGGAAGTGACCGTGGCCGTAAGTTAGGTACCATCCCGGCATTTGCCTGGAGGAGAAGTGGGAAACCACGGAAAACCACTTTCAGGATGGCTGAGGTGGGAATTGAGCCCACCTCTACTCAGTTGACCTCCCGAGGCTGAATGGACCCCGTTCCAGCCCTCGTACCACTTTTCAAATGTCGTGGCAGAGCCGGGAATCGAACCCGGGTCTTCGTGGGTGGCAACTAATCACACTAACCACTACACCACAGAGGCGGACCTCTCCTAATTTCAAGTTCAGATAATTATAAAAACATGTATTATTCACGCACAACGCAATTTTCAAAAAGTACAACTCTATTGAAGAAGCACTTCAAATATTTTCATTCACAAGCAAAACACACCCCTGCGACTTTAAATTTATTTTTTGATCAGGGCTAGTAACATAGCCTATCTTACTAAAGTAAGCAGTTAGACAGCCTTTAAACAATACAGGGACCGGGCGAGTTGGCCGTACGGTTAGGGGCGCGCAGCTGTGAGCTTGCATCCGAGAGATAGTGGGTTCGAACCCCAATGTCGGCAGCCCTGAAGATGGTTTTCCGTGGTTTCTTATTTTCACACCAGGCAAATGCTGGGGCTGTACCTTAATTAAATCCACGGCCGCTTCCTTCCAACTCCTAGGCCTTTCCTATCCCATCGTCGCCATAAGACCTATCTGTGTCGATGCGACGTAAAACCACTAGCAAAAAGGAAATGCAAGTGCAAGGTTTGGAATCTAAGAGCACTGAGCGTCGTCGAGCTCGCAGAAATGCTTTTGTAAAGAATGTTATCTGATACGGATAGGACAGAAAACGTAACTTATGAGCAGTTCGAGTGCTGAGTGAGCACATGCTCCAGTGCGATACCTACCACCTGCTACTGGACTCCTCTATTAGATGTGATCCCTATCACCCCAGAAATATTAATTTGTACTACTTTCATTAACACACTTCTGCTTTGCCAGTCTTTAGGAAGGGCGTTTAATACTTCGTCCTAGTTTAATCATACGTCGCAGTTTCCTTTCGGGGTCACTTGAAGAGTAACAATCCAGCATCGTCGGTTCAAATCTGGCAGACTAAAATCCTTCGCTTGAAGGGCGGGGCAATGTCAGTTCGCCTAAGAGGTCGGTGACGTCTGGTGACATTTGCTGTTTACCCGACAAAATAAATTGCAGTCCCTGCCATGTAAGCTTATACACTAAGGGTACAACCTTACTCTTTCTCTTCTGTCAGTACTGAATATAGTGATTTATACTTATTTTCTACCCAGTTTAAGGACTCTACTTGCCAATAAGACGTCTTAGAGTTACTGTTAATCCTGCAGTTTGACACTATGTTGTCATGATTTTTTCGTGACTTGCGAGATTAAACGTACTGCCACTGCCGTCTTGTGAAAATCACTAGTGTCAGATTTGCGGGTAGGCCAATAAGTAAAGAATATTTTATTTTTCTTTAAAATTGTAAATTTATTTGGGCAATACCAGTTAAGTAGAATTGTCGCATGTTCGAATAATGCATTAATGACGTGGTTGGTGTTAATTGACGAACGCAGCATTTTATTAATACGGTCTTATTTCGTCCAATTCTTATTCATGGAATTCAATTAGATTGTATAAAAAGCAAGAAAAATCTGCAAGAACTTCTCCGAAAAGGAAAGCAACATTACTTCCTCTATAAAGATCAATATTCAGTTGAAATGGAAGGAAATTTCGTTACCAACCTAACTTAACTTAACTTTATAATGATTGTCATGACTTTTGTACGGTGTACATATACAGACTTAGCCTTTGTGTATTCTTATTGACGGTGTATGCGCATGTAATCTATTTGCTTATGTGCATTATTACAGCGTGGTTTCACTTCAGTCCGGCAAGTAATAGCAAATTTCAAGAAGGGAGCTGAATTATTTACACCAGGGACACACCGAAGAATACGGTTATAGTAATGCATAGACTATATCAAAATAGAGGCAGAAATATACAGTATAACATTAAATTGAGTGAGGGTGAAAGAAAGTGTTTATTTCCTTAATTCCTCATTGAGCTAGAAAACCGACTCAGTTATTAAAATCTTGATTGATCACTAGTCCGCCTCTGTGGTGTAGTGGTTAGTGTGTTAGCTGCCACCCCCGGAGGCCCGGGTTCGATTCCCGGTTCTGCCACGAAATTTGAAAAGTGGTACGACGGCTGGAACGGGGTACACTCAACCTCAGGAGGTCAGTTGAGTAGAGATGGGTTTGATTCCCACCTCAGCCATCCTGGAAGTGGTTTTCCGTGGTTTCCCACTTCTCCTCCAGGTAAATGCCGGGATGGTACCTAACTTAAGGGCACGGCCGCTTCCTTCCCTCTTCCTTGTCTATCCATTACAATATTCCCATCACCCACCAAGGCCCACTTTCAGCATAGCAGGTGAGGCCACCTGGGTGAGGTACTGGTCATGATCCCCAGTTGTATCCCCCGACCCAGGACACTGCCCTTGAGGTGGTAGAGGTGGGATCCCTCGCTGAGTCCGAGGGAATAACCAAGCCTGGAGGGTAAGCAGATTAAGAGAGAGAGAGAGAGTTTGATAATTTACTTGAATAAGGGAACCTGCATTATTGTTACGTACATTGCGATTAGTTTGTTGATAGTTGTCTTGTGATTTCAACATGTAACTCGTCAAGCTGGCAGCGGTGATAAGCCATTAAAAAATACAATAGGGTGGCGATATTTGATTTTCCGTGTATTAATATAGGTCGTTAAGTTTTGAAAGATTTCTTTTCAAGTCAATTTTATTGAATCAAGTTTCTTGCAGCTGTCTAGGTCTAAATTCTTTTTTGAATATTTTGTTTAACCCTTTGTTAGACCTACCCTCGTTACTGGATGGAGTACTTTCGACTGGAGTCACTTTTATGCTTTCCACCTGTTCATTGGCAGTTTCTCAGCTTATCGGAAACACTAAGGCCGAGAACCACACACGGCACATTTACTTTTCATGCACTACTACAGTCAATGCTTTCTATTTCGGCGCAAATCTTTCGTCTCTTTCCAGAGACGGACAAAACGTTTGTTTGATATGTCATATGTCAGGCTGCATGGTTAAATGGTTAGCGTGCTTGCCTTTGGTCCAAGGGGCCCCGAGTTCGATTCCCGGCCGGGTCGCAGATCGTAACCTTAGACCCTAATTGGTTATTTTCATTGGTTCGGGGACTAGGTTTATGTGTCGTCCTTAAAAATAGAAAATTAATGAAAAACAAGGAAAGAATAAGAAAAATATCAGTAAAAGTCTAAAAATAATAAAAAATTCCGCTGGTTACTGAAACGAACTTTTTATATTTAATTTTGTTACGGAGATATCCGTGGTAGTTAGAGGTGAAAGAAGGTGTGGGCTGGAATAGGTCTCAAGTACAAAATTAAAGTTAATTTAAAACTATAACAAAGGTTATATTTTCTTTTCAAAATCAATCAATAACAAAGTATAACAGGTACCAAGCAGCAGAGCAACAAATTAAAAAATTACAAATTACAGTTCGTTACAAGATTTGGGCTTCGAGCCCCACACTCACAATCCTTGAGCTATGAGCCCAACTTTACCAATGTACCAAGTTCAATCAAAGGGGCAGAAAACCCCAATCATGCCAAGGAGCACTTGCTCCCAATTACCATGTTAAGCCTCCTAGAGGCACACAGAAAACAAATTTAGGAAAGAGCAGACCCGCTCTCAAAGTTCAAGCCTATCAAAAGCCACAACGAATGTCACTTCTAATTGCCCTCAAGGAACACATATAATGGTACAGGGGTACCTCGTACCCAATCTACTGGGCCTTCGCAAGAAGGAAAACAAAACGGGTTAAGTAAATGGCCCAAAATACAAAGTTGAATGGAGGCGATAACTAGCACTCCTACACAAAGTTTTTGTCTTAAAACCTATGTGGCGCTAGGCCTATAATACAGGGGCTAATCCCAAGCTAGGGAGGTGACCCGTATGAGAAAACTTTACTACATTAAAGAAGAGAAGAACGGTTATGAAAACGTAGTCACCTCCATTTCAAAATGAAGGAGAGTTCGAGAGGGTGAAACACTTTCTATCCCCGCTTTACAGTAAAAGATATTTGTAGATTTTACATAGACAGAAAAGGAATTTACATTTTAAAAAGATGGGTTACATATTAAAGGATTCGAACCTTCTCCGAGAGTTAAACTGCTGAGCTAGCAAGAAATAAAGATGTTAACAGGCCATTACCTTGTTGAAGAACTGCTGCTTGAAGAAAGAGGAGCTTCCCGCCCCCTGCTACATATTCACACACTGAGTTAGATGTTTTACTAGTAGCGCGGAGACAAGAAAATCAGCAGTTTTTATACCCTCGTGGAAAATTCAAGACCTTTCAGGAATGAGTAGACACACCCCCTCAATTTTATTGGATAGCTAAAAGTTACACATCAACATCGAAAAAGAAAGACACTATTGGTCAGAAATTAATTACAAAAATTAGTGATTGGTTAAATTCAAAACAGGCGAAAAGAAAGGATAACTGTTGCAACCCACAAACCACATAACAAAATTTAGTTAAAACAAAACTTAGGAATGCAATATTTCTTCAGGAGAGTACATTCCTTTACACCAGGATACGTTATCATAGTTTTTGGTAGAGACATCTGTTAGAGATTGTCCACACTCCTTAATAGTTCAAAAACACTCAGTGACATCTTCTGAATAACCGTGAAATTAGTTCAGTAGTTAAAGTTCCAAGTTTCTCCAGTAGAGAAGTTTCAATTGGCGCAAGATTTGAACTTGCGTCGTGGAGGTGTACCGCCAGGTACAAATTTCTTAAACACAACTCGCAAATGAGACACGGCAGACAACTGTATAGGCCTACAAACATCCCCCTGTGGTTGGGGGTGGTAGAATAACCCCACGATATCCCCTACAGTCGTAAGAGGTGACTAAAAGAGTCCCCAGGGGCTCTTAACTTGGGAGTGTGGGTTCGCGACCGCGGGGCCCCTCAGCTGAGTCCTGGCATTGCTTCCACTTACTTGTGTCAGGCTTCTCACTTTCATCTGTCCTATCCGAGCTCCCTTGGTCAACTCTTCTTCTTTTCCGACCCCGACGGTATTAGAGCACTCATGGCCTAGGGAGTCTTTCATTTCCAAGCCCTTCGTGGCCCTTGTCTTTCTTTGACCGATACCTTCATCTTTCGAAGTGTCGGATCCCTTCCATTTTTTCTCTCTGATTAGTGTTATATAGAGGATGGTCGCCTCTTAAAACAGTAATCACCACCACCACCACTACCTGTATACAGACAACGCAGTGTCGTATGGTCGCTTGCTGGTCAGTCAAGTCTCCTGGGTTACCTGGCGGGAGAAATGAGGTAATGTATAATATGGTCACACATGTGTATTAGAAAGTTCAGGTAACTACGTAAAAGTTATCAAAGGATAATAAGAAGCTTAGAAAATTCGAAACTTTAATAATTAATGTAAAATGTACATTTTTGGCGATATTCTGTTAAATTCTGTCGCCTGTGTTACTGGAATCTTAGAGGCCCGCGGAAATAATTAAGACGGCCGAGGCGTCGCCTTATTGTCACCCCTACACTAGATCGTACCGGACTGGTAGCTTTGGACGGACAAACTTTGTCCCTTGAAAGTAGAAATGTAGTACTCAGCCAGCAAGAAAATAGATCTGTAGGATATTTTTGTTCTAAGCTTATTTGGTAAATAGTGACTGCAGAATTATCAGGCAGTGAAGTCTTAAAGAATACTCTCCTTCTTACCGGTAAGGAAAAACCTCAATTGAGACACATCAGCTAAACGTTACATCTAAACAATGAACTGATAATATTAAATCAATGGACGGAGAGAGGGGTAGTAATATGATAACAAACTTATTAATAATCCGTAATGATAGAGTAAGATCACTTAAGTTCATTGAAATGAAATGGCGTATGGCTTTTAATGCCGGGAGTGTCCGAGGCCAAGTTCGGCTTGCGAGGTGCAGGTCTTCTGAATTGAGTCCCGTAGGTGACCTGCGCGTCGTGATGAGGATGAAATGGTGATGAAGGCGACACATACATCCAGACCCCGCGCATGCATAATTCACGAATTATGGTTAAAATTCCCGAGCCTCCGGAAATTGAACTTGGGACCCCTGTGACCAAAGGCCAGCTCGCTAACCATTTAGCCATGGAGCCGGGCACTTAAGTTTATTAATCAATAACACCGAACAGTTTATCTCATTATAGACCTAGGGGCATTATTTCAGGTAACAGTGGGACCTGATTGGTGAAAATTGGGATGTTGTCTACCATTATCACTTATCACTCCTAGCCCCAGGTAAACCATTCTTCGGCTTTTTACCTCCGTTCTCATGCAATGGCAAAAGCCACTATTAAATGTGACGTCATATTATTTCAACGTGCAATAATACTTCCCAAAAGTTGAAACTAACGAATGGAACAGCAAAAAGTTGGTGGTTTGTTGAACGGAACAGGACGTATGAACGTTACTGAACGAGTTTCTTCTCTACTTACGAAAATGTCGGGCCCGTCCGGGATTTGAACCCGGGACCTCCTGCACCCAAAGCAGGAATCATACCCCTAGACCAACGGGCCACGTTTGAAGCGCAGGATGTAATAATTCAAGAGTTACTGTAGTACATTCCCCAGCTGCTAGATGTCGGCCGCTGTCAAGTGCCATGTCTCTCTCCAAGTGGGTGTGTGCCGCTACTATGAAATAGCTTAAATGGTAGCAATCAGTTTCGTTCAGTCTCATTGGCAGAATGGTCAGCGGACAGGTTCTCATGAAGGTTTGAAAATACGATTTTCAGGTCCACTGTACTGTACGTTCTTGATGACTGTTGAGTACTCGTGACGAAAAAGTTTACTGAAATAATTGACAACTTTCACTGACATATATACCACGCATGTCCGCCTCTGTGGTGTAGTGGTTAGTGGTCCCGGGTTCGATTCTCGGCTCTGCCACGAAATTTGAAAAGTGGCACGAGGGCTGGAACGGGGTCCACTCAGCCTCGGGAGATCAACTAAGTAGAGGTGGGTTCAATTTTCCCCTCTGCCATCCTGGAAGTGGTTTTCCGTGGTTTCCCACTTCTCCTCCAGGCAAATGCCGGGATGATATTTAACTTGAGGCACTTGAGGCCACGACCGCTTCCTTCCCTCTTCCTTGTCTATCCCTTCCAATCTTTCCATCCCCCAACAAGGCCCCTGTTCAGTATAGCAGGTGAGGCCGCCTGGGCGAGGTACTGATCATTCTCCCCAGCTGTATCCCCCGATCCGATGTCTGAAGCTCCAGGACACTGCCCTTGAGGCGGTAGAGGCGGGATTTGCCTGGAGGAGAAGTGGGAAACCACGGAAAAACACTTCCAGGGCGGCTGTGGAGGGAATCGAACCTCCATCTACTCAGTTGACCTCCCGAGGCTGAGTGGACCCCGTTCCAGCCCTCGTACCACTTTTCAAATTTCGTAGCAGAGCCGGGAATCGAACCTGGGCCTCCGGGGGTGGCAGCTAATCACACTAACCACTACACCACAGAGGCGGACGTAAATACTTTCTTGTTTCTAAATGTGGATATTAAGGCAGTATAACATCTATTTCCTGCAGCTCACCTGGTTCCAATTTCGTTCTTAATTTAATTTTGGGGTATAATAAGAGAGCCTAAATATTTAAATTGCTTCGTACTGCAAATCCCCAATCTTGAATACATAAGTTGATCGCAGGGTTCTGTTGTTCACAATCAACCCTATCTCAGTTCTTTAAAAGCCTTTTAAAAGTACCTTTTATACGAACAATGATGGGCACACGAGGCTGGAATTAGAGTCAAAAGATCCTATATGTTAGGCCTATCCGCGCGATTTGCATTGACAATCTACAGGACTGAAGACGGGGTCTCCTCGCCTCAAACCAACTTTCACCTCGATGGAGTGAGAACAACGACCTTGTACACAAACTCAACAATTATACTGTTTAACGGTGTTTTAATCAACCTGATCAATTTACAAATCCTTTATTCGCTCCGTTATCACCTATACCTCTACTACTTGGTTGACTGCTGTCCCTAGGCAATATATAGCCACCGTGGCTCAGGCGGCAGCGCGCCGGCCTCTCACCGCTGGGTTCCGTGGTTCATATCCCGGTTACTCCATGTGAGATTTGTGCTGGACAAAGCGGAGGCGGGACAGGGTTTTCTCCGGGTCATATTTCATTTCATTTCATCTGTCATTCATCTGTCATTCCGGTTTTCCCTGCCATATTTCATTCCAGCAACGCTCTCCAGTATCATTTAATTTCATCTGTCATTCATTAATCATTGCCCCAGAGGAGTGCGTCAGGCTTCGGCAGCCGGCACAATTCCTATCCTCGCCGCTAGATGGGGGCTTCATTCATTCCATTACTGACCCTGTCGAATGAATGGAAACAGGCAGTGGATTTCCATTTCCTAGGCAATATATACGTACAGCAACATAAAATCAACCGAAGCGCTTTACGTATAGCACTCCATCCTCCCCTTGGCATTTGTTCTGCAAACCGTTATTCTCCTTCCCCACAATCCTAGAACATCCTAGAACATAGAAAATATCTAAACAGCGGTATTCTATTTAATAATCCCATCATCACCGAGGCATTCATCCTTCCTCCCACGCAACCGCTTAGCTGTGGCCATAAAAGAACCCCCCACACTCCTACATCCTACCATATATTTCCCCGAGCCATTACCTAGTTCCCAATTCCATGTCGTCATTGCCATAATAACATCCGACGAGTCCTTAAAAAATCAGAAGAGAACAAAGAAAAGGCCGCCGCAGGTGAAAACAACGGGAAAGAAAAACTGACCCGCCAGAAAACAGCGATACTACCATACAAAAAAACACTACAGACAAGATCGGCAAGATACTGGACAAATACAACATAAAATTATCTATAAACCTCACCGGAAGCTAGCCCGTTATCTACCACCAGTAAAAGACACAATAGAATTACAGGCCCCTGGAGTATATCATATTGAATGTAGCTGCGGAGCTTGTTATGTAGGTGAGACAAAACGTCTGATCTCCGCCCGCCTAAAAGAACATATCCGTCACACCAAGAACCAAAACACAGATATTTCAGCAGTAGCCAAGCATTCTTACGGAACTAGGCACGGAATATCATTTGACAAGACCAAGATCCTAGCAGCTATCCCTTGGAATCTGGAAAGGAAAATCCGCGAGGCTATCGAAATCAAGAAACATCCGAACAACATAAATTTAGAAGAAGGATATAAAATCAGTAATTCTTGGATGCCTATCATTCATAGTTTAAGACAGACCACAACATAAACACACAGGCCGCAACCCCATTACATAACAGCGCGGGCAAGCCCCCACTACCTGGCTGTGACATATACTTTCCAGAATACTCACGAGACAGCCAGGGCTTACGTCAGCCAGAAAGGCTAGGATATAAAAGGCCAAGATCAGGGCCACTCTAGTAGTGTAATTTCTGCCTGGGAGACTGATTACCTCGGATCGAGTAGGGGTATTTCAGTCGCCTTGACAAAGAATACTGCAATGTATTCGAAACGTCGGCAAACTGTACGTGATGTGCAGACAAGTACAGCACGGTTCAACCCGGAAATAAAATAAAATAAAATAAAATAATATACTTCACAACAGTTCCAAAACAAATAGTAATTACAGGATGATTTTGATCGCGGTGGCTCAGGCCCCACAATACCGGAATTTTGAGTGATTATTATTGTTATTATTATTATTATTATTATTATTATTATTAGGGCCGGCCTCTGTGGTGTAGTAGTTAGTGTGAATATCTTCCACCCCCGGCGGTCCGGTGTCAATTCCTGCCTCTGCCATGAAATTCGAAAAGTGGTACGAAGATTGGAAGGGTTTCCACTCAGCCTTGGGAGGTCAACTGAGTAGAGGGGGTTCGATTCCCACCTCAGCCATCCTCGAAGTTGTTTTCCGTGATTTCCCACTTCTCCTCCAGGCAAATGCAGGGATGGTACCTAAACTTAAGGCCACGGCCGCTTCCTTCCCTCTTCCTTGTTTATTCCTTCCAATCCTCCCATCCACCACAAGGCCCCTGTTCAGCATAGCAAGTGAGTCAACCTGTACAAGATACTGTCCTCCACCGCAGTTGTATCCCCGACTCAATGTCTTGCGCTCCAGGACACTGCCCTTGAGGCGATAGAGGTGGGATCCCTCGCTGAGTCCGAGGGAGAAACTAACCCTGGAATGTAAGCGGATTAAGAAATAAATAAAGAAGAAAGAAAGAAAGAAAGAAAGAAATATTATTATTAGGGTTACCATACGTCAGCATTTGATAAATGTAGCCATCAACATACATTTTTTTTTTGGAAATTCTCTACTTTGTCTGCATTTTTCTTTTTTTTTTTTTTTGCTAGGGGCTCTACGTCGCACCGACACAGATAGGTCTTATGGCGACGATGGGATAGGAAAGGCCTAGGAGTTGGAAGGAAGCGGCCGTGGCCTTAATTAAGGTACAGCCCCAGCATTTGCCTGGTGTGAAAATGGGAAACCACGGAAAACCATTTTCAGGGCTGCCGATAGTGGGATTCGAACCTACTATCTCCCGGATGCAAGCTCACAGCCGCGCGCCTCTACACGCACGGCCAACTCGCCCGGTTGCATTTTTCTTATTGGAGTCTTATTTATTTTCATTTTTGTTTTGTACGTACCGGTATGATAGGCGATATTCAGTGTTCTTTCTGTGTTAGGTGTTGGGAACTTCGCGCGAATAAGGAGGCATGCGTTGGCTATAGACCAGTGGAATTGACAGTTGAATCGTAACTTCAACGGTTCGATGGTTTTTATTTTAAGATGTGGCATCATATCGCCGAGTCGGGCGAACAAAAATGGCGTAACTGTATTAAACTTGCAAAATTGAAAAGCAGTATACAGAGACTGTGAAGATGGCTCAATTCTTTTTTTTTTTTTGCAATGTCAGTGTCGAAAGGCTCTTTTCTATAATGCAAGCGCAGTAGACCAAGGAAAGAAATAGACTTAACAGTACCATCAATTCGGTAAAATGTACTTAAATTTAAAGTGGATTTCAATTTCATTTCATGTGAAATTTAATTTCAGATATACCGTCTCCGCGGTGTAGGGGCAGCATGCCTGCCTCTTACCCGGAGGCCCCGGGTTCGATTCCCGACCAGGACAGGGATTTTTACCTGGATCTGAGGGCTGGTTTGAGGTCGTGATTACAGTTGAGGAGCTATATGACGGTGAGATGGCGGCCCCGGTCTAGGAAGCCAAGAATGACGGCCGAGAGTATTCGCCGTGCTGACCACACGACACCTCATAATCTTTAGGCCTTTCGGGCTGAGCAGCGGTCACTTGGTAGGCCATGGCCCTTCGGGGCTGTTGCGCCATGGGGTTGGGTTTGGTTTGGTTTTAAAATCAGATATTTTATATTCAAACTTATGTTTAACTATTTGTATGCGCAACAAGGAATACTATTACAGAAAATTAGGTCTAGTGATAAATATACAGGAACTGCAAAGTGATATAAACGATGAATTTGGTACATGGAGTTCGTTGGTGAGTAGATGTGACAGTATTTTTAGATTTTAGAATACCTTAACTCTAATTATTATCTATTTATGTTTACTAATTCCTATTATTATTATATTCATTATTACCCGTCATAAAAAGCTACATTGTAAATAGTCATTTCATATTTGTAATATTATCGCTATTATATGTATTTATTGCTGTATAACATTATCATTATATTATTAAACTATGATTATGATATCAATAAATATTGTAAAATAATTTGACATTTACATTGGATTACCTTTATGATTTCTGCCATTATTAAGGTTACTATTGTTTTTATTTTTGTCATAGTTATTATTATTATTGTTCCTTAAAATATAAATTCTACTACAGATAGACTACATTATTATTAATATTTTAATTTTTTTGTTTGTTTTCCTTGCCATCAACAATACGCCAAAACACTGAGGCTTATTTCTAGACTTGCAGAGTTTAAAGTCAAATTCGAAAGCACTGGCTGAGAAGATTCCTAAAAAAGTCTTAAAGCTGCGAGTTTCTCCGAAAATCCAACGGAAATGTGAGAAAATCTCTCTTTAAATATTATACATCTCGAGTTGGGGCCGTTTTAATTCGACCCCGCCATCCTGAAAATTTACAGACGTTAGAAGAAATCGGTTGTGGCCTATGGATAGGAACAGTCCCGAAATCCCTCTGGAAGTGGAAATGGGAAACCACAGACAACTATTTTCAGAGCAGCCGACGGTGGAGTTCGAATGCACCGCCTCCTGAATGTAGAGCCTGGCTCCATAGCCGTGGTGCGTTAACACGCGTGGCCACTCCGCTCGGTAAGATAGAAAGATTATGTAAATTTATAAAATTGGAAAAATAAAATGAAAGAAGGCTCAGAAAGGAAGCCGCACTTCTTTCTATAATATAAAACCTACAAATTACTAGCACATTTTCGGTTTTCAGTTAAAGAATTTGCAGAGTATGTTTTCCCCTACAGTCCGTTGAATCTTTACATTCAACGGGATTTATTGCTTGTTACTGTTATTTTAACCATTACTGTTACTATTTTATTATTAATGTTGACTTGTCTTGTGTAATAATGACAACAATACATTAAATATTCCTGTAAACGTAAACATATTTTTTCTGTTTATAAAAATATGTATTCATTGTAAAGTATAATAATTTTCAATGACGGTCCAGTTCGGCTCCTTGGCTGGATGTTCATCATCGAGGCCTTCGATTCAGAGGGTCTCTGGTTCGATTCCCGGGGGTGGGGGGCTTCGGGGATTTTAAACTCGTTTTGTTAATTCATCTGGTTCGGGGACTCAGTGTGTTAATATACTTCCCAACATTCACACACATCACACTACTAACCACCATAGAAACAGGCAATAGTCAACACATTCCTCCACATAGGATTGGCGTCAAGAAGGACATTCGGACGTAAAAGTGAACCAGATTCATATGTACTACTCAGATCGCACCTGTGATCCCACCAGATAGTGCGAAAAAGCGGTAGAAAGAAAGAAGTGAGGAGGGGGCTCCACATTGGTAGACGCCTTGCCGTCCAGCCCTGGGGGAGGGGAGTGTTTCTCTTGGTTTGCGGTGATCTCAGCGCCAGAACAACCTAAATAAACAACCAACAACGTCTAAAATACAATACGGTACTTAAAACTATCAACAACCATGACAAACCTACGCCCTCAGAACTACTTGGTATAGCTGATGTCCCATCTGCCTCACTCGGAGTAGGAATGAAATAACTGTTTGATGATGATTATCGTACCATCATCCTCTCCTCTCTTCACTACCACCGATCACCGTATCCTCACACATCACACAGAGTAGCCATCACTATAAAGGAGACTGTGCCGAGATAACCCCCTACCCCACCTCCCTAAAACCATAACAATCTCAGGATCCACATCTCAGATTATCGTCATCACCCTGTCGGCATTTCAGTATCAATGCCATCTACTGACCCTCTTTATCATTGACTCACTATTTATAACAGTCACCGTCAATGTATGAGGCATGATCAAACACTTTTCGTTTGAGGACGTTGCTGCAACGGACATGCAACGTAGAGCGACTCCGTTGAGGGTATATAAGCACGGACATGTAGGCAAAGGGATTAGTGTGGCAGTAGTGTCGTGCTGAGGTGCGTGCGTTAAATGCGGCCACATGAACTACGGCATGTTATTACCAAATGTGTCCAAACAGGACCAACGTGCTGTTATTCTGTTCTTGGCTGCCGAAGGACAACCACCACCGGACATCCATCAGTGAATGAAGACTGTATATGGGGGCAGCATGTCTGTCGAAAACCACCGTTGTGGAATGGTGCACGAAGTTCCCTGCGAGTCACGCTTCGACACAGGACGCCGGTCGATCTAGGAGGCCAGCCTCATCCATTACGGACAACAAGCGGGTGGTGGATGAGGCGAGACACTCAAGCACCCGCCCTACAGTCCTGATCTCTCCCCATACCGTTATCACGCCTTCGGTCCCTCAAAAAGGTCTTGAAGGGTCGACGCTTTCTGTCCGGACGAGAATGTGCACCAGGCGGTTACGGACTTCTTTACGCAGCAGGACACGGTGTTTTACTACACGGGGATCTTCAACCTGGTGCGTCGGTGGGATGAGTGTCTCAATGCTCACGTCGACTTTTTCTGATTGGAATCCCGATTCAGGACTGTACGGCCGTCGAACGGAAAAGTTTTGATCGCCCCTTATATATTGTATATATATATATATGCACCCAGAAGAAATGGTTGGATGTCAATGTAACTTCGTGCACGTACACACCGTTGGTGGGTATGTAAGTGATTAGAGTTGCAATTCTTTGTGACAGGTAGAACGGCCCCTAGAGTGCATTAGTGTTGTTCGTGTTTAGTGCTCTTACTAGGCTTGCTAGGATGAACAGTCTTAGGTGTTGAGTAGTGATGGGCTGCGAATGGACTCGCGAAGACTCGAGTCTGGGATCGTAAAACTCGAGGTACTCGAGTCCGGACTCGAGGCCGAGGACGCTGGCAGCGTTATCTGCGAGCCGTGTATGGAAACAACACGATGCTTAATATTTTAGGTAGGCCAAGGACAAGTATTGGGTCCGTTTCCAAATAATGCACAGTGATATAATGTACGAACTGATGTACATTATGCCGTATTTACATGAATGTATAGGCCTACACAACAAAACCATATTGTAACGTAAACTAAGGAATGTGTGGACTCAGGTGCTGATGAGCTACAGTCCGGCTCTATGGCTAAATGGTTAGCGTGCTGGCCTTTGATCACAGGGGTCGCGGGTTCGATACGCGGCAGGGTCACGGATTTTAACCATAATTGGTTAATTTTGCCGACACGGGGGGTGGGTGTGTGTGTTGTCTTCATCAACATTTCATCCTCATTATGACGAGCAGGGCGCCTACCGGTGTCAAATCGAAAGACCTGAATCTGGCGAGCCGAACATGTCATCGGACACTCCCGGCACTAACAGCCATACGCCATTTCATTTTACCGGCGCACAGTGTGAAATTGTAGAGATCAGGCAGGACAAACGTACATTTTCGACTAATCTATTTATATTATAAAGGGCATTATTGTACGCTCGTGACTATACAAAGAACAGTAAAGCTTTTAAAGCTGTGTGTGGTATATCTGACCTCTACAATTGTGTGAACATTGCGCCCCTTACCGAACCTTGCGTCTCGCACTGTCAATTGTCTGCAGTGTGTTCAGATGAATCTACGTAACTAGCGACTATGTTAAGATATTTTTAATGTGAAATAGGGATGGTCCGCCTCTGTGGTGTAGTTGTTAGCATGATTAGCTGCCACCCCCGGAGGTCCGGGTTCGATTCCCTGCACTGCCACGAAATTTGAAAAGTGGTACGAGGGCTGGAACGGGGTCCACTCAGAGTAGAGGTGGGTTCGATTCCCACCTCAGCCATCCTGGAAGTGGTTTTCCGTGGTTTCCCCACTTCTCCTCCAGGCAAATGCCTGGATGGTACCTAACTTAAGGCCACGGCCGATTCCTTCCCTCTTCCTTGCCTATCCCTTCCAATCTTCCCATCCCCCGCCAAGGCCCCTGTTCAGCATAGCAGGTGAGGCTGCCTGGGCGAGGTACTGGTCATCCTCCCCAGTTGTATCCCCCGACCCAAAGTCTGAAGCTCCAGGACACTGCCCTTGAGGTGGTAGAGGTGGGATCCCTCGCTGAGTCCGAGGGAAAAACCGAACCTGGAGGGTAAGCAGATTAAGAAGAAGAAGAAGAAGAAGAAGAAGAAGAAGAAGAAATAGGGATACAGCTAGATTGCTCTTTCTTAACCTGCTTACCCTCTAGGGTTGGTTTTTCCCTCGGATTCAGCCAGGGATCCCACCTCTACCGCCTCAAGGGCAGTATCCTGGAGCGTGAGACAATGGGTCGGGGGATACAACAGGGGAGAATGACCAGTACCTTGCCCAGGTGGCCTCACCTGCTATGCTGAACAAGGGCCTTGGTGGGGGATGGGAAGATTGGGAGGGATATACAAGAAGAGGGAAGGAAGCCTACAATTAATAGTTAAATCATGTTCCTAATCTTTACTCCGTATCTCAAGTTACCAAAGGCTAACCTACTGGGCGATATAATGCAAATATGCAAACTCATATCCTCATCCCGAGGTGGTGCAGCTCCTTTCGGGAAAACCCCCATTGCAGGTGAGCTGCATGTACCATTTCAATCACATACCAGCCTTTCGGACATTCTAAAATTTCTGGCGGTACCGGGAATCGAACCCAGGCTTCCAAGGATGGGAGTTAGTAACACTAACCGTTACGCTACATACAAGTGCTGTAATGAGCGCGCCCAACTAAATATAGACGAAGGAGAAAAGAAGAACATTGTGTGACAAACTAAACGAATGGTATTTCGAAACAAATAAGTTACGGTGATACACTCGCGTGTTTCACGTTATGGTCATCATTTACGTAGCTGTTGTAATAGTACTTAATGACTGGAGCATTTCTTCCGACTGATCGGCAACAGGTCGCTGTTATGGATCGTGACGTCACAGTGGAGACTCGAGTACTTCGCACGGGTTACTCGGCGAGGCTTGGACTCGGCCAGACTCGATTCTCGCGAGTCCAAGCGTTACTCGCGCACATCACTAGTGTTGAGTCATCACTGTGAAGGGCACGTAGATGCCGCGTACAGCGTTATCAGCACCTGACAGAGTTTGAAAGGGGCCTCATTGTGTGTCTATTTGACCGGCAGGTCGAATCGTGCATTATCCAGATGTACGGGGCATTCGGATGTGACAGTTCCTCGATGTTGGAGTGCATGGAAACGTGGGGGCAGACATATGCATCAAGGTTCCGGTCGACCACATCTGACCACCAAAAAGGAGGATTGCCGTATTGTGCACCAAGCACATCGTAACCTGTTCACATCTGCGCCGTAGGTTGCCGTTAACAACACAACACAGGTCCCTTCAATCAATCAATCAATCAATACTGATCTCCAATAATCGACTCATTTATTTATACGCGGAAAAATGTATGCATTTGAAAAGTTTGCACTGAGCATATCAATAGTATTGACTTTCTCGTACGTTTTTATATATTTCTACGTTGGAAACTCTAATATATGCATGTTGAAATTGTTTCATGGTCGCGGTTCATACCCAGCAAAGGTAGTTGACTTTGAAAGATGGAAAAATGTTCATTCAGCATTCCATGTCGTATGATGTCGGCATGTAAAAGATTTCTGGTAACACATTTGATGCTTAACCAAAACGAATTAAATCTGAGCCATAGGTAACCCACTAGAGTTTCGTTTCTCTGCCATCTGGTAGAGTAAAACGGAACGTCGATACTGACACTCAGGCAACCTAGATGGCGTCAGATGAAAATGTTTGCACATGGTACCTGAGGCCATGCGAATATTACTTTTTGATCTAGAGTTTTAAAACCAATGTAGAAAACAGATTGAGCAAGAGATCTACAAAACGAAGCAAATTATCCATGCAAATCACGTACCAGTTGGTGAGTTCAGCGGCCGGCACAACGCCCCTATGAACGAAGTGGTTGTACGTATTATAGATGAACACAAAGAACTAGGAGGCATCATCCTACACAGTCAAGGCAGGCGATTACACAGTTTCTCTGAGTTATATCGGGCCCCTGATCCTCTCCAGTACGCCTGTTGATTGTGTATCAGGCGAGGAGATGGTATCTGCCTAATGGTTACGCAAAAACAAAACCTAAACTGTATCTTTCATGCAAGTTTTAGACCCGTCCGGCCCCGCATTGTAGGGGTCAACGCGTCCGCCTGCCATCCGGCGACCCGGTTCGACTTCCGGCTGGTCAGAGGTTTTTAATTGTACGTTATTAATATCCCTGGCCTGGGGATTGGGTGTTTGCCTCGTCCTTAATGTTCCTTTCCTCACATTCAACACTCTGTTGTTGTTGTTGTTGTTGTTGTTAGTCGTTTAGTCGCTTTCGACTCTCCGTGACCCCATAGACCAAAGTGCGCCATTTCTTCCTGTCGTATACTATTTTCCGACGTCTTTCTAAATTGAGAGCCGTGGCTTCCTTGATGTCATCAATCCACCTCATCCGTTGTCGCCCTCTTCTCCTGTTACCATCAGTCTCCCCCAGAATTAAGGTCTTTTTCAGTGAATCATGTTTTCTCATAATATGACCGAAGTACTTTAGTTTTTGCCTGAGTATTTGACCTTCCAGTGAACAGCCTGGGTTGATTTCCTGTAATATGGACTTATTAGATCTCTTCGCAGTCCACGGAACTCTAAGGAGTTTTCTCCAACACCATAGTTCAAATGCGTCTTCGGCGCTCAGCCTTTCTTACTGTCCAAGTTTCGCTTCCGTACATTGCTACTGGGAAGACCATAGCCTTCACTATATGAATCTTCGTTCTTAAAGTTACGTCTCTACTCTTGAAAACGTTATCAAGGTTGGCCATTGCCTTCTTTCCAAGGAGCAAGCGTCTCTTAATTTCATGGCTGCAATCGCCATCAGCAGTTATTTTGGAGCCCAAGTAGATGAAACTAGGAACAACCTCCATTGTTTCACCATTTATATGCCAGGAGGTGATAGGTTTAGTTGCCATGATCTTTGTTTTCTTGACATTCAACCTTAGTCCAGCTTTTGCACTTTCTTCTTTCACCTTCATTAGTAGATACTGAAGTTGTTCTTCACTTTCTGCCAACAGGGTGGTGTCATCAGCATATCTAAGGTTAAATTTATGTATCCCACCAATTTTAGCTCCAGTTTCTGTTTCATCTAATTGGCATTCCTCATCACATACTCTGCATATAAGTTGAATAAGTAAGGTGACAATATGCAGCCTTGACGTACACCTTTCTCAACCTTGACCCATTCAGTTGTTCCATATAGGGTTCTCACCGTAGCTTCCTGATCAGAGTAGAGATTTCTCATAAGGCAAATAAGATGATTCTGGTACTCTCATAGTCTTGAGTACTTGCCGAAATTTATTGGGGTCGACACAGTCAAAGGCTTGAGTCAATAAGTCAATAAAGCATAAGTATAGGTGTTGTATGTCCGGCGCTCCCTTCTCGCTCCACCAGCCAGCTGCACGCGCGCCTGTGTATCATTCTGCTAGCTTCGACGCGCAGCCCTCAGTGCGCGTGCCTGACCATCGAGTGTACTATAAATAGGAGCTCCCGGCCTGCTCACTTGCCCACTTGCCCCGGTGTCCAGCTCCAGAATACACCCTACGTCGAGCACGGAGGCTACTCCTCTTGAAAATGTGCTTCGACCAGGTGGACTGAATTTCTGGCAGTACGAGGTTTCACCTCTGGTCACCGTTCCCTTACCTGTTTCCGCTGCCTATGTTCCGT
This sequence comes from Anabrus simplex, assembly GCF_040414725.1. Taxonomy (NCBI): domain Eukaryota; kingdom Metazoa; phylum Arthropoda; class Insecta; order Orthoptera; family Tettigoniidae; genus Anabrus; species Anabrus simplex. Next base: position 124,451,307 of record NC_090272.1, on the reverse strand, counting down.
AATTCTTTTACAAGCCATTTTCATTCCCTAAGTTATGCAAGCTCCCTTAGTTTCGCTAAGTGGAATTTCTTCAATCAATTGAACTTGCTTTTTAGGAATTCAGGCACTTCAACAAACAAGGAACTCTCATGAACATTTATGTTAGTGTGCCAGATAGTTCTCGACTATCAACGTGTCAATTCACAAAGACTATCTTTTCAAGATAGAAGTGTATATAAAGACTGCAAACCTGTACATATTGTATAAAGACAGACTTTTCTCAAGATTCAATATTCCTTTTTGCTTCAAAATAAATTTCAGTTATTTGTGTAAATATCATAAAGTGAAGCAATAAAAGTTGTGTTTTGTAAACTTCAACCTTGGTTACAACACAACTCTATGGCGACGAGGTAAAAAAGCGACACTACACTTCATCGGCCCCAGTCGCCAACTCTATGGCGACGAGGTAAAAAAGCAACAAACTACAATTCTTCGGTCCCAGTTGCCAACTCTATGGCGACGAGGTAAACAAGCTACAAACTACAATTCTTCAGCCCCAGTTGCCAACTCTATAGCGACGAGGTAAACACGAAACCAACACTACAATTCAACGGGCCCAGTTGTCAACTCTACGGCGACGTGCTAAACAACAACGACACTCCAACCAGTTCTGACACACAGCTTACCTTACTCTTGCTTGCACGCATCTCGCAATGGCTACTGCGGAACAACTCGCTACGGTCTTCCAAGCCTTACAGCAGCAACAACAACAGTTTATGCAACAACAACAGGCAGCATTACTTCAGGCTATCCAAGCTATTTCTGTCTCTACACAGCCATCAGCTATTCCTCCGTTCTCTGCTTTTGATCCGGCTAAGGAAGAATGGTCAGTTTATTTAGCCCGCTTGCAACAGCATTTCATCTGCCATTCTGTCACAGATGATCAACGCCGCCGCGCACTATTTCTTAGTTCGGTTGGCAATGCTACGTGTGAATTACTACGTAAATTAAGTCCGGAAGAACACTTATCTGAGGTACCCTTCACGCTGCTCTTGGCCCGTCTCACGGAACACTATGCCAAAGCTCCTCACATAGTGGCTGCTCGCTATAAATTTTTTCAGAGCAGAAAGCAACCCCATCAGACACATACTGAATGGATAACTGAATTGCGTGGTCTAGCTAAACCCTGCCAGTTCATCTGCTCCAAGGACGGTTGTGGTTCATCCTACACTGATTCTCTCATTCGGGACATGATAATTTTACATACTCCTGAAGACAAAATACGTTTTGACGCTGTCAAGCAGAGTAACCCTTCTTTAGAAGACGTCCAGCGTATTGCTACGGTTTATGAGCTTACTACCAAGACTGCCGCAGCCATAGCTTCTCCACACGAAGTTGCACAAGTCTCGCCTCAGGCCCGCAAGTCCTCTGCTACAGTGAACCGTACGGATAAGGCGCTCTCCACCAAGCATTCTCGCCAGGTTCTCTCTCGTAATGCTACACGGAAGCCCAATTCTAAAAACGCCTCGAAACTCCTGCCTTCCTGCCGAGGTTGTTTCAAGCATCATGAACGTCGTGACTGTCGTTTTTTCAAAGCTACTTGTGAACGATGTAATAAACTTGGACACATTCAGACTGTCTGTCAAAGTTCGCTCCGCCCTGCTAAGACTACTGCAGCGCGCCGGAAGCATATACAGCCCCGCCAAGACATGGAAGTTGATCAGATCAATCTTATTCTTCCCACAAAGGATTCTCACAAAATCATCATTCCTCTCTCATTCTCTGATCGATCTGTCGAATTTCAATTAGACACTGGATCACCTGTCTCTATTATTAACCTGACTACCTACCACGACTTAGGTTCACCTTCATGCTCTCCAGCTGACATCCAGCTCGTGACATTTAACAAGAAGAAAATTGACATCAAAGGTCAAATTAAGCTTCAGGCTAGTTATAAAGGAATTCAGAAGGCCATTCCTCTTCTCGTAGTTAACAACTATACTGCATCAAACATTATGGGCATGGATCTATTCAACTTATTTGGTTTCCAGATACATGACAACATTAACGTCGTATCTACTTTGCATCCTACTTCTGACGTTACCGCTCTCCTAGCGCAGTTTCCTGAAGTCTTCGACTCTCAGCTCGGAACAGCAAAAGACTATACAGCTCACATACAGCTGAAATCCGGAGCTACGCCTCGCTTCCTCAAAGCACGTCCAGTACCCCTAGCACTTCAAGACCAGGTCACGAAAGAATTAGAAAGATGGATACAAACTGGAATTGTAGTACCAGTTACTTCTAGTCCATGGGCTACTCCACTCGTGGTAATCAAGAAACCTGATGGTAATGTTCGACTTTGTGGCGATTTTCGATCTACAGTCAACGCACAACTCGAAACCGATATCTTTCCTATTCCACGTCCAGAAGACTTATTCTGTCGTCTCTCTGGTGGACAATTCTTCTCTCGAGTTGATCTTAAAGAAGCATATCTCCAGCTACTTTTAGACGAAGAATCTAAGAAATTTCTCACACTCAACACTCCTCTAGGACTGCTCCAGCTCCAGCGGCTCCCATTCGGTGTTTCATCCTCAGCGGCTATTTTTCAGCGCTATTTGGCTCAACTCACCGCCTCCATTCCCGGTTGTGCTAACTACCTGGATGATATTATTGTTACTGGAAAAGATCATCAGGAACATCTAACCAATCTCCGCCTTCTTCTCCAGAAATTGAAAGACAATGGCCTACGAGCGAATCTCGCTAAATGTACCTTCTTTCAGCCTCAAGTTCCCTACCTCGGACATATACTTGATAAGCATGGACTTCGTCCTAGTATGCAGAATGTCTCCGCGATAGTAAACATGCCAGCACCTCAGAACCTCAAGCAGCTTCAGTCCTTCATAGGCAAAGCGAACTATTATAATAAGTTCATTCCACACTTCGCTACAGTGGCAGCTCCATTAAACGCTCTACGTAAAAAAGGTGTTCAATTTCAGTGGACTCCGCAATGCCAACAGGCATGGAAAACAATCAACAACGCCTTAATTCAAGCTATACAACTCACTCATTTTCAGCCCGACAAGATCATCACGCTAGCTACTGACGCTTCAGACTATGGTGTCGGTGCAGTTCTCTCCCAGAAGGATCGTCATGGACAAGAACGCCCCATCGCCTTCGCTTCGAAAACACTCAATGACCATCAACGTCGATACTCACAGATAGAGAAAGAAGCTTTAGCCATCATCTTTGGTATTCGCCGTTTCAATGAATATCTCTATGGCAACCATTTCCTGATCATTACCGATCATAAGCCTCTCGTACACTTATTCCATCCTGGTAATAAGATCCCAGAGAATTCCCTCAGAAAGCTTCAAAGATGGTCCATGTTCCTTTCTGATTATTCCTATCAGATTGTATATCGAGCCACATCCCAGCATTGTAATGCTGATGCCCTCTCCCGCTTACCCGTTGGTCCTGATACTGCCTTCGATTCTCAAGAATCTGAATGTCTTCAGTTGGACATAGAACTTGAAGATACTGTATCCAGTTTTCCTATTGATGCTACCTGCATAGCTAAAGCTACGGATAAGGACAGTACACTTGCTACTGTACGTACTTACATCCGCAACGGTTGGCCTCTTCAGAGCACACTTCCTGCCCACCTGGCACCTTATCATCGTATGCAGCATCGTCTCACGACTCGTGCCGGAGTTGTACTACTAGAAGCAGGCACCATCTTCCGAGTGGTTATCCCACTTAGCCTACAGAAACAAGTTCTCGAGTTATTACACCAAAGCCATTGGGGTATCTCCAGAACAAAGCAACTCGCCCGTCAACACTGCTACTGGCCCGGTATTGATGCCGCCATCGAAAAGCTAATACGTCATTGTGAGCAATGTCAAATGAATCAGAACGCCCCGTCTTCTGATCTTGCTTCATGGCCTCCTGCTACTACTCCATGGGAACGAGTTCACATCGATTTCGCAGGTCCTTTCCTCAATTCCATGTGGTTAATAGTCATCGATTCACTGTCAAACTTTCCATATGTAGTGGATATGCATTCGACTACTACAACCGAAGCTACCATTCGTGCTCTCCAGAAAATCTTTACTACAGAAGGTTTACCGCAAGTACTCATTTCGGACAACGGACCTCAATTTACAGCTACTGCTTTTCAGAACTTTTGTACACATAATGGCATTCGTCATATCCTAGCACCACCTTTTCACCCTCAATCTAATGGTGAAGCTGAACGCTTCGTACAAACATTTAAAAGAAGTATGAAGAAAGCTGTCTCCTCAGGCTTAACTAAAGACCAAGCCTTGCTCCAACTCTTAAACAACTACAGAACTCTACCCGGCGCTGATAATATCACTCCTGCACAGAAGCTCCATGGACGACCTCACAGAACTTTACTTTCTCTGTTACAGCCTCTTCCGGCCCAGCATAAGACCTCACCAACGAAGTTCTCCCTCAACGACAAGGTCTACACCAGGACATTCAAAACCAACCCACTCTGGATACCTGGAGTCATCTGCAGATCTTTGGGTCATCGTCTCTACGAGATACAGACTACGGAGAAACGTATCTGCCGCCATCAAGATCAGATACGTCTGCGCTACCGCCCCTGTCCAGCTATTGATGCTATTGCTAAACCAGATAAATCTATAGCTGAACGAGCCTTAGATCATTTAATAACAATGGGTTCCTTTCAGGACGAGACAGCGCCACTCCGCCCAGTTCCAGCTCCGGACAATACAACAGAAACATCAGCAGCTCCGCCCCAGCATCGCAGTCGCCGCCAGCGCCGCCGCCGTTTCACGCCGTACCGGCGTATTTAGGAGGGGAGGGTGTTGTATGTCCGGCGCTCCCTTCTCGCTCCACCAGCCAGCTGCACGCGCGCCTGTGTATCATTCTGCTAGCTTCGACGCGCAGCCCTCAGTGCGCGTGCCTGACCATCGAGTGTACTATAAATAGGAGCTCCCGGCCTGCTCACTTGCCCACTTGCCCCGGTGTCCAGCTCCAGAATACACCCTACGTCGAGCACGGAGGCTACTCCTCTTGAAAATGTGCTTCGACCAGGTGGACTGAATTTCTGGCAGTACGAGGTTTCACCTCTGGTCACCGTTCCCTTACCTGTTTCCGCTGCCTATGTTCCGTAATTCTTTTACAAGCCATTTTCATTCCCTAAGTTATGCAAGCTCCCTTAGTTTCGCTAAGTGGAATTTCTTCAATCAATTGAACTTGCTTTTTAGGAATTCAGGCACTTCAACAAACAAGGAACTCTCATGAACATTTATGTTAGTGTGCCAGATAGTTCTCGACTATCAACGTGTCAATTCACAAAGACTATCTTTTCAAGATAGAAGTGTATATAAAGACTGCAAACCTGTACATATTGTATAAAGACAGACTTTTCTCAAGATTCAATATTCCTTTTTGCTTCAAAATAAATTTCAGTTATTTGTGTAAATATCATAAAGTGAAGCAATAAAAGTTGTGTTTTGTAAACTTCAACCTTGGTTACAACAATAGGTCTTTCTGGAATTCTCTTGCTTTCTCCATAATCCAGCGAATATCAGCAATTTGATCTCTTGTTCCTCTGCCTTTGCGGAAACCGGCTTTTTCTTCAGGTAGTTCTCGATCTACATACTGCCGAAGCCTATTTTGCAGGATCTTGAGCAGAACCTTACTAGCATGCGATATAAGTACAATTGTTCGGTAGTTTGAACATTCTTTAGCGCTGCCCTTCTTTGGAATTGGGATGAACACTGAGTTTTTCCAATCTTTTGGCCACTGCTGGGTTTTCCATATTTGCTGACATATTGAATGTAGCACTTTCACAGCATCCTCTCCTAGGATTTTGAACAGTTCTGCTGGGATTCCATCGTAACCACTTGCCTTATTGTTTGCAATACTTTCTAGGGCCCACTTGACCTCACTTTCTAAGATATCTGGTTCTGGCTCTGACAACAGAGTAACTTCATCATCAGGAGTATTCCCATCTTTCCTATACAAATTGCCTACATATTCCCTCCACCTTTCTTTAATCTCCTCTGCTTCAGTAAGATCTTTTCCATTTTTATCTTTTATCATTCCAATCTTCGCCTGGAATTTCCCTCTGATGTCTCCAATTCTTATGTGAAGATCTCTTGTCTTACCCAGTCTGTTATTTTCCTCAACTTCCTTGCACTGTTCATTCAAAAAGGCATTCTTATCTCTTCTAGCTAGTTTCTGAAACTCTGCATTTAATTTAGACACTTTCGATCTTTCCCCTTTGATTTTTGCATTCCTTCTTTCTTCTGCTATTTGTAGTGCTTCACCCGATAACCATTTGGCCTTCTTCTTGTTCTTTTTATTGGGAATATGCTTTTCCGCTGTCTCCTTAACAACACATCGTATAGTATGCGCACTTTTTAGTGATAGATTTTTGTACTCGTTGGAGAAGTTTTTTTTTTTTTTGCTAGGGGTTTTACGTCGCACCGACACAGATAGGTCTTATGGCGACGATGGGATAGGAAAGGCCTAGGAGTTGGAAGGACGCGGCCGTGGCCTTAATTAAGGTACAGCCCCAGCATTTGCCTGGTGTGAAAATTGGAAACCACGGAAAACCATCTTCAGGGCTGCCGATAGTGGGATTCGAACCTACTATCTCCCGGATGCAAGCTCACAGCCGCGCGCCTCTACGCGCACGGCGTTGGAGAAGTAAGAAGGGTTCCGTTAATACTGCCAACTGAATGGAAATGAAATCTGAATTGAATCGATAATATGATCGATCGATATGAATTTTATAAACCTTTATTATTTTAAGCAAACAACTGTGTCACACACACAATATATAATACTATATAACATTTCCCGTTGCGAAACGTGTTCCTAGCATGAATTTTATAGTTTGGCTTTGCTGTGTAAACAACAACAGTACGAGTACTTAAAGTGTACGCCAGATGTCGCACAGCGATGATAAGCGATTCTTAGTTTGTGTTTCAAAGGTTGCCAATACAAATCTCGAAGATAATCGAAGTCGACCACTTCAGCACTAGGGTGTAAATCTATCACTAAAAAGTGCGCAGATAGTACTTCTGACCATAGCTCTTCTGGAACTCTATCTCTTAAATCTAATCCATTAAATCTGTTTCTAACCTCTACTGTATATTCAAGAGGTATGCTATTTAGGTCATATCTGCTTGATGGTTTGGCTCTGTCAATCCTCTTTAATTTGAGCCGGAATTTGGAAATTAAGAGCTCGTTATCTGATCCACAATCAGCCCCAGGCCTTGTTTTGGATGACTGTACAGCACTTCTCCACCTTTGACTACAGAGTATGTAGTCGATCTGATTCCGACATTTACCATATGGCGAGGTCCAGGTGTATAGGCGTCGTTTGGGCAATTGAAACAGTATGTTGGTAATGACCAGTGAGTTGTCTTGACAGAATTCTAGGAGTCTCTGTCCAGCTTCATTTGTTGTGCCAAGGCCAAATTTTCCCGTTACTCCATCTACAGTTTGATTTCCAACTTTGGCATTCCAGTCGCCAATAATGAAGACGACATCCTTCTTTGGTGTTAACTGTAGCAATTCTCGTAAGTCTTCATAAAAATGGTCAATATCTTCCTCTTCCGCTTCTGTGGTTGGTGCGTAAATTTGTATGACTGTGATGTTAAAAGGTTGGCCTTGAAAACGTACAGACATCATTCTATCAGTTTTAAAATTGCACCCCATTATAGTGTTACGCACCCTGTTGCTAACTATGAGGGCAACTCCATTTTTCCGTTGGTTTTCATGTCCAGAATAGCATACCATGTACTCATCTGTAGCAAATTCACCAATACCAATCCATCTCACTTCGCTTATTCCCAGTATATCGATGCCCAATCTCTTCATTTCTCGTTTGACTATATCCAGCTTTCCTTGTTATATGGATCTTACATTCCAAGTTCCTAAACAGTACTGTTCCTTGCAGCATCGCACATTTCTTGAGGCTTCTCTCAACGTAGTTCCCCCCGGAGATCCGACTGGGGAACTTGAAACTCCGGAATATTTTGAATTGAGCAAAGCCATGGGGTTTTCTTGGGAAATTTACAGTGGTGGTTTCCCGTTGCCTTCCACTGTCCTTCACTCCTGTTGGCTCACTGACCCAGTTTCCCGCTGGGGTTGTAAACCCAACCTACCACTGGGTTGCTCAGCTTAACAGGGGCACCACGCGTAGGTAGGATTTGGAGAATTGAGGTCTGAGAGGATAAGTGAGCTCTCTATTCAACACTCTACACTCCCGCAATTCCAATTACACGCAGGTTCATATCATATGGTGCAAGTAGTGGCAAAAGATCCACAGGGGTCGACGCCACGAACAAATAGCAAGGCCTATCAATAAAAAAGAGGAAATATCCTACTTTATTTACACTATTTTAAAAAACCTTCAACCAATTTTCTGTCGTTATGATGGCAGAAACGATGTCTGAAATGTTAAGATTTTATCCGCTGCAAACAAAAATAACTGAGCGCTAATTATTACATACATTACATGCATGCATACATGACATGCATACATACATGACTTGATTAAAAAGTTTACCTGAATCCCGCAAACATCAGGTAGTACGCTTTTCTCCCAACGTCATTCACAGATTCACTATGTTACATGTATGTAAAGAGTCGGACGGGATGACTTATAAATATCGACGGCTGAATTAATTCGTGACTTTCACCTGTAATTCCGAGAGACCAGAAATAAGTAATGGCGTTTTTCCAAATCTCAACGTAGTTCCCCCCGAAGATCCTACTGGGGAACTTGAAACTCCGGAATATTTTGAATTGAGCAAAGCCATGGGGTTTTCTTGGGAAATTTACAGTGGTGGTTTCCCGTTGCCTTCCACTGTCCTCCACTTCGACAGACAAGACATAGTTTACCGAAGCTTCCACCTAAAAATAAATAGCTTATGAATCTCATCACGAAAAATTTTGTATTTAGTCCATTGTAGAATAGTAAAAATGAGGGTAGCCCCACTGTCATATTATTATTTGGTTGCAACACAAATTCAGCCGGATGAAGATGACAAGATAATTCTTGCTAAAGTGTGTGACAAAGAACGTGATCCTCTCTTGTATGGAATTGTCTGCAAAACTATGATACAAAGGCCGTGTGAGGACGTCACCCTCTATGAACAAATGTAGGTGTTCCAAAACATATCTTTGGAACCTCATTGTCGTGAATAAAACCAATGACGAGGGCTACCCAACTTACCGACGACAGAAACAAGAGGGTACGTTTTGGAGACGCAATGATTTCACATATGAGATGGCAATATTCTTTCTTTCTTTCTTTCTTTTATTTCTTTCTTTCTTTCTTTCTTTCTTTCTTTCTTTCTTTCTTTCTTTCTTAATCTGTTTACCCTCCAGGGTTGGTTTTTCCCTGGGACTTAGCGAGGGATCCCACCTCTACCGCCTCAAGGACAGTGTCCCGGAGCATGAGATCTGGATCGGGGGATACAAATGGGGAGGAGGAGCAGTATCTCATCCAGATGGCCTCATCTGCTATGCTGAACATAGGTCTTGTGGAGGGATGGGAAGATCGGAAGGGATAGACAAGGAAGAGGGAAGGAAGCGGCCGTGGCCTTAAGTTAGGTAGCATCCCGGCTTTGCCTGGAGGAGAAGGAGGAGGAAGCCACAGAAAACCACATCAGAAATGGATGATGTGGGAATCGAAACCCCCTTTGCTCAGCTGACCTCCCGAGGCTGAGTGGACCCCGTTTCATCCCTCGTAGCAATTTTCAAATTTCGTGGCAGAGCCGGGAATCGAGCCCAGACCTCCGGGGGGTGGCAGCTAATTACACTAAAGGTAGCAATATGCCAGATGAAAATAGATATGTAAGTGTTGGCCAAACAATTGGGAAGTTTGTAATGACTACAGCGGAGTTGATTTCTGGAGTCTACCCTGATACCGCATATCTATCGCAGGAATCGTACCATATGAAACAGTACTCGTTTTTTGTCGTGTAACCTGTTCACCGAGGAGATAAGCAACATCATGTTGGGAATGATTTACGACAAGACACATGATACAGGTCCACAGACACCGTAGTCATATCCGAAGACGCTGTGTTCTTCCCTAAGAATTCCTGAGCTCCCTTGATCCGTCCTGCCTTTCATAACACAGTCTCAAACCAAAAGGTAAAAAAAACTCCAATTATATCGTTGCGCAATCTGAATCCACCTGGTATTTGTAATGAGGCCAGGCTGCAGGTAAGGTCGTTGCACGACATCATTGAAGCCACCATCCTCAATGGATTGGCAGCCTAAAAGTCTTGAATTTCCTGTAAAAGTTTATTTTGGCATAACAATCAATAAATCACAGGGTCAAAACTTCCAGTAAGTTGGAATAGATTTGCGTTTAGAATGCTTTTCACTTGGAACTTTCGAGGACGGGAAACGTACAAAATCAATTCCGGATTGAATAAGACAAGAAATAATGTTTATGAAAGTACTGTAGCTTCTTTTTTTGTATGTTTGTACGAAACAACACTCTGTCTTAATAAAATATGTTGAATCAGTAAATTACAACGTATTTAAATTACATCTCAGTCAACTTGCAGCCAAGAGCTATTAGCTTATAAGGCTGGCTTTGGTGCGGGCGAACCTGCGGACATGGTTAGTTTATGTATAATTAGTTATTCTCTGGGAAATCTTCAAAATATTTACTGTTTCCTCATACTTTGGTCCGTGTCGACAAAACAAGTGATCATTTTCCTCTCTTTAAATGAAAGAGTGATGGGAGCTTTTATAAGGAGGAATTGTATGGTCATATCCATCAATTAATAAGAATATTGGACTCTTATTTTACTGTAATTACCCACTCATCAGCTTGATGAAGAGTGAGGGAAATAAAATGGTTCTGTTTGTGATCGTTCACACGTCTGTAATCGCAGGAGAGAAATCACTTAACATTGCTTTCCAAACTTCTGGTCTGACTAAGTGATTACGCCACAAAAGAATTATGTGCTGTGGCACTACCTCAGATGCACTTAACTTACCTAATTTGTTAAGAAGGAAGCCGCACTTTCCACTGTCGACTCAGTTAAGGCGACACTCCAGAGATAAAAATCGACATTTTGTTCATTTTGGTGAAATTTTCTTCTTCTTCTTCTTCTTCTTCTTCATCTGTTTACCCTCCAGGGTCGGTTTTCCCTCGGACTCAGCGAGGGATCCCACCTCTACCGTCTCAAGGGCAGTGTCCTGGAGTTTCAGACTTTGGGTCGGGGGATACAACTGGGGAGAATGACCAGTACCTCGCCCAGGCGACCTCACCTGCTATACTGAACAGAGGCCTTGTGGAGGGATAGGAAGATTGGATGGGACAGGCAAGGAAGAGGGAAGGAAGCGGCCGTGGCCTTAAGTTAGGTACCATCCCGGCATTTGCCTGAAGGAGAAGTGGGAAACCACGGAAAACCACTTTCAGGATGGCTAAGGTGGGAATCGAACCCACCTCTACTCAGTTGACCTTCCGAGGCGGAGTGGACCCCGTTCCAGCCCTCGTACCACTTTTCAAATTTCGTGGCAGAGCCGGGAATCGAACCCGGACCTCCGGGGGTAGCAGCTAATCACGCTAACCACTACACCACAGAGGCGGACGTGAAATTTTTTTAATGACTGAAATTGAAAGGACTGAGTTTCTTTTTTCTTGTCACGAAGTTATTCCGCCAAATTCAAACAATTTATCACTGCAATAACGCTTTGTTTGCCAATCGTAATTTTACATTTAAATCCCATTTTTCTCCCATAATATTCTGACAAATGTGACAAAATGTATATGGTATATGTAACACAGCTATATTAAGAAACCTGGGTATGGAATTTTTGATTGCAGAATTTTGTCATCTTGTAGAGATTTTAAAATCCAATTGCGCAATAGCAATTCGTTCTTCTGCTGCCATTTGAAAACCTACACTTGACAAAATAGTGAACATGTATAGTTCTAATACATACATTTTGGTGCGAAACTCAGTCATTTTATGTTTCGCAAAACTCAGATCTGTTTGAAGCATTAACTTGAATGATGAGCGCGAGCAATCATGCTTTGATAATGTGCTGAAATCATTACTTCGTAAGACGGACCGTCATGTTTGCATTACACTGAGTTTGTTTTCTATCTCTTTCATCAAGTACCGGAATGTTACACAAACTTCAGTACGGTGTATCTCCTCCTTGTATAAATTATGTACAGAAAATTCGATATGTAGTGTTTTAAAAGAAGTCTCATCTACCTAATTACGAATTTACATTAACATTTTAATTAAATTTCATGAAAAAATGGAATGAAAAATTTCAAAAAATATTTTCGAAAACTATTAATTGTATATGAAAGAAATGTTCGTGATATCTCTACTTTTGTGTAGGTGACATTCCCACAAAGTCTCGTGAAAATCCATGCATTAGATAAAAATATCTTTTTATCTCTGGAGTGTTGCCTTAAATGTAACTTAAAAGCTTTTCAGTCTGCGAACACACAAGTTCTGTATAAATATTACACAATTATATTAACAGTGGGTTTTTTAAACAGATATGTTCTAGTGCAATATTTATACTGAACTTGTGTGTTAGACAGACTGAAAAGTTTTTAAGTTACACTTAACTTACCTAATTCATGCGCAATAGCATCTTGTTCTTCTGCTGCCATTTGGAAACCTACACTCTTGGCCAGAGAGAGGGCGTAACCCTCTAGGTGGCCCGCCCCACCCGTTCAGGGTGGGGAATGAAAGCATTTTATGATGATGATGATGAACCTACACGTGACAAAATAGTAAACATGTATAGTTCTAATGAATAAATTTTCATGCGAAACTCAGTCATTTTATGTTTCGTAAAACTCAGATCAGCTTGAAGAACTTGAATGATGAGCGCGAGCAATCATGCTTTGATAATGTGCTGATATTATTACTTCATAAGACAGACCGTCATGTTTGCATTGCACTGAGTTTGTTTTCTATCTGTTCCATCAAGTACCGGGGTGTTGGCCGTGGGGTTAGCGGCGCGCCGCATCTGGGAGATAGTGGGTTCGAACCCCACTGTAGGCAGCCCTGAAGATGGTTTTCCGTGGTTTACCATTTTTACACCAGGCAAAGGCTGGGGATGTACCTTAATTAAGGCTACGGCCCTTTCCTATACCATCGTCGCCATAAGACCTATCTGTGTCGGTGCGACGTAGAGCAAATTTTAAAAAAACTCTTTTATCAATTACCTGTAAGAAGAATGACATTCAATAATCACAGGTCATGATAAAGGGGAACACGACAGTGAGAATTAGTATAGGAACCAATCCTTTAACTATTTTAATCCAGTCAACTGGTGAAATTAACGCAATGTCTCTATAGACATGGTTTGCAGCCCAATGTCTCGAGGGGTGCCCCCCTGGCGTCCGTCAGAAGTCGGAAGGTTGCACGAATACGAAACATCTTTCACTACTGTTATCATTCGAGAATAAACAATAGAACTGTGAGCATGAGAAGGACCGTTCCGACTCCCATTCTGACAAACATTTCTTTCCTTTCTCCCAGTTGACTCTTGGTGAAAATAGGTAGTTTCAGGGTTTACACACGTAATAGAACTCCTGCAGGATAAAATTTCCAGCAAAAATCAATAAAATTGTCATTAACCTGAACAGATTCTTAAATTAATCAGTAGTGTTTTGGTTAAGAAATCATTTCCGCAAGAATTTTGTAATTACGATATACCGTACCCTCAACCTTTTCTCATGAGTGCTACATATTAATTACAGAATAGCCCTGGGATAGGTATCTAATTCAGGTTTCTCCTAAACATTTCTGAAATAAATTTTCAAATAATTCCAGTGTGCCTACAAAGACATTGAAATTAGTACAAGATATCGAAATGTAGCGAGGAAGTATTGATTTCATACACCGACGAAAACTATAGCGCCTGAAATTTGCAACCCGCATAACTACCAAGACAATTTGGCTGCCACATGCTTTGCTTAGGGGATCTCATTTATTTGCATGGCTCAAGTGCAAAGTCCAACTTCACCACTTCTGCTGAGTTAGCCTCCGTAGCGTAACGGTTAGCACCATTAGCTGCCGTCCTCGGAGGCCCGGGTTTGATTACCGGCACAATGGCAGGAGGGCTGGTATGGGGTTGAAATGGTACTTTCAGCTCACCTCCATTGGGGATGTACCAGAAAAGTGCTGCACCACCTCAGGGCGAGGACACGAGTTTGCTTTTTACTAGTTCTGCAGTGAAATGTTGTGACTGTTTCGCTGCCTCTTCATAACAATGGAATTGGTAAATCGTAGTCAGTGCTTGCAAAATTTATGATCGGCAGAAATCCTGGCATTTACATATGGGATGTTTCAGATAAAGAGTCACATCCCTATGACTCAAATTTCATGTAAACCCTGGAAGTTCGGTGGCTATGGTCACGATATCCACAGTCACGTGAAATTATAAGATTGCTTACTTTTGATCGACAGGAGTTTTGATGTCACTCAACTTTCATTTCCTCTTCAATATCGTACTTTTTCTCCAGACATTGCATGTTCACGACCTGTGATTTACCTTTCAACCATTTCCTTGAAATGGCAAGACCATTGCTTATGAAAACTCACTCTAGTATGATAAAATTGAAGTGCAATATTCGAAACAGTCTCTGCGTTAATGCGTCTAGATTCATAGTTTCTTAACATGTTCCCTGCTTTGCGAGCCACACATTTTATTCCTATGCTGCTACGGTGATAATTTTGCATAACAGTACGACAGCGAGTCACAAGTGGTATGTATGTTGTTCTATGGTGTAGGTGTATGTTTAACAACTACCTTACACCACGAGGCACGGTGACTCGTGACGCATGGATGTAATACGGCTTTTACTATTTGTTATACGAGTCACCAGTGCCTCGCATTTTTACTAGACGTCACGCTCAACTGCGGTGGACAATAGGAGCTATACATTGTTGATCGAGTTTTATCATGCTGTAGCCGTCATGGTAGGCTGGCGGACATCGGTTGTGACAGCGTGTGAATACCCTTGTCATCGTGTGAAGTAACTACAGGATATACATTTGGGCATCTTTTCTATGCAGCATCACCGTAAGAACGTTACTTATATACAGATTTCATCATCTTATTCACAACTATAAGCATAGAGAGCTAAGGAATGTGTGCGAATTGTTTCAGATGAAACGTAGATTAGCAGACTTCCAGCTACCCGAAGAGTGTTCCTGTTCGGACTCTTCACAATGAGTCAGGCGATCTCGATTGGAGAAACCATTAGAGGAGTCGGATATTGAGGATCTTTTAGGAGATGAAGATATCCAATGCAGTGATATTGAGCAACAGACGCGAAATCGGGAGGTTGTGGGTTCGGATCCCACTGGTTTCCGGTTGGCCATTTTTGTTCTGTACTTAACATCTCTTCAACACATACTAAATGTACGTAACACGATCTAATAGGTTGAAAGTCGGTTTCGATCCCAATTTTTCATTGTCAATTTCATCATCTTCACCAGTGTCCTCTGAAACCGACACAGGTGTACATGACAGCCACAGTGAAAGTGACAGTGAACAAGTTAAAACGCAATCAGTTAAATAAGACTGAAGTTGGTGTGATATAACTAGGAATGATTTAGGCTTCACTGTTTTTCCCGGGGAAGCAAAGGTTCAGTTACAGTTAGAAGAGGGACAGCTCACTGATATATACTCTCACTTCGTGGATGACAGCCTATTAGAAATGATGGTTCAGCATCAGTGTACCTCTGGCAGAAGAGCTTCTGAGGAACGAAACATTTGTGTGTGGGACCCTTCGTAGCAATAGGCGTGGACTACCGATGATAGTGAAACAGAAAATGAAGAAAGTAGAGGTGGTGGGTAAGATGTGTCAGCATGGTACTCGAGTTATCAAGTGGGTTGACAAGCGACCTGTTCTAATGATTTCAACACTGTCGAGCCATAGTGACCGTCTGGTAGACTATGGAAAGGAAAACAGAGACAGTGAACCTGTCAGGAAGCCTTTCTCTGTTCTTGATTACAATGGAGCAAAAAAAAGGCGTCGATTTCAGCGATCAGATGTCTTCCTATTATTCAGGTCCACGGAAAGGTTTAAAATGGTACAGGAAAGTAGCCCTAGAAGTTATCATTGGAACGGCCTTGGTTAATGCTTGGAACTTCACAGCACGACGTCTGCGAAAAAAAAATTCCACTACTGGAATTTCAAGACAAGGTCGCAAGAAGTCTGGTTGGACCACAGACAGAACATGTCATCAGTCCTGGGAGGAGACGTGCGCACACTCTCTCGAAGATGGAAAGACCAGCCAGAAAATTTCGAAGACGATGCGTGGTTTGCTATAAAGCTCAGCGAGAATATGGCACATCGAAAGACGCTGACTAGAAAACAAAGCAGGTGACAACGTACTGTGAGGAATGCCCAAACAAACCATTCAAGTGCACTGGATGTTTTAATAAGGTTCATGAATGCTGAAATTGAACTTACTGTGCTCAAAATAAAAACTGGCGTTGTATAATAACAAAATTAGTTTGATCATGAGTGTAAATAGTTTAGGGAGTTTCGAGATCAGGGAAAAGAAATAGACAATTGAGTTCAAATAGAGAACAGTGCTACTTAAAAAAATATTATTTTAAATTTTATATGCAGTGCCTTTAAAAAGCAAATAAATATGTTCACTTATTGTTTGTGTAAAAATGCATTTACGTTCATATAAATCAACCTTTACCAACATGTAGAAAGGGATGTTAACGCTCTGTCCTGTGCTACGCGAGGCACGGTTGATTCGTGGACGTTAATAATTATTGCCAATAAACCGAGCGCTGGTGGATCCTCCTGTTGTGGTATGTGAGAATTTGACATGACTTGCAGCTGTCAATCTCTATTATTTCGAAGTAATATACTTCCGCCATCCACCGGCAGCCCGCAGAACTACTTCCGCAGAACAAGTCACACATGCCTCGTGACCCACACCAGCGAAGTACGGTACTAGACATCGGTGACTCGTGACGCACTCACGCTTAATGTCAACAGTGTAACAATAGCAGCGAACGTGTTAAAGACAAGAACAAAAAGAGATAGACACAAAAAGGAATAATAATAATAATGATAATAATAATAATAATAATAATAATAATCCTTTCCTCGTATTCTTACATGACTCCATATATACTGTACTAGCAAGATACCCGTGCTTCGCTACGGTATTATACTGAAATTTATAATTAAATGCTTATTGTTTTAGATATATAATCCGCCGAAATTCGCGATCTGACTCGTTTTCTATTATTTTACAGCATGTTTCCTCCCATTTTTCAATCTTCCTTTCCAGCAATCGATTTCGTACTTCCCGGGCTAGGCTCAGTTATTCCTCCCGGTCAGTTGGGTCCGTAAATCTTTGCCATCTTTTCCTATAATCATTTTTAATATGGATAAAATCCTTCAGGATATCCGGCCTGGTGCCATATTGGGTGCCTTGGCGGCACTGAACCCGCGGCCGGACTGCATTCTTAGTTATTACCCGTCCAGGAGCCGTTTCTAGCGCGGTCCGCACATTTGACGACGGTCCGGAACATTATTATTATTATTATTATTATTATTATTATGTGTTGCTGGAATGGCTAATGACAGGGAAAACCGGAGTATCCGGAGAAAAACCTGTCCCGCCTCCGTTATGTCCAGCACGAATGTCACATGGAGTGACCAGGATTTGAACCACGGAACCCAGCTGTGTGAGGCCGGCGTGCTGCCGTCTGAGCAACGGAGGATCCTTATAAGTACACTAGCAAGATACCCGTGCTTCGCTACGGTATTATACTGAAATTTATAATTAAATGCTTATTGTTTTAGATATATAATCCGCCGAAATTCGCGATCTGACTTGTTTTCTATTATTTTACGGCATGTTTCCTCCCATTTTTCAATCTTCCTTTCCAGCAATCGATTTCGTACTTCCCGGGCTAGGCTCAGTTATTCCTCCCGGTCAGTTGGGTCCGTAAATCTTTGCCATCTTTTCCTATAATCATTTTTAATATGGATAAAATCCTTCAGGATATCCGGCCTGGTGCCATATTGGGTGCCTTGGCGGCACTGAACCCGCGGCTGGACTGCATTCTTAGTTATTACCCGTCCAGGAGCCGTTTCTAGCGCGGTCCGCACATTTGACGACGGTCCGGCACATTATTATTATTATTATTATTATTATTATTATTATTATTATTATTATTATTATTATTATTATGTGTTGCTGGAATGGCTAATGACAGAGAAAACCGGAGTATCCGGAGAAAAACCTGTCCCGCCTCCGTTATGTCCAGCACGAATGTCACATGGAGTGACCAGGATTTGAACCACGGAACCCAGCTGTGTGAGGCCGGCGTGCTGCCGTCTGAGCAACGGAGGATCCTTATAAGTACATTAATAACAGTAAAATCAATTGGTCTCACCTCCTTCTACACCCCACCGCCGTTAAGTTTATTTACCGCCAACCCCCCCCCCCCCAAAAAAAAATTAAAAGAAGGGTTGTTTCTTTATGTTTACGGGAGATTCCAAACACCAATGTTCACGTCTATTACCTTCAGTTTTGAAATATAAGTATCCCCATAAAAATAATTTACTTTTTTCACTTCATTTCACACTACTACCCCCCCCTCCCCAAGTGAATTTTCCCGCAAAAAATACTTGTTTCTTTAATAGTACAGGATCCTCTAAATACCAATTTTCACGACTGTAACTTCTTCAGTTTTTGATTTATGTGTCCTCATGAAAGGAATTCAACTCTTTACACTCCCGCCCTCCAAGATGGTTTCCCCCCCCAAAACGCGTTTTTGTTTTTGTTTTTAAAGGAGATCCAAATACGAATTTTCACGTCTGTAACAACTTTAGAGTTATTAGATGTATGTATTCTCATACAATTAAGTAAATTAATTTTTCAATTCTTTCACCCCCCCCCCCCACCTTCATTGCATTTTCCGAGAATACGTTTCTTTACTTTTAAAGCAGATTGCAAATATCAAATTTCACGTCTGTAACATCTTCATTTTTGAGATATCAGTAGCCTAATTAAAATAATTCAACACCATTTTCAGTCACTTTTACCCCCCCCCCCCCCCCCCCCACCCAAATGGTATTTCCGAAACCTAAAAATACACGTTTCTTTATGTTTAATAGAGATAAAAATACCATTTTTCACTTCTGTAACTGTTGTAACCAAGGTTGAAGTTTACAGAACACAACTTTATTTGCTTCACTTTATAATATTTACACAAATAACTGAAATTTATTTTGAAGCAAAAAAGAATATTGAATCTTGAGAAAAGTCTGTCTTTATACAATATGTACAGGTTTGCAGTCTTTATATACACTTCTATCTTGAAAAGATAGTCTTTGTGAATTGACACTTTGATAGTCGAGAACTATCTGGCACACTAACATAAATGTTCATGAGAGTCCTTGTTTGTTGAAGTGCCTGAATTCCTAAAAAGCAAGTTCAATTGATTGAAGAAATTCCACCTAGCGAAACTAAGGGAGCTTGCATAAATTAGGGAATGAAAATGGCTTGTAAAAGAATTACGGAACATAGGCAGCGGAAACAGGTAAGGGAGCGGTGACCAGAGGTGAAACCTCGTACTGCCAGAAATTCAGTCCACCTGGTCGAAGCACATTTTCAAGAGGAGTAGCCTCCGTGCTCGACGTAGGGTGTATTCTGGAGCTGGACACCGGGGCAAGTGGGCAAGTGAGCATTTTTTTTTTTTTTTTTTTTTTTTCGGGGGGGCCCCCGAAGCCCGCTCCCCCCGCGTGACCAACGACTCAATCTACATGGCCTCCGACATGCTATTATTTCTAAGAAGAAGAAAGAGATAGCAGGGAAGAGTGGGAAGTGATACAAGGAGTATCTGCCTGTTTCCATGTCAGACACGCTACCAGGCGATATTGTATTAGGTATATGGTAGTGAAGTTTGGTATTGAAGGGTCAGGGAAAAACCACATAGGCAGAAAGAAGAAAGAGCCTACATGTAAAACCTGACATCTTGTGATAGCACATGCAAGGATGTGGGCTGGAAAAAGACCAGAGGTTATGTTAGTTAGGAACAGGTAACATGCACAAAACATACACCAATTCCTTGCCATTCCATCGTCTGGGGATCAGTCCGTCTGGGCACTGCTGTGACTAGCACGGTCCTTGCCGGCTGCGGAGCCATGCGTCAAGTACCACTAGGGCCTGTCGCACGACTCCACCTCCTTGGGGTACCTCGTACCCAGTCTCCGATCCCGGAGAATGAGGCCAAGCCCGCCGAGGCGGGGGCCTCCTGGAAGGTGGTGGGTCATGGCGCCGGGCCCCCTTCCTCTCTGCCCGCGCCATGGCCCTGTAAACAGGGCAACTGCGATGGGAGGCCGGGTGGCCCCCCGAGCAGTTGGCGCACACCGGCGCGTCTCTAAGTGTTGCGCAGGCCGTGTAGTAGTGATCACCACCACAGCGGTTGCACCTCACCTCGAGCCCACAGCTAACCTGACGGTGGCCCCACCTCAGACAGCGGAAACACTGCAAGAGCTGCTGAGGGGGACGTTTCACTCTCACCTGACTGCCGCTACCCGCTGAGGTCCTCTCCTGATTGGCTCCTCGGTTGACTGCTGTCCTGGGAGCAGTCCTGGGTTGCGGCTTGGCGGTCCTCTCCTGGTGAGCCAGCGTCGCCTTCTGCTTCCTGGTGCGGCGTCGTCTTCTTCTTCTTCCCGGGGGTTGCTTCTCGGCGGGGGAAGAGGCCGCGTCCTGGTGGCCCTCTTCCTGGCCTGGTGACCCCGGGGTAGTTGGTGGCTCCGCTGCGTCGCCATCTTCTTCTTTCCCCTGGCTGGCGGCGGCGTCGGTCGGTCCCAGGGGTTGCTTCTCGGCTGGGGAAGAGGCCTCGCCCTGGTGGTCCTCCTCCCGGCCTGGTGACCCCGGGGTAGCTGCCGGCTCCTCTGCGTCGCCATCTTCTTCTTTCTCCTGGCTGGCGGCGGCGGTGGTGGCGTCGGTCGATGCTAACACTCGACTGCGTTCCCTGTCCTGGGGGGCGCACATCGAGGTCTGCAACTCGACAGACTTGCAGGCAGGCTGGACCTGGGCAGCAGTCTCAGTACGCCAGGGGGCGTCCTTCTCCACCGCTGTGCTGCTCTCCACCAACACGGGCGCGTTCCTGGTTTGCGCCCGGGTAACAGGCCCTTCCTGGTAGGCCTGCGTCTGCGACCACTTCGCCCTGGTTGTCGCCTTGTTGGTCTGCGTGTACTTCGTGGAGTACAGCTTTCCAACTGGAGTCGCGCCGTCGCGGCGCTCGGGAGCGCCGCCGTCGTCCTCGGTCGTTGGCTCCGTCTGCGAGGCTGCCTCCTGGTAGCCCGAGACGTCCAGGTGCGCCCTGAGTCCTGGTAGCCGGGCAACCTGGAACTGCTGGGACGCGCGCTCCTCGTAGACCCTGAAGCTGGCTGCGTCGTTAGGGCGAATGATGATCGCCCAGGCAGGGACCATATGGCCGATGATCGGCAGGAGAGGCTCTCCGATGAACTCCGCGACCGCGTTGAGGTGGTCGAATACTCTCAGCGTCCCCTGGTGGTTTTCCTCCCCCCACCGGTTGAACACCACCAGCCCCGGGCGTTCATAGTGGGGGGCTTCCATCGTGTAGAGCGCGTCTTGTAGTTTCTCGAAGGCTGCCTCGTAGTCGTGGTCGACCAGTCTCACTGGTAGGGTCGGCTTCTCCATCCTGGTCCTCCTGAAAATAAAGCTCCTGAAAGAGAAATAGCGAGCACTGAAAAGTGCTCAGCTCTGACAAATGCTCTTTCGAAGATGTACTAACAAGTACAGCTGCCTGACTAGTACTGGGAAAGTACAGAGCGCCTGGCGAGGAGAGAGAGAGCGAGCGAGAGGAACACGTCCTTCCGCTACGGCTGTCGAACTCGTCCTTTTATGGCAAGTGAGCATTTTTTTTTTTTTTTTTTTTTTTTTTTTTTTTCGGGGGGGCCCCCGAAGCCCGCTCCCCCCGCGTGACCAACGACTCAATCTACATGGCCTCCGACATGCTATTATTTCTAAGAAGAAGAAAGAGATAGCAGGGAAGAGTGGGAAGTGATACAAGGAGTATCTGCCTGTTTCCATGTCAGACACGCTACCAGGCGAGATTGTATTAGGTATATGGTGTTGAAGTATGGTATTGAAGGGTCAGGGAAAAACCACATAGGCAGAAAGAAGAAAGAGCCTACATGTAAAACCTGACATCTTGTGATAGCACATGCAAGGATGTGGGCTGGAAAAAGACCAGAGGTTGTGTTAGTTAGGAACAGGTAACATGCACAATACATAACCAATTCCTTGCCTTTCCATCACCTGGGGATCAGTCCGTCTGGGCACTGCTGTGACTAGCGCGGTCCTTGCCGGCTGCGGAGCCATGCGTCAAGTACCACTAGGGCCTGTCGCACGACTCCACCTCCTTGGGGTACCTCGTACCCAGTCTCCGATCCCGGAGAATGAGGCCAAGCCCGCCGAGGCGGGGGCCTCCTGGAAGGGGGTGGGTCATGGCGCCGGGCCTCCTTCCTCTCTGCCCGCGCCATGGCCCGGTAGACAGGGCAACTGCGATGGGAGGCCGGGTGGCCCCCCGAGCAGTTGGCGCACACCGGCGCGTCTCTAAGTGTTGCGCAGGCCGTGTAGTAGTGATCACCACCACAGCGGTTGCACCTCACCTCGAGCCCACAGCTAACCTGACGGTGGCCCCACCTCAGACAGCGGAAACACTGCAAGAGCTGCTGAGGGGGACGTTTCACTCTCACCTGACTGCCGCTACCCGCTGAGGTCCTCTCCTGATTGGCTCCTCGGTTGACTGCTGTCCTGGGAGCAGTCCTGGGTTGCTGCTTGGCGGTCCTCTCCTGGTGAGCCAGCGTCGCCTTCTGCTTCCTGGTGCGGCGTCGTCTTCTTCTTCTTCCCGGGGGTTGCTTCTCGGCGGGGGAAGAGGCCTCGTCCTGGTGGCCCTCTTCCCGGCCTGGTGACCCCGGGGTAGTTGGTGGCTCCGCTGCGTCGCCATCTTCTTCTTTCCCCTGGCTGGCGGCGGCGTCGGTCGTTCCCGAGGTTTGCTTCTCGGCGGGGGAAGAGGCCTCGCCCTGGTGGCCCTCCTCCCGGCCTGGTAACCCCGGGGTAGCTGCCGGCCCCTCTGCGTCGCCATCTTCTTCTTTCTCCTGGCTGGCGGCGGCGGTGGCGTCGGTCGGTGCTAACACTCGACTGCGTTCCCTGTCCTGGGGGGCGCACATCGAGGTCTGCAACTCGACAGACGTGCAGGCAGGCTGGACCTGGGCAGCAGTATCAGTACGCCAGGGGGCGTCCTTCTCCACCGCTGTGCTGCTCTCCACCAACACGGGCGCGTTCCTGGTTTGCGCCCGGGTAACAGGCCCTTCCTGGTAGGCCTGCGTCTGCGACCACTTCGCCCTGGTTGTCGCCTTGTTGGTCTGCGTGTACTTCGTGGAGTACAGCTTTCCAACTGGAGTCGCGCCGTCGCGGCGCTCAGGAGCGCCGCCGTCGTCCTCGGTCGTTGGCTCCGTCTGCGAGGCTGCCTCCTGGTAGCCCGAGACGTCCAGGTGCTCCCTGAGTCCTGGTAGCCGGGCAACCTGGAACTGCTGGGACGCGCGCTCCTCGTAGACCCTGAAGCTGGCTGCGTCGTTAGGGCGGATGATGATCGCCCAGGAAGCAACCATAATGCCGATGATCGGCAGGAGTGGCTCTCCGATGAACTCCGCAGTCGCATTCAGGTGGTCGAAGACGCTCAGTGTCCCTTGGTAGTCGCTTTCCCCCGGCCGGTTGAACACCACCAGTCCCGGGCGTTCATAGCTGGGGACATCCGCCGTGTCGAGCGCGTCCAGCAGCTTCTCGACGGCTCCCTGGTAGTCGTAGTCGACCAGTCTCACTGGTAGGGTCGGCTTCTCCATCTTGGTCCTCCTGTAAAATAACCTGAAACAGAAGAAAGAGCGAGCACTAAGAAGTGCTACAGCTCAGACAATGCTCCTTCGAAAATGTACTAACAAGTACAGCTGCCTGACTAGTACTGGGAAAGTACAGAGCGCCTGGCAAGGAGAGAGAGAGCGAGCGGGAGGAACACGTCCTTCCACTACGGCTGTCGAACTCGTCCTCCGGCAAGTGAGCAGGCCGGGAGCTCCTATTTATAGTACACTCGATGGTCAGGCACGCGCACTGAGGGCTGCGCGTCGAAGCTAGCAGACTGATACACAGGCGCGCGTGCAGCTGGCTGACGGAGCGAGAAGGGAGCACCGGACATACAACAGTAACATGTTAAGTTTTTTAGATATACTGTAAAAATTCTCATTTTAAAATTTCACCGCTTTTGAGTTCCCCTTATGTGGAGTTTCCAGAAACAAATCACCTATGTTTCTTTACATTTACAGGAGATTCCAAACACCCACTTTTTACGTCTGTAACATTTTACGTTTCCAAGATATTCTGTAGATATAGTCTTTCAAAAAAAAAAAAATTCACCCCAATTTGTCACTCCTGTTTAACCGCCATTAATTGGATTTTCCAAGAACTAAACAATACGTGTTTCTTTATTTTTAAAGGTGAATCCATATACAAATTTTCAGTTCTGTAATATCTTTCGTTTCTGAGATATATGTAACCTCATTAAAGGCATTCAACCCATTTTCACCATTTACCCCTCCTATTGGGATTTACAGGAAACAAAAAAAATACGCGTTCCTTTATTTTTAGAGGAGATTCTAACTACCAATTTTTACATCTGTAAATTTTAAAGTTTTAAGATGTAGACACGCTCATTTTAAAAAAAAAATTTCACCCCCCTTTTCACCCTTTCAATATTTGGATTTTCCAAAAACGAAAAAATACGTGTTTCTTTACTTTTTAAAGTAGATCCCAAATACCAATTTTCAGGTCTGTAATATCTTCAGGTTCTGAAATATAAGTAGCCTCATTAAAGGCATTCAACCCATTATTCACCCTTTTACACCCTTCCTCTTGGGATTTTCCGAAAACAAAATAATACGTGTTCCTTTATTTTTAAAGGAGATTCTAAATACCAATTTTTACATCTATAAACTTTAAAAGTTTTGAGATATAGATACACTCATTTTAAAAAATCACCCCTTTTCACCCCCATTAATGGGATTTTCCAAAAACAAAAAATACGCGTTTCTTTATTTTTAAAGGAGATCCCGAACAGCAATTTTCAGGTCTGTAATATCTTCAGGTTCTGAAATATAAGTAGACGCATGAAAGGCATTCGACCCCTTTTTCAACCTTTTCCACCCTTCCTATTAGGATTTTCCGAAAACAAAATATAAGTGTTTCTTTATTTTTAAAGAAGATTCTAAATACCAATTTTCACATCTATAACCTTTAACAGTTTTGAGATATAGATACACTCATTTTAAAATATTATCCCCTTTTCACCCCCCCCTTAATTGGATTTTCCAGAAACAAAAAATAGGTGTTTCTTTATTTTTAAAGGAGATCCCAAACACCAATTTTCAGGTCTGTAATATCTTCAGTTTCTGAGATATAAGTAGCCTCATTAAAGGCATTCAACCCCTTTTTTTCACCCCTTTTCACTCCCCCTATTGCGATTTTCCGAAAACAAAAAAAGACGTGTTTTTTATTTTTAATGAAGATTCTAAATATCAATTTTTACATCTGCACACTTTAAAAGTTTGGAGATATAGATTCACTCATTTTAAAAATTCACCCCCTTTTCACCCTCCGATTAATTGGATTTTCCAAAAACAAAAATATACGTGTTTCTTTATTTTTTAAAGAGATCAAATGTACCAATTTTCAGGTCTGTAATATCTTCAGTTTCTGAGATATAAGTACCGGTATCCTGATTAAAGGCATTCAACCCATTTTTCCCCATTTTCACCCTTTTTCACCCCTCCTGTTGGGATTTTCTGAAAACAAAAAAATACGTGTTTCCTTATTTTTAAAGAAGATTCTAAATGCCAATTTTTACATCTGTACACTTTTAAAGTTTTGAGATATAGGTACACTCATTTTAAAATTTTACCCCCCCCCCCTTTTCACCCCCTTAACGACGGAATATCCAAAAATTCTCTCTTAGCGAGCACCTACATCTTAATATGAATGTATCCACAAAATTTTATTCCTTTATGTCCAGTAGTTTTGGCTCGGCGATGATGAATCAGTCGGTCAGTCAGTCAGTCAGTCAGTCAGTCAGTCAGTCAGTCAGGACAAGTTATTTTATATATATAGATATACCGGATGTTTCACCAGCCCCTTATTTTCTCGGAGATAGGCAACCCTTATTATATAGTTTCATGAATACCAAATAACTTGAAATTTCTCCTAATGGTCGATAAGGCTCCCCGCTACTTGCGTGTCATCATTGTAAATTAATCCATGGACCTAAGAAAGGAAAACTTCTTTATCTGTTTACCCTCCAGAGTCGGTTTTTCCCTTTCCCCTCGGACTCAGCGAGGGATCCCAACTCTACTGCCTCAAGGGCAGTGTCATGGAGCTTCAGATACTTGGTCGGGGATACAACTGGGGAGAATGACCAGTACCTCGCCCAGGCGGCCTCACCTTCTATGCTGAACAGGGCATTGCGGGGGGATGGGAAGATTGGGAGGGATAGACAAGGAAGATGGAAGGAAGCGGCCGTGGCCTTAAGTTAGGTACCATCCCGGCATTTGCCTGGAGGAGAAGTGGGAAACCACGGAAAACCACTTCCAGAATGGCTGAGGTGGGAATCGATCCCACCTCTACTCATTTGACCTCCCGAGGCTGAGTGGACCCCGTTTCAGCCTTCGTACCACTTTTCAAATTTCGTGGCAGAGCCGGGAATCGAACCCGGGTCTCTGAGGGTGGCAGCTAATCACACTAACCACTACACCGCAGAGCCGGCGCAAAGGAAAAACTACTATGCACAATTCCGCGCCAAATGCTAAGGACCATTCTGCAAACATGTGATTTATTGCGCCTTGAAATAAAACAGGTACCCGTAATACGATCGAATTAATAGGTTATGCCACTTGTTCTTTAATGTAAATAAGTGAAATGAACACTGTAAAACACCACTGAAGACTTTGACACGGATATTAACTTTCGAGGTGGAACGGCCATACATAAGTACCAAACCTCTAACATGTACTACGTATGTTGACTTCATGGCCGAATCAACACCTCCTAGATAATATTATCTAGGAGGTGTTGGCCGAATCGGTTAAGGGCTGGAGTATAAGGCGTGTGAGTATCGGTGGCGTAGTGGTTTGAATCCACCGTAACACAAATTTTTTGAACGACAGAGGTGCTCCATTTTAGCGGGGATACAATCGTAATCAGTATCTTTTACTATTGGTTTTAAGGGATGCACTCTGATTTGGCGCCTTTCTCTTAAGGATAGGTGGGGAAAGGATTGGGAAGGAAATCGATCTTGGTCTTTTAATATGGTACCGCCCCGGCATTTGCCTGTTGGTGAAAATGGGAAACTAAGGGAAACCATTTTCAGGACGGCCAGCATGGGATTCGAATCCACAACCTCCCGAGTCTAACGCACGCAAATAATAATCCACACCTACAACGTCACATCACACCACTTATTAATTTCCTCACAATGCATTCCTATGAAGAGTACGTTGAGTTATTGCTAAAATACGGTCGAATTAATGGGTATGTCACGTGCTCCGTTATGGAAAAAGTGAAATGAACACTGTAAAGCATTATTGAAGACTTTGACACGAATATTAACTTTCGATTTCGAACGGCCATACTTATGCAATAATCTTTTAGCGAACGTCTTGTCAGTTGTATTTGTGAGTGAGGCGGTTAAGGGCCGGCGACACAAAGTATCTGAATATCGGTAGTGCAATGGTTCGATTCCAACTTTATGCACACTTACCAGGTCACATCACAGCACGTATTCATTCACTCACTGTGTATTCCAGCGAGGAGTACGTTGATATGTTGCTCATTTATGGGGAAACAAGGCAGAACGCAGTCCAGTCGCTAAGTCCCTATCGCACGCGTTTTCATGACAGAAGACTACCGACTACCAATGCGTTCCGAAATCTTGAACGAAGATTGTGGTCAACTGGGACGCTTGAAAAAAGTAACTTCAGTTATAGATGTTCCTATAAAATCTGGTCCAAATGAAGAGGCTGTTTTTGGACGCTAACCCATAATAACCCTCATGTTAGTACTCGGACACTTGCACAACAGACTAACATCAGCCGGTCATCAGTCATGCGTATACTACATAACAATAAATTTCACCCATACCATCTGCAGTTACACGAGCAGCTCCACGGACGTGATTTCGATGCTAGAGTAAAATGTTTTCAATGGCCTTTACGCAGGGAGACCAATAATGCATTTTTTTTTCAAGAGTACCGGGCGAGTTGGCCGTGCGGTCAGAGTCGTGCAGCTGCGAGCTTGCATCCGGGAGACAGTCGGTTCCAATTCTACTGTCGGCAGCCCTGAAGATGGTTTCCCGTGGTTTCCCATTTTCACACCAGGAAAATGCTCGGGCTGTACCTTAATTAAGGCCACGGCCGCTTCCTTCCCACTCCTAGGCCTTCCCTATCCCATCGTCGCCATAAGACCTATCTGTATCGGTGCGACGTAAAGCAAATAGCACAAACAATTCAAGAGTCCTGTTTTCAGATGAATCATGATTTCACAACAACGGCGTCGTGAATCGGCACAGTATGCACTATTGTAGCGCGGAGAATCCCCATCGGGTAAGACAGGGTGCATTTCAAGTGCAGTGGGGAGTAAATGGCTGATATGGGATACGTTCTCATTGGACCATATTTCTTCTAACGGGAGCACGCTACCTTCATTTTCTTAAAAAAAAAAAAAAAAAAACTCCCACAGTTGCTGGAGAACGTGCCACTGTGCGAACGATTACGAATGTGGTTTCAGCAGGACGGGGCTCCACCTCACGGATCAGTAGTCGTCCAGAACCATCTTCATATCCAAATAAATGTATAGGAAGAGGCGGAACCGTTCACTGGGCCGCCAGATCACCCGATCTAATGACACTTGACTTCCTCCTGTGGGGTCACTTAAAGCAGGTAGTGTATGCACAGGAGCCTGAAGATCCTGGTCACCTTCGGTAACTGATCACTGAGGCATGCCAAGCTGTTACACCTGACACAACCGCGCGAGTTGGCCGTGCGGTTAGAGGCGCGCGGCTGTGAGCTTGAATCCGGGAGATAGTAGGTCGAATCCCACTGTCGGCAGCCCTGAAGATGGTTTCCCATTTTCACACCAGGCAAATGCTGAGGCTGTACCCTAATTTAATTCCACGGCCGCTTCCTTCTCATTCCTAGGCCTTTCCAATCCTATCGTCATCATAAGACATATCTGTGTCGGTGCGACGTAAAGCAACTAGCAAAAAAAACCTGACAGTAGTAAAACGTGCAAGAATATCTTAAAAATATCGTGCTAAAATCTGCATAAATCAAGGTGGTCAACATTTCGAACACTTTTTACATATGCAAGGTACTGCACCTGTCCCGGGCTCAGCAGGGCACTATTTAAAAACTTAGCTTCACAATAAATATTTGATGGAAATCTGTGGGATGAAAAACTTCGGAAACCAATTCCCGGGCGTCGAAGTACCATCCTCCCCACTTTCACTGTCTCAACGGCTAAACTAAAGAGCATAAGGGTCAATGGACTGCTCGATATAAAATGGGCACATAATTTTAATACATTGAAAGTGGGGTGTTTCATAACATGAGAGGAATATACTGTTCTACTGAAATGAGAAGAATGTTTGTTCCCAAATCAAAACATATATTTAATGGAACTGATAGAGTCACAGAGAGAAAATCAACACGCTCGAGAAAATGCCCTATTATCAAATTACGAGAAAATCATTTATGTAGAGAATGCTTGTATGTCCGTCAGTTCATTTTACTTCTGCATGTATCATTTTGGCATTTCCAAATCACTTGCTAACACGCTAATCTCTAAATCACACGTCACACTCAACAGGGGTGTATGCCTTTAGCTACTATATGTATCCGCTGATATCCGTTATAGTAATTCATAAAGAAACACATAGTAATACATACAAAACCTGTTGAGGAGTGCGCACGGCATATGCCGTGCAATTATGACGGCCACATCCGAGTACGTATTTGACCAGTGATCAACCACTGGGGAGTAAGAATTTTTTTCTAAATTACAGAAAATTTATATATTACAACTTTGAGGGACATGAAAATGCATTATAGATCGAGAAAGCACGGTCATTTCAAAACTTTTTAAATGTATGGTACTGTTCAAAGTAAGGATGTATTCAGAGAGCGACTTCACAAGTAGAATGCTCGTAGCTCGTTTCTTTCCGTTGTTTTTTGCAGTAAAGTGTTTATCAAGCAGTTGTCGAAAATAAATTCACAGTTATATTTACGAAAACCACAGCCTCCGTGACTGAGGCGGCAGCGCACCGGCCTCTCGCCGGTGGATACCGTGGTTCAAATCCCGATCACTCCATGTGAGATTTGTGCTGGACAAAGTAGAGGCGGGACAGGTTTTTCTCCGGGTACTCCAGTTTTCCCAGTCATATTTCATTCCAGCAACACTCCACTATCATTTCATTTCATCTGTCAGTCATTAATCATTGCCCCAGAGGAGTGCGACAGGCCTCGGCATCCGGCGCAATTCCTATCCTCGCCGCAAGTTGAAGGTTTCCATTTACAAAAACCAAAAATTTTTACAACTACGAAGAGCACAAAAACTATCCACATCGGCGGCACTCGTAACACTGCTGTAACCTGTAGGCTAACGGCGTGCCAAACTCTTACATTGTAGGGAGTATACGTAGTTCCGTCAGAGACCACCACCATACATAACTAGGATTTGTACAGCGACCCTATTCGAATAACTGAAAAAGTTCCTAAAAACGCTGTCAGATGTCACATTACGTCAGTAAGCAATTAAGTTCTTAGTACTAGCTTAAAACGACCAATGTCGTGCTCCCTCATGTGGGACCAAACGGCAACTGCCGTGAGCACTCTATTGACTGTCCTTAGGTGCACTCGTCAACAGCTTAATCATCTATATCAAAACCGCTTATACGTGTTTCTCCGGGGCATTTTTCTTATCCTACTATATTACAAAGTGGACCCATCAACGTTGGTTCCCTGTAAATCACCATAAATCACCATAGAATAAAATACACATAAATATAAACACACGATGGATGGACAATCACCTGAAATACATCAATATCCAATACACTTCACACATAATAAATGCACTCTGAAATTGTGACCCTTTCAGGTCTCATAGTGTTGATCCAAGGTCGTCGATCCTACACGGTATCGAACCCGTATTCGTTGGGCTTCGAGGTGCGAGTCTTAAAATCCTATCCGATCTCATGCAAATATAAAATTGGGGAAGATCACGTCATCTGTCGAACCGTAGGATCTACAACGCTGGTTGTATTATACTATTGGCATGTGAATAATTAATGCAGTGTCAAAAAGAGGAAGAATTCTTGTGTGAATATTACGAGCATTGACAGATGAACAGGCCCACCGCAGGGATCGACATTCCTTTCCGTCCTGAGGGTCATAAGTCTTCTAATCGGAAGCTAGTTCCGCCAGATGGGCGAAATACTTTCACTTGTTCCCCAAATACACGTACGGTACTCTTGTCACGAATTCTTTCGACCTTTTCTAGACGTATAATTCTTCATGGCTACAAATTATTAACTTTTCACTGTTTCACATATATTTAGCCCTCTTCATCACATCGTTATGGTCGTGATTATTCTTATCCTCATTTTTCAATCTGTCATTTTAAACATTGTCACGCATACCGTCCCGTCTCTCCTTCACACACACCTGTACCTCAAGTTCACATTATTTATGTATTAAGAACATTCTATTCAACAGGGAAGTTAAGTAATACCACTTCACTCGCGTAATATCTAAATCATGGGTTTGCACCTCGAGTCAATATATTCTTCAATGGTCAGCATCCTTAAATTAAGGGAGTAAGTTGAACACATGCATTACCTTGTGAAGCAATAAATAAAGATATGCATGAAATATTGCGAACATCCATATCGACTAATGAAACTAGAAATTAATTATACCATCTGTTAAAGTATCAATTCCACCCTTAAATTATGCTTCACACACAAATAAATACAATGGATTCTTACGTACTAATTCATGCAAGAAAAATCCATGGAATAAAATCCTGATTATCCAGAATCACAGAAGAAAAACCCAAATACATATCAAATTAATCCATAATTTCCCCCTTGAAACACGCATAAGGCGTTCACCTACACATTATAAAATGACATATTAGAAAAAGTGATTGTACAAATTTTACATTTTTATGCGGTTATTCTGATTCTCATGCTTAGTAAAATAGAGTGTACTCAACATTTCTGCGTGCAGCCGTGATGTCATCCAGTGATTTAAGCTTCCATCACTGAAGCCTCGCTAGTTGAGAGTCCTTTGTTCAGCTTCTTCTTGGCCGTGTACATGACGTCTTGATCTGCAATCTTCTGCGACGGAAGTTCCAGATGGTCTCTGAAGATTGCAGGCACAAGGGTGCGTTTCTAGTCGGTTCGACTCCTGGGTTCAACAGGCATTCACATGTGGACAGTGGGAAACTGGTTAATGAAATACTGTCTGAATGTATTCAAATACCGTGATATGGATAGACCTACTCATTGACTCAAATGGACCACCCGAGTAGCGGTTATAGTCCTTGAAGGTGGCTACTCGTTTCCCAATGCCGTTGTTCTCAGATGAGCGTCACTTGTCTAATAACATACCACTCCCTGTCTAATCTAGCACTGTCTATTGTCTCGAATGACATCTCTTGCTAATGCACGTGATTTAATTATGGCAAGTTAATTATTCGTAGACTATAGTCACATCTCACCACGTTTGAGGGATAATCGCCAGTTTTACCCGCTCTCTAACTCTTAATGCCGGTATTATAATGAGGGTTTAAAGTGAAGATTGAGTTAAAATGTAACTTGAGTTTAAACCGATGTTGAGTCTTATAATGGCCGGCCTAAGTTAAACTGAGGTGAAGAAGGAAATATACGATCTTGGTGCAGTGACTTGCGAGAAAGATGACTGTCGATAATGTTTTGTATGACTTGCAAGAAAAGATGACTATCGATAATGTTTTGTTTACTTCTTGTAGGTAAAATGGCGGATAAAAACAATAAACGTTGTCCTAATATTATTTGTTAGGAAATAGAATTGCTTGTGCAATTAGTACATAAATATTTATATAGTCCGTAAAAAGTGGCCTTATGAATTCCTCCGAAGTCTCCCATTTTAATAAACACACTACGGGAGGCATAAAACCGCAATGCTATTAGTAGCTGACTGAGGGGTTCTACAGCATGATTTCTGAAATAGAAGAAAGTTGCTTTATTTTCTAAAATTTACACTTTTGACATTCAAACAGTTCAAAAAGTCATTTTTACCTTATTGCATTTTCGTTGCATGTTTTATTCTAGCACCAATTTGCTGAAATATGGTTATGACAGTCTGCTTTGTAAGCCTAAACCTATTTAAAAACTATTTTTTCATTCCATATATGAAAGTGACGTCCCCTTGTTCGGTAAACTCGTACTGCCCGTGGTCGTTCAATAATTTGAACCACTTCTTCCTCATCGCTTAGTATTTCTTCAAACAATTCAAAAATATTTTCGAGATTCATTCATTCTGCATGTTGTAAGGTTATGTATTCTTACACTTCAGTTTAAACGGTAGATGAGTGGCAGTAAAATTAATCTGTAGTTAAACTTAAGATTACGTTTTATAATACACGACTAATAGATAAACCGAAGTTTAAACTGAACCAATAGTTTATACTGAAACAGGAACGCCCGTACTCCAGTTTATCGGAGAGCATGAGAAACGACAAGGCGTGTACGGCCCATGCTAAGAGAGTGAGAGAGAAGGGTAGTGAAAAAAAATTATGATTAAAGTGGATCCTTCAGTTTATTCAATAGATATGCAAAGAATTATGTCACCTTTTACAGCTGAATCGTGGGGTTGTCCTTGAAGGCGTGGAGGGGACGTCGTCCTGCGGCGTCTGCGTCGTCTTGCGGTCGGCGTCGGCGTTGTCTTCCGTCGTTGGTGTTTTCTCTGTATTAGCGTTGATGGCGACTCGAACCTGAGGCAGGAACGGGGAAATGTGGAGCTTCCGCATCGGACGTCATGGGACTCTGGTGTGACACCTTTCTAAGGCGAAGCACACCGAAATAGTTCCCACAGTCAATGATGTTGAACGCACTTTAGCAACAAAGATAAAGTCAGAGTCACAGTTCCATGAGAATAAGATGGAAGGAATTATCGTATTTGGAATAATAAACAAACGAAAACAATCTAGGACCTTCCGAGTTGCAGTGATTAAGCACTTCACAAAGAAAATTAAATTCACCGGGTACAGTCTCTGCACTGTACACCATGAACACAATATTCACACACTTATTGAAATAAACGACAGTCCAAGTTCTGTTACGTAGTAATTTTCAGAAGATTATCACTGACACTTAAGGTCATACGTGATTCTGAACAGAAAATGACGATACCGTATTCCACAAGTTAATACTGTCTTTAAGAGGGAATGTCGGCACAGTTTTTTTACGAACACAGTTCCGGAAAATGGATAGACACGGTCTTTAAATGAAATGAAGGTCGGCACAGTTTTATGTTAGAAACGTTATCGCTGTTTTCACACAGTCTTTAAATGAAATCAAGGTTGGCATAGTTTATGCTAGAACATCATCGCTGTTTTCACACAGTCTTTAAATGAAATGAAGGCTGGCACAGTTTTATTACGAACACAGTTCCGAAAAAGGGATAGACACAGTCTTTAAATGAAATGAAGACTGGCACAGTTTATGTTAGAATGTTATCACTGTTTCCACACAGTCTGTAAATGAAATGAAGGCTGGCACAGTTCATAACGCACATTCATAGTCCACAAACGAAATATAATCGCCCAGTCGTACAGACTGATAAAAACGAAATTACGTTTTTGTTCATGCACAAAGTTCAAGCCCACGGAGAAGGCTTCCAACACTAACGTTTCCGAACTCAAGTACACAGTCGGACCGAGTGACGAATTATATCGCGACGTGCTTATTTGCACACACACACTGAGCTCACAGCTTACTGCCGACTCCTCTCACTCTCTCTGCCTACGGCACACTGCAGCTGCACACTACACACACTGCACACTCTCTGATTTACCCCAGGCTGGCGATTCGCTTATATTGCCGAAGGTCGGTAGGCGTGGCTACCACCTGTGGGCCCCAAGAAAATTTTATATCTTGGCCATCTTTACACCGATTGACATGAAATTTCGGCTAGCAGCGTTCATTATTCCTGCCTGCAAGGTGACGTTATTGAAATATTGATATCACATTTCGTTCATGCTGCAATGCTATGGAACACGCAAGAACCTTCTGCGTGACGTCGCTTGACCTTGGCCGGTGTTCTGGAACAGCGCGAGCTTGCTTGCAGTTCCCACAATGCCTGTGCGCTCGGCGCAAGTTTTAAATGCTTACGGCCGGGTGTTAGCGAGTTCCTCTTAATAAATGAATGAAACGAGAATGCTCGTAGGGCATTTCCGTTTCAATACCTCTATTATAATACCGGCCCTTAGTCATGTGAGCCGCTGCTAACTTTAATAATCTACATTCCCTTACTACATCTGTATGGGAGTTTGAGCCACCTATATTTGCACTCCACAGTAATTCCTTCACCCCGTAAGATCAGATTATATTTTAAAGGTAGCTGTTTGACATAGAACAAAATTGAGTTTAACACAATCATTCAAATTAAATTACACACTATTCTTCAGTAGCACCGCATCACAAAATTGAACAACACTGACGAAGTTTCAACCACGAATATGTAAAGACTGCGTTAGTATGCATGGTGGATCTGGTTTCGTATTTCGTTTTATAGTGATCTGGCTCGCCGGCAGGGGAGGTGGTCGACTCCGCCCACTTGCAAAAAATCGGTTTGTTAATAATGATCTCTCATAGTCGTATGAGTAGTAATTTTGTATCTCTAAAATTCTACTTTCGACTGATTGAGTTTCATGCAGATCGCTTCGCTGAATTTCTCGTAATCTTATAAGTTTCCTTTTGAAAAATCTCGCGCCAGCGATTATCATTCGGGGACTCCCTTGATTCCGTCGAGAGGCGCGCCCCTAACATCTGTTTTCCATTACGCATATCAGCCTAAGGTGCGTCATTTAACGATACGTTCATTAAGTAGGACATCTTCTGACATCATTAAATTGCATAAATTCCACTGATTCCCATGAGTTCTTACCCGTAAATTTATCAAGTTTGTATAAAATTATTATTATTATTATTATTATTATTATTATTATTATTATTGTTGTTGTTGTTGTTGTTTTATTAGCAAGTGAACATTATGAGTTGGCACTCGTGAATCTACAGGGAAATTGCTGAGAGACTCCAGTTCATGGGTTAAAACACTGTAAATATACTTCGCCTTCTGACTTAAATTTTCTCTGCGCTTGGCGGAGCTGTTCTCTTTTCTCTCTGCGAAAAGAGAGCGCGATTCCAAGGTTCCACTGTACTGAGCTCTCTTTCTCTCCGTACGCGTAACTAGACCTTCGCCCTCCGGGCAAAAATGCTCATTACGACCAAATATGTCGTAGAATGACGCGGAAAACGGCATAGATTATTTCCTGGGTCTCATGACATGCCTATTAGCATGGTGGTGAACTGTTACAGTACCCTACTTCCTATCTACAGACCATCATGTCGTGGTCCAACCTGGCTATGTAACATCGGATAAAAACGCCCCTTTTCAGGACCAAATAAAAATTCACTCTTTGGAACAGGATGACATGTGGCCATATTACTCACTGTAAACGGCGTTAATCGAAGAAAATGTATACCAACCTGGCAATCGAACCTATTACCAGACAGCTTGGCTGATACAAAAGCAGTGATGCGTAATTCAGCCACCTTAGCTAACGCGAGGGGTGGTGTATACCTAGCACGTTGTTGTCCTTATAGACACTTTCTGTCCAAACATAAGATAGTGTTATTCGCAGCTGTGGTCGTTTTACACATTCATTATAGTTTATATAATAGAAATAACACTGCCTCTGATAATTTCTAGCATATTCGTGATCATTATATAAACAGTACCTTTGTACTAAGGCTGTAAAAGAGCAGGTACTAATGTTTTTCGGATGACTGTGATACACGCGTTAGTTGGGTTACCTACCTCCGAAAAAATAAGGTGCTGGTGAACAACCCGGTATATAGCCACTTCGACAACCAAAAATTTTGTTCTCAATCCTTCAGAACTGATGAGCCAACGATCGAGGTGAAGACTGAACGGGGTAGATATGTTTTACTTTCAAAATTAAGGTAGAGTGTTATGAAAAGTAATATTATCATCCACCTACATTACAAGACATGACAGTGCAGCACCTGATCTTTCTAAGCCGTTTACTGATAATGAGCTGTTGGAAGCATTGAAAGGAGTGAAGAATTAGAAAGCGCCATGTTTCGATAATATATACCTAGTACTTCTGACACATTGTGGGAAGAATTTACGGAAATGGCTGCGTCAGTTCTTATCTAACATCTTGTTCGCAGGACAGCTTCCTCCAGATATTAAACCATCCTAAAACAAGGCAAACCTGAGAATGGTCCAGAAAGCTACAGACCCAACGCATTACTGAGTGTCTACTATAAACTTTTGGAACATCTCATCTATAATACGATAAGTTCTGTGATGTTTAGAATCCTTCCAGTTGAAGAAGCAGGTTTTTAGGCCTCGTCGGCGTTGCAGAGACCAAGTTCTCGCCCTAACGACACATATTGAACAAAGCTTTGATAAGCGATTGAAAAGTGGAGCTGTGTTTGTAAATCTAACTGTTGCATACGACACAGTCTGGAGGTAAGCTGTTGTGGATAAATCCTTCAAGTTGACGGGGTGTTAATTGTGTCCCAGTTAATAAATTGCATGTCAACAAACAGATCACTCCTGGTAGTAATACATAACAGGCACAGCAAAGTCAAAATTCTAAACAGTGGTCTCCCTTAACGAACACTGCTATCTACGCAAGTTGTCTGCCAGTATATTGCAGAAGTTCCTAACACCATCTCTCGAAAATTTGAAAATGCTGGCGATTTAACATTAGTTACTCAACACACTTGTAAGAAAGTGATAGAGGCAAACTTAAATAGAGATCTTGCAACTCTAATGAAGTGCTTCAGGAAGAGGTGCTCAACACCAAGCACCAGCAAAACAGAGACCTGCTCTCTCCACATAGACAATAGCAAGCATATACTAAACTTGATGTTTCACTCAATGGTACTCCTCTATCCGACAACACCAATCTCAAGTACTTTGGAATAACTCTTGGCAGGGCATTGTCT
The DNA here is from genome assembly GCF_040414725.1 of Anabrus simplex. NCBI lineage: Eukaryota > Metazoa > Arthropoda > Insecta > Orthoptera > Tettigoniidae > Anabrus > Anabrus simplex. The sequence continues at coordinate 124,412,886 of NC_090272.1, read as the reverse complement.
TTCAACAAATATCTCTCTAACAGCGCTACTAAGTTAAGAGCAAGAAACGGCATACCACATAAACTTTCTGGTTCAACATGGGGAGCTTCTGCGTCGACCCTACATACATCAGCTTTAGGTTTGGTATAATCTTCAGTGTTGTTGGAGTACTGCGTGAAGTACTGTGTGCGTACTGCCTTGTAGTATTGAGTGGAGTACTGTATTTGTACCGACGTGGTGTTAGTGTGTGGAACAGTTAGTGTGAGTAGTGTAAACTGTCGTTGTTGTGAGGAGTTGTGTAGTATCGGGTTCAGTTAATGGTGGATACGTTGTCTGTGAATTAACTGAATTGACTGCGTTGACTGTATGAGTTACCGGTCTCATCTGGAGTCGAACCAAGGAACAGTCGTTGAGCGTAGTGATTGTTAACAGATTGTGTGTTCGAGCCTGTCTGCGTGCAGCTGCTGTGTGAAGTGACTGAGCGTGCGCAGCCAACTAATTGTGAGACTTGTCATTCAGGATTATCGCCGTCTCAGGTAATACCAAAGAGCTTGACTACCTGCTGTGTGAGCACTAAAGACTTACAACTTATAAATCTCATTTTTGTCCCGTATTGGCATCAACTCAACTAAGGTTATTTATGTGTATTACACATACATACTCAGTCAGCTGACGGTTCGGCGTAAGGGAAGAAGTAAACATAGCAGGACTGGCTGGGAGACTCCGTTCAACATCTTAAAACTTAAAAAAAAATCAACCTCAACTTCGGTTGTTCTTTAGGAGTTTCCCCAGATCATCGTATTTTAAAATTTTACATTTTAAGTCTATCTTCAAGATACTAAAAGTACATAATTCTCCAGATTTTGAAAAAAAAAAGAAGATCCCTTGCGTCAGATTTTATCTCAAACTCGAACATTGACTTATTGAGGTTTTAACCCAACATGTAGGAACATTTTATCTTATTATTATCATCATCACCATCATCATAAGTGTTTGTATTTCGTTTATGCCAATTTTTGTATCCTTTTTAGCTGAAGATGTTCCATAATAGGAATGAAACATGGATTTTTAATATTGTAATTAGATTTTAAGCTGGATTATGTTACATAAATACATAGACTAGCAATATAAAACAAATAAGTATTGGAAGGTGGGATTCTCTATTCAACATAACCTTAGTTCACTAAAGACTTTGTAAATAGCCTCTACTTAGGGAACTGTTGTTACCCATTCTCCAATATAATTGTGTGTAGTGTGTATATGTGGGTCAACTAGTTCGATAAAACACAGAGTGTTTTATTCGTAAAACTCTTTTTCATTTATTCCTTCAAGGGGCACCTGAACCTAATCTCGTAATGGTGCAGTACACACATTCAGTTAAACAGCAGATATAATCTGAATGATATACAAACCGTGTCTAACATGAGGTAGTGAAATGGTTTACGCTTAAGAGTAAACAATGTGCATGTCTCTCTATGTATTCAGGAAGGCTATTAAAGTATGTACAGAGAAATTCCATAATTAATTTGTACCAAATTTACAAATATATATTTGGGTAAAATTAATTTTGAAGCACTTCTGGTGTGGTACATACGGATATCTGAATTAGTTTTACAGGAAGTATTGGAGTGTATCAACTTACGCGTTAGCTTTATACACCATGATAGCTGAGACTTTTTGACGGAGACTAGTGAGCGATAGGATGTTACAATATTTGTACAAATGTGCAGTTGGAGTCAACATGGGTAGATTGAAGAGATAATTTTCAGGATCTGCAGAAGACTACTCGAGAGCTTCTGAACAAGCTATAAAGTGCCTGGACAACTTAGATAATATATTATGACTCCCCAGTGCTCTGTTGACATATCTGTTTATGTAGATCCCTGTAAATGTAGGAATTTATGTATACAAGTGTATACAAGTGTTGGAATAAACTAAATAAATAAGTCATTGTAATGGGTTAAACAAGAAAACGGTCCCTTCTCTGAAGTTATCTGACAGGAAAGATGGTATCCAGAGCAAAATACCTAGTTCGAAGTCATAAATGACGGCGAATATTCCCATAGCAAAAGTGAAGGCTACTCTCCTCGTGAAATAGAGGGTAAATGTGCAGCAGAATTCTGTAATACTCCGTGGTGAGGATATAATCGAGCGAAGTGCTGCTTTTGTACTGATTATCAGGTGCAGTGCGTGGTATTGTTGCAGGGTTGCACAACTCCCAATAATTTTGCGCTTCATTTGTCGTCTTTTCTTCTAATATTCTAGGTATATAAACCTAACATATATTCGAAAGCATGTTAAAATCAATCATCTTCGGTCATTCACTGTACAAATGCTTCGTAACGGACCAACAACCGCTGCTGGCTTCGAATCAAACTCAGTGGGGTTTTCTTTCCTACGGCAACTCCCTAGCGGACAACGCGGCGTAATATACCTCAGCAGGGGCGAGCCTAAGCCTGTATAGCATCAGGTAGCATGCTCGCCAGTATCGGTGTCAGGGAGTTGCACGAGACTAGCAAGTCCCCTACCGAGGAACAGTTCCAAATGTCTCCGTTAGATTGCGCCACTCTGCGAAGATTACTTCATTCCTACTTTCTCTCCTCTCGCGAAGGTAGTTCATTTCCATTGTTTTAAATTTCCTTCGCATTCCTAGCCCTTTCCTGTCCCATCGTCGCCATAAGACCTATCTGTGTCAGTGCGACGTAAAGCAACTTGCAAACAAACAAACAAACAAACAAACAAACAAACAAACAAACAAACAAACAAACAAACAAACAAACAAATTTTCAGCCGGGTGGACTCAGGATATTTTATTCACAAGTTACAAGTAACAGACCTGAAGGCAGTGAAAATGATTGCTGGTACAAAAAGGTGTGAACAATAGTAGGAGGATACTCAGAATGGGGAGATAAAGTCTAAGGAATAAACTTGATGGATGAAGCTGTACGTATAAACTGGCTTCGGTGACGCGGTAATGTGAGGCGAATGGAGGAGGGTAGGTTAACTAGGAGAACAATGGACTCGGCTATGGATGATAAGAGAAATAGAGGGAGACAAGGGCGACATGGTTATAATCACTTTCTAATGATTTAGTGGTAAGAGGAGTGGAAGTAAACGATGCCATAGAGCCGTTTACCAAGGGAGAATTGTGGAGGCACTTAATTAATTCACAGATGCTTGTAGACTAAATGCTAAAAGGCATGAGTCTACCGACGATGTACATGTAGGTCTATGTATGTATGTATGTATTGCACCCGTCCACCTCCCGAGTCCCAGACTAGCATTTATCTCAGGGGTGTCGGTTCATTATTTAAGTCATCAAATATAAATATAGAGGCATCAATGAACACGGGAATGAACGGGGCAATTAAAATTAAAGTGGGGAAAGCTCGATTGTAAACTTGAATTTAAGGACTCCATGATAGGACTAGGAAGTGACAGTTAACTTTAAAAAGGGTATCATCTAACTACAATAAAAAGATTGAGAATGGTTTCCTTTGAAATAATAGCTAGAAGAGCAGTTTATTACGCCATCCGACGTACGAAACTTTGATACATTTGGCAATGATATTTAAATTTTCACACACGTTACATAAACAAATCACTTGCTATACCGCAAGTGGTATCAATATGTTGCTGGGTTGCTCCTGAAAGAAATTACAAATGGGGTATAACTTATGGATCGATTACGTTTGAATCGAACCGTTGTTCAAGGATATAGCTTCCTTCTATCGGGAGCCCGAGCATAACCCATGTTACGGTCGGCTTCTCGATTTAACCAAGATGACGTACCCCGGCTATATACATTTTTCCGAGACCGGTACTCGGACTGGGTAATGTTCTCGTGAATTATGAAAATGTATTTACACGGACAGTTCCTATCTTACGATGTCCAGCTGATGCCATACCACTGAATTAGCATTTATATTTTATTTACACATGATCTGAAATGTTACAAAGTTACCCCAGTAGACTACTGCTACAGATGAGATAACGAGAAGCGGTGGGAAATACCGTGCCGAAGACCTCCCCTCGCATCGCAAGCGAAGTAAACAAACACACAAAATATTACTGTAACTTGTCTCGTGCGGAAACCGTACGATAACGAGGTAACAAAATGACTATAATATTTATTATTCTTATTATTCAAACTACTCGAATAGAGGGATGTTATCACCACTTATTTAATCCACTATCGTCAGAATATTTATTTATCCACGAAATTATCATCCTTGAAATTATTATTATTATTATTATTATTATTATCATTACTATTATTATTACTGTCACTCAAGATTTTATTATTATTACTGAACCGGTCACTTCCGCCAAAATGCATTAAGATATCGGTCGCGATTACAATTAATCAATGATCAACCAAAAGACGTCATTACTATTATTATTATGATAATTATTATTAATCTGACCGCGATGATTTATCATCGTCCTAACGTTGTTATTATTATTATCGGTTGCATATTACCATTTAGATTCCCGTTTAACATCTTTATCAACGCTCATTTAATTAAGGTGGTCCAATCCTTTATCTGCAATATTTATTATTATCATCACGCCATCATGATTGTCATCACTCGTCATTACAATGATTACACTATACTATCATTTATGTGGAGTCTGAATCTCTCATTATCCTTAAATCCGTTGTACCTCAACGAATAGCTACGCAGTCTATTTATTTCGTACCTGCTGTCACGGGTTCGAATTCTACCCGCTACGTAATTCAGTATTTCTCTGTGACACTGCCCGTACATTTTACACTAATTTCAATATGCTAAGTGTTTCTCATACGGAATTTATATCCCTTTCTATCTCAATATTCCTTGATTCATTTACAGTATTTCTCACAGAATTATCAACTGACTTATTTATTCCACTTCTGACATCGTACGACCTTTTATTATCTGACTGCAGATTCTTTAACATTTTTCTGTCTCATTTTGATCTACACCTTAGTTCGTTTTCCACAAATAATCGTAACATTTTGAAATTATATTTACCAAAATTTGACCATCATGGTTTCGTAACATTAGTCCTACGTGTTCCGGCTACTGAAATGCAAATTTAAGACACGACATTTATTCGTAAAAATATTGGACCGTAATTTAAACCACACGTTCATTAACATGTACGGATTATTAGCACCGATATTAAATTTCAATATTATTAATTGAGCAAATTAAATTATCACACACTTTAATTCCGAATTAAAAACGACATCCCGTCATTAAATGATTCCCGATAAACTCAACATCTTATCACTTGAATTTTATTATTACGCACTGCTCACTAAACTTCCAATATTTCTTGAATTATTATTATTATTAATATCGCTTCTCACAAATTTAACAACACTTTGAAATTCTGAACACACTGATCAACAACAAAACACAGCTGGCATGACAAGGCTGGACTTTCCTTCAACGTCATTACATAACTCGTCAAAATGACTAACAGAAAAGCACAGATCGGGTCTATTAGACTATGATAACAAATTCCAATGTAAAAATATTCATGACTACAAAGAAAATATGAATGCATGCATGACTTAACGTACTACCCTATATCTACAAAATTTACATCTACAACAAACCGAATACTTAAAAAGAAAAAGACCCGATTATTTACGTTGTTACTACTTAATCCTGTCCGTGCTACAAATTTAGGATGGGATCGTTAAGCGACCCATCTTGTTACAGAAGGTAACCAATTCTAACCAAATTATTCCCATTTTCCCAATCACGCTAACATTTCCCAAATATTATTTACATTTTTGGTACTCATCTTAGTTATTGGTAATCCATTGCAGCTTAACAGATGAGAGGCTCCTTTCGGCCCCTATCCGCCGTACTACTCGTCCATTCTTGATGGCGTAATTCCACAAGTGACTTCCTGGCACATTACCATTTTTACACTAATACTCTACCTATCACACTACTTCACCATTGACAATGTTAACACTGAAAAGTTGACTTTTACAAAACAAATTAATACCCTAGACCCAAGATTTATTATATTACACTGTTTTAAGCTTCGTCCAATTACCGCACAAAGGACATTGACACGTACGAGATGTCGAATTATTCGCCCGGCACGAGTTATGTTTTCCGACGCGATACGCCCGACGCAGGTTTCCCTCTTGAAGTGTTCATGATAGCGGTTCGATCCTCCTAAGTACAGGCTATTATTTCCCAGGTACTGTTCGTCAAACAGTATTCTATTCTTGCACTTAATGCTGTGCAGTTGAATTTTATATTAGTCACTCTTGCAATGAAATTAATTAACTTCACTACGATTTTTGTAACTGGCCCCCACTGTCCTAAGTTAACTAATTTCAGTTCACAGTTTTCGAGCGCGGTCACACTTTATAAGTCCCGGCGGATGCTCGCACCAATACATGTTGAATTACTGTAAGCACGACAAATTTGAATTCAGCTGCGGACGGTCGTTCAGCTTCGAAGTACAATTTCAAGTCAAGCGCGGACGGTACTTCCGCTCCGAAGTTTATTTTCAAGACAAGTAAGACTAGCACAACTGCTCAGACTGCTACGACTGGTAAGACTGGGGTAATGAGTGTTCCATGCGCTCGTATATATTGACAAAACTTTCCCTAGCGCATTAACTGACGTCATATCCATGATGGAGGGGGTGGATTTTTAATATCGGCACTTGCACTCCGAATTGGACGTTAAAATTTATATCAAATTAATCCACTCCGCTAGCATATTTGCTGGATTAAATATGAACTCTTGACGATCATAGATTTAGGAGATACGGGTGCATTTAGCTCCTCACATTTCGCGCCTTTGGAAGCGTCCCTTACAACGTGGTTTTCGTCCAGCCAATGACATTCAAACTGTCTGGTTTCCAAGAAATCCATCCTTCAATTTATTTAATTTGCCCATAATTATCGATTATTTTTCCATGCGTGACATCTAATAAGTTCATTACATTGATCCGTGTACTCACAATAATTTATTACTGATTACTTTCGAAGTTACATTGGTGTCTCATCCCCCATCTCTTAAGATGGTATCCCTGAGTCTCCATCTAAATTTTCGTGATTGGCCTACCAGTGGACACGTGATTTAAGTTTCCACCTGCACGAACCTAGGCTAGCGAATGTCGTCGAAACCGCTGTACTTTTCCATTCAACCTTTCCTGGAATTCGTGACGTCGCGGAAGTTTCCGTTCGCCCAAAATATCCCAGCGCACTGCACGTGTGGCAAGCTTCCACTGTCTCAAACTACCCCCTTCTCTTTCTGACCATGACTTATTTGTGGACTTGTATTTTTCCTGGTCGCCAAACTAATGGGCTCTCTGCTGTGAAGCAGCTAAATTCTGTTGTGCCAGGTTAAGCCTCACGGCTCCAGTCTGTCGGGTCCCCCAAATTATATTTCAACACAGCTCGTAGGGAATAAACTTTCTGTACTTCAATAAATGTACCACATATTATTTCATAAATCAAATCACTCGGGTTCAGTATGTATGTAAGGGTCTGGCTCCATGGCTAAATGGTTAGCGTGCTGGCTTTTGGTCACAGGGGTCCCGGGTTCGATTCCCGGCAGGGTCAGGGATTTTAACCATAATTGGTTAATTCCGCTGGCACGGGGTCTGGGTATATGTGTCTGTCGTCTTCATCATCATTTCACCTTCGATCATCACGAAGCGCAGGTCGCGTACGAGCGTCAAATCAAAAGACCTGCATCTGGCGAGCCGAACTTGTCCTCGGACACTCCCGGCACTAAAAGCCATAGCCTACGCCATTCCATTCCATTCCATGATGGATGGATGGATGGATGGATGGATGGATGGATGGATGGATGGATGGATGGATGGATGGATGGATGGATGGATGGATGGATGGATGGATGGAACATTTTAATAATTTGCTTTACGTCGCACCGACACAGATAGGTCTTATGGTGACGAGGGGATAGGAAAGGGCTAGGAGTGGGAAGCAAGCGACCTTAATATAAGGTACAGCACCGGCATTTTCTTTGTGTGAAAATGGCAAAAACATGGAAAACCATCTTCAGGGGTGCCGACTGTGGGTTGGAACCCACTCTCTTCCGAATGAATATATTAGGTGAAAACGGTAGCACGAGAAGAGTAGATATTCTAGCCATCGTTAAACAGAGAGATAGATAGTTCTGTAATATTGGGCCTAACAGTGCGTCTAAAATCAGGCAATAAACAGCCGCACGAGCAGAGAAGCAGGCAATCTACGTTCCAGTATCATGGAGAAATATCATGTGAACTCCGTCACCGTCTACGGTGGTGGTGGTGGTGATTATTGTTTTAAGAGGAAGTACAACTAGGCAACCATCCTCTATATAACACTAATCAGACGGAAAATTGGAAGGGATCCGACACTTCGAAAAATGAAGATATCGGCCAAAGAAAGACAAGGGCCACGAAGGGCGTGAAAATGAAAGACTCCCTAGCCCTCGCAAACATAATAGCGTCGGGGTCGGAAAAGAACAAAAGTTTACCAAAGCTGGTCGGATAGGATAGATGAAAGTGAGGAGCCTGACACAAGTAAGTGGAAGCAATGCCAGGACTCAGCTAAGGGCCCCGTGGTCGCCAACCCACGCTCCAAAGTTCAGAGCCCTTGGGGACCCTTTTAGTCGCCTCTTACGACAGGCAGGGGATACCGTGGGTGTTATTCTACCGCCCCCACCCACAGGGGGGTCACCGTCTACGGATTGTTAGTGGGTGCAAGAGGTAGCGTACCGAGGACGATGGCCGAGTTGTTGAAGAGGTTTGCCCTCAAGGAAAGCTACCTAGCCATGATTGCCAAGACGGCTGTGCGTGGTTTCGTGCTTCTTTTAAAGAACTATCCAATACATAAAAATTGCCAATACTGTGTCTTATGGCAAACCCGTTGAGAGTCAGTTTCCTGAATAAAGGGTTATATATACACTGCACATTATCTTTCCTGCTTTTGAACTAGGCATTCTCGAAGTTGAGTTGTTAAGAAATGCCAAATACAGTAGAGACAATACGCGACACTCTGCGAGATATCGAGGGACAGCTATTAGAGCTCTCTCTAGCGGATTGACCTGAGAACTACTGATTCTGTCATAAAAGCACGTGTATTTGTGTGTAAAGTTTTTGGTGTTATTTGTGAGTTTTTAGCGAGTTGACATAATTAAATAGTAGCGTGTGTCATTCCTTGATATCTCCTCTCAACATAAGGGGAAAGGTATGTGCTGTATTTGCCTGCAGTAACTATGAAGTAGAGAAGAGTGCGCAGTCTTTCTACCGTTTCCATCGTGACGGGAAAATGTGAGTAATATTGTGTTTGCATATATATTCTTCCAGCAACAAAGGGATTTTTATAGTACTTCATAATCATGACCTGCTCGACCTATATTTTAACTGGCTTAAAATACAATACGCATATTTTATTGTATAGTGCAGCAGTTAACCTTCAATACCGATGTGTTGTTGTAGGTGTGATCTGTGGGTTTGATTTAATTAAGGAAAATACATATGCATATGAGTGTGGTTGGTTGTGTTCCAAGTTACCCCATTTGGAATGCTGTAATGCGTTGTCAAGCACTGAAGAAAATATAAGTGATTTAAGAAATGTACATATTTTGTTGAAACAATATGATGATGCAAATTTGCTTTACCCTAATGTAATGGCATTATGACAAGTATTGCTTATAGGGAAAGTTTGAATGTTTTTGAGGCTATATTTGTAGATTTTCTTTCAGTTAGTAGGCTTCAAGTTAAAAGGAAAATTGTCCAGCTCATAAATGTAAAATCATTGTATCATGTGTGTAAGGAATATGCCGATTTTTTTGTTGATAAGTGTTTTAATATGATGATACAATGCCTTTAAATGAGAAAAAAAAAGAAAATCTAGCCGTGAACGTTCAGGCAGGAATTCTAAAGTTAAAAAAGTAATGCATAAATGAAAAATCAAGCCTTTTCACAGCAGTCCATTTCACATCTTGATTATATGTCTAATTTCAGTCTTTAAATAATAACCTGTTAAATAATTCTTCATTCATTTATCCAGAATTGCCTTAGCAACTTTGAAGTTAATATCTTTGTAACACCTTCTTTGTAGACGTAATTTATTTATCCATTTCCGTATATACATTTCCATTGATATGAATTTAGCGCGAATTTTCAATTCAAACCACTAGGAGCGCCACTTGCGACTTGTCTCCCATTTTAACAAGGCTAAATCCGGAAGTGTCGCTTATTGTCTCTACTGTATTTGGAAATGCATGGTAGATTTTATGATAACAATAAATCCCGAGCCACATGACAGTAAAGTACCGTATTCATTGTTATCGGTTCAGCGTCTCTGAGAAAATTGAGCATTTCTATTGTTAATCAGTCTGCACGATCTTCAGTTTTATCTCGTCACGGTAGAAAATTTTTAAAAAAATCCTGATTTAACAAAGTAAAAAATGGGAAGTTATAGGGGGAGAAAGGAAATTCAAGAGAAGGGAGAATCGATGGTTAAGTTGGCGCCAGATTAGAAAATAGGAATATAAACTGTCCGCAATTTTAAGAAAAGGAAAACTGAAAGATTTTGTGCGGTACAGTAATAGCGGTGGACCCTCAAAACGTAAAAGTTTTTTTTTTAAAAAAAGTCTACATGAACTTACTGAAGACTTAGATGTAATTCTACAATGGCTCAACTTAAAATAGGGCAGTATAAGTTCTCATCACTGGTACAATAATATGTGCAAGAACAGTTAAGTTATTCCATGTATGTTTATTAAATTGGATTAACTTATGTGTTTTTCGAGTTTTCGTGCATGTTTAGCCCTTCACTAGCTGGAATAACCCGGAGTTTATTGCAATACTGTTTTTTTTAAATTCCAGGTAATATAATTGGCACAAAAATAACAGTATCAGAATCTGATGGGTTTCAGGCCCTATAATTTAACATTTCCACGCCATAAGTCAATCGCAATTGAATCAGAGGCTCCGAATGAAAGCGTGTCGGATATTCGCTCTGCCCACAACTGGCCCGTTACCAGCGCTACTATTGAAGATAAACTGACAGTTAACCGTAAGCAATACTGAGGCTTAGGACCTCGTAAATCTCGAGCTTCACTTGCTAAAGGGTTGAGAGTCTGTTGGTGCCATGCTCTGAAAAGGAATGGCGCCGTCACAATTAGTACTAATGTTTCAAGCAGCACTGACATATTTTGAAAGCGGCCCTTATTAAGTAAGGGTATTTGACAACTTGTTTGAGAAGATACTTTCATTTGCGGAGACTTTGAACTAGAATTTCCGCCGTGTACCTCAGAACTGATGTGGTCTGGTTATGGTAAAAACGATGTTTGCACAGACTTTGTGGAAATTAAGGCATTTTGCGCAGCCAGGCCGATGAGACGAGGAATTCCTAGCCGAGGTGTCGCGACAATTTGGAGAGTCCTGTGCTTTGCGATAGATACTTTGTATCTACTACTGTATGTCGTTTAATTTAATATACCTGACCGAAAATCAGGGTAGAGGAGTTGTACCAAATATTTCACGTCTTTGAAATTAAATGGTGAGCGTGATTAGTTCAGCAGCTTTCTAGCCGGACGGCAAAGTTTCGAATCCCAGGTTAGAAACGTGTGGCGTCAAGAAGGGCATCCGACCTGGGTGGCTCCAGTGATCACAGAAATACTTGAGATAGGCTGGGGGAGTTTTGTCCAACTCCTTCCTTGAATTGTCATAGCCTTGCACCCTTCGGTTCAGGAGGCCCCTGGATCGATCCCTGGTCAGGTCATGAATGTTTATTTTATTTTTACAATCGGTTTTATGTCGCATCGACACAGATAGGTCTTATGGGGACGATGGGATAGGAAATAGCTAGGAGTTGGAAGGAAGCACCCGTGGCCTTAATTAAGGTACATCACCAGCATTCGCCTGGAGTGAAAATGGGAAACCAAGGAAAACCATCTTCAGGGCTGGCCACAGTGCGGTTCGAATCCACTATCTCCCGAATGCAAGCTCGCGGTTGCGCGACCCTAGTCGCACGGCCAGCTCGCTCGGTGAGTCGTGGTTTTTAGTCGCGTCTGGTTAATTCCCCTAACTTGGAGAGTGGTCGCTTGTGTTTGTTTCAATATGCTCTTCCTCAGACACACACAACACATTACAGAACCAGCAGCTACAGAAACACGCAACATTGAACACGATACTCCCCCACCCTCTCCCCCTAGACGTTTCATATCACACTATCTGAGTCAGATAGGTTTTCGTAGACGGTAGGATAGGAACGGAGTAGGACTGGGAGAGAAGCAGGCATGGCCTTAATTTACAGCGTGTGTAAATGGGAAATGGGACAAGGACTGCCGGTGGTGTGATTAGAAACCACCAGTTACCAAATGCAAGTTTACAGCTACGTAGCTCCTACCACTCAGCGAACTCGCTCAGTATAAATAAATACAAAATTCTATATAAGTCTGGCTATAGGGAGGGTATCCAGCCGTAAAACAGAGACAAGTCCACATGCGCGACTCAGTACGTACTCGTGACCTAACCAAGGTGTAAGAAAAATGGCAGATAAGGTAGAAGACAATGTTTCAGAAATAACAAAAACGGTCGAAATCAGCAAAATTATTTTGTAATTAAGTTTCAAACTCGAATGTTGTAAATAATGACTAATGAGGTATACAGTCGCAACAATTCAGATGTGAAGCAATTCAAAATCAAACTTTTTAAAATAATCGCAATACATTTCAAGGTTAAGTAATCATAAAATAGTTCAAAATGATCCATTACATATTTTTAGCCTACAGTGATTAATCAGATGGCAGTCCTCTCCGTTACATTTTCCTTTGAACAAACGTCTTGAAAATAGGAAAGATTTACTGTGGACTAATCACTGGAGATGATACTGTATTCTGATTTTGTTCACCTCTAATTTCACCATTCCTTTCAATTTCAAATGACTGCAATTCACTTTCGCCAAAGATATTGCCATTCACAAGATATTCTCGTTAATGCGAAACATTTTGCAGCTATAGTTGGAGTCTGCGCCATCAAATAGGCACTGCCAAACAAGTTTGCAATGAAAGTTCCTCATCTCTAAACACACACTGTACCGGAAGCAGAAGCTAAAATAAGTATAAAGGCAATTTTTTTAAAGTTCCATTGATACTACTGTTTTAAATTAAATACAGAATTTCAGATCAAATGATAGTGAGGAATTCCGCTTCTGTGATGTAGTGATTAGTGTGATTAGCTGCCGCCACGGAGTCCCGGGTTCGGTTCCTGGGTCTGCCACGAAATTTGAAAAGTCGTACGAGGATTGGAACGGGGTCCACTCAGCCTCCGGACGTCAACTCAGTAGACGGGGTTCAATTCCCACACTAGCCAGCCTTGAAGTGGTTTTCCGTGGTTTCCCACTTCTTTTCCAGGCAAGTTTCGGGTTGTTGCCTTCCATAAATTCAGGCCATGCTCGCTTCCTTCCCTCTTCTCTGTCTATCGCTTCCAATATTCCCATCGCCCAAAAGGCGCCTGTTCAGCATAGGCCTGTGAGAGCTACTGGTCCTCCTTCCTAGTTGTATCCCCGACCAAATGCCTTACGCTCCAAGCGGTAGAGGTGAGATTCCTCCCGGGAGAAACCAAACCTGGACGATAAACTCACTAAATGGAAAAAGATAATGAGGAAGGCTATCAAGAAGAAAAAAGGAAATAATAATAATAATAATAATAATAATAATAATAATAATAATAATAATAATAATAATAATAATAATAATAATAATAATAATAATAGTTATTGGCATTACGTCTCACTAACTACTCTTTTACGGTTTTCGGTGACTTCGAGGTACCGAACTTTAGTCCCGCAGGAGTTCTTTTACGTGCCAGTAAATCCACCGATACTTCTTCTAGTATTTAGTGTTTAAAAGGCATATGCTGTACTTCCTGCAACAATATTATACAAGAGGTTAAGAATCTGAGCACCTTCAAATACCACCAGACTGAGCTAGGATCAAACCTGCCAAGTTGAGGTCAGAAGGCCAGCGCCTCAGCCGTCTGAGCCACTCAGCCCGGCACACACACACAAAAAGTGCTTTAATCAAATTATCCTGTAATTTCTACATTTGTATGCGGTTTGATTACGGATTGTCTAGAAATTCGGTATATTATACACGAAGTGGATTACCATGGTATTCCACTTTACTAGCATCGCTTTATTGGCATTATCAATTTAGCTGGTCATGTTACAGTAACATTTATGAGCGAAACCAAAATAGCGAACCTCAAAAAATCTAAAATGTCCGCCTCTGTGGTGCAGTGGTTAGTGTGATTAGCTACCACCCCCGGAGGCCCAGATTCGATTCCCGGTCCTGCCACGAAATTTCAAAAGTGGTACGAGGGCTGGAACGGGGTCCACTCAGCCTCGGGAGGTCAACTGAGTAGAGATGGGTTCGATTCCCACCTCAGCCGTCCTGGAAGTGGTTTTCCGTGATTTCCCATTTCTCCTTCAAGCAAATGCCGGGATGATATCTAACTTAAGGCGACGGTCGCTTCCTTCCCTCATCCTTGTCTGTCCCTTCAAATCTTCCCATCCCCCCGCAAGGCCCCTGCTCAGCATGGCAGGTGCGACCACCCGGGCGAGGTACTGGTCTTTCTCCCCAGTTGTATCCCCGACCCAGAATCTGAAACTCCAGGACACTGCCCTTGAGTTCGAGGGGAAAACCGACCCTGGAGGGTAAACAGATAAGGAAGAAGGAGAAGAAGAATCTAAAATAAGGTATGATATGTAAGCGAAGTATTAATAAAAAGAGGATTATGTGATAACAGTATCAAAACTTACTTGCAAAAGGCTGCGAATTACAAGCACAAGAATCATTGTGAAACGTAGCAGACACGTTGGAGATATTCGTTCGACTACCTCCCTCACAAAATATGAAGATATTCCAGTTTAGAAGCGTATTCCGCTCTTGGGAGACACTTCTTCTAGTATTTAGCATTTAAAAGGAATATGCTGTACTTCATCATCATCATCATCATCATCATCATCATCATCATCATCATCATCATCATCATCATCATCTGTTTACCCTCCAGGGTCGGCTTTTCCCTCGGACTCAGCGAGGGATTCCACCTCTACCGCCTCAAGAGCATTGTCCTGGAGCTTTAGACTCTTGGTCGGGGGATACAACTGGCAGAGCAGGGAATCGAACCCGGGCCTCCGGAGGTGGCAGCTAATCACGCTAACCACTAGACCACAGAGGCGGACATACTGTACTTCCTGCAACAATACATGTCAAGAATCTGTTTTTAAAGATTATCTTCTCATACGGTCACCTGTTGCCTTTAGTAAAGTACCGGTACTTACAGTAAATTCGTTCATATCTGACGTTCCATTACCCTGAATTCATGACACCGGCTACAGCTAAAGCACAGGATACATTCCATTCTCTCATTCGCCACCTTACGCAGTTCTGCAAGGGGGACAGTTACTGTTTCATCTGTCTTTCACTTCACTTTTTTTTTTTCTTTTCTTTTGGAGATGCCCAGGAGTCCTTCAAGTTAGCAGTTTTTGATGTCAACAGAATTAAAATTACCTTCAGTGTCCTGTAAAATTTCAAGTCAAATAACTCTGCTGGCCGTTTTACAAGATACTAATACAGGTACATTGCAACATCAGGGAGTTACCTATTTCTCTCATACATAGCAGCACTCGAAACCACTAGTTTCTGATCACAGTTACAAATGAAGTCGTGCTTTACAGGCGCCAAAACATTTTCTTGATAAAGCTACTACAGTACCGGTATTATTGACTATGCTTCCAGAAGACCACTAGCTTCTGATCACAGTTATGAATGAGGCGTGCTTTAAGGGGTGCCAAAACATTTTCTTGATAAAGCTACTATTATTGACAATGTTAACAAAAGAGGGTGAGTAGTATAATGTAACCATATTAGATGACCGTATGATAGGACTTGAGCCGCGTTGCATCATCAGTTGTTTATGTACTGTACTAGAAATCATTGTTATTCCTAGGACACATAAATGTTTCTATTACCAATGCCGTTCAACGTTTTACAATAGGGATAACGAAGGCGAATACATCAAGGCAATCTTGGCCATAATATTACTACATTTATCATACAGAATCGCATCAGTAGTTCTCTGCAGGACACGTGATAGCCAAATGACATCGACACTGACCTTTCACCTAGGTGGCCGCAGTTCGAATCCCAGCCACGATATGTGGGATTTCAAAAATCAAATTCATTTCTCTGTAGTTCAAATTCCACATGAAACAGCAGCAGATCCCATAGCTATGGAAATAACGGTCTCGGATTATATATTCTAACCTTACTTTTTCTAATCCTTGATCCATAGCTAGCAAATATAGGTAGGTATAGTATGCGAACCTCTTCTTGATACTTGAGCTCCCTAGTGCTGAATCGGAACTTGGTATCAAGAAAAGTTCGCGTACTTCCCGTATCTTGAGGCTATAAATGTATATTGCTGTTGCGATGGTATGTATAGTTGATTGACTGATTGATTGATTGATTGATTGATTGATTGATTGATTGATTGATTGATTGATTGATTGATTGATTGATTGATTGATTGATTGATTGATTGATTGATTTCCATAGAGTCAGGAGACGTTACCATAATCAATGTTGTTATATTTTATGTGGCACATATTTCCATAGAAGGCCTTTGGGGAGAATCTCCGTCCGAATGATTTATGAGACTTCTTAAACCCCCAACTAAAACCAAAATTGAGCCAGGGTGGCTTCAGGGAACTTAGAATTGATCGGGTATTGTGGGTTTAGGTGAGGAAAGTATGTTTCGACACAAGGTATTTTATATTGCAAGATTATTATTATTATTATTATTATTATTATTATTATTATTATTATTATTATTATTATTATTATTATTTGCGAATAAGCCCACTTAGGACTATGAAAAGTACTTAGATGTGTTTGTTGCCTTTCTCTGTTCACGAGTTTCATTCATTCTTTTGCTGTGAGCTTCTTTTCTCTCTCTCTCTCTCTTTCTCTCTCTCTCTCTCTTTTTTTTTTGATAGTTGCTTTACGTCGCACCGACACAGATAGGTCTTATGGCGACGATGGGACAGGATAGAGCTAGGAGTGGGAAGGAAGCGGCCGTGGCCTTAATTAAGGTACAGCCCCAGCATTTGCCTGGTGTGAAAATGGGAAACCACGGATAACCATTTTCAGGGCTGCCGACAGTGGGGTTCGAACCTACTATCTCCCGAATACTGGATACTGGCCGCACTTAAGTGACTGCAGCTATCGAGCTCGGTTTTTCTCTCTTTAATCCAAGTTTTCCTACTGCCCTTAAGGCAGTAGAGGTGGGATCCCTCGCTTAGTCCGAGGGATAAATCAACCCTGGAGCGTAAGCGGATTAAGAAAGAAAGAAAGAAAGAAGGAAAGAAAATTCATTCAAGGTGGAACGTTTTGAAATGAACGCACGGTTTAGTAAATATTAACACTAGTTTCAGGTTAATTTGTTCAGATATGAACCTGAATTATCATTAATGCACTGCCAATGTTGTCTTCAGTCACAGAGATCGCTCTCTTATGACGTCATAGGGCATTGAGTTGACGCTTATTGGTCTATGTGAACACTGCGGAGAGGTCTGGAATTAAAACCAAGCAATCTTGTGATTAGGGAGTGTATACCGCTCCTTCCCAGCCGGACAACGTTTTGATGGTGACTCTTTGCATCAATAGGACTCGAACCAGCTAACCACGGTGTCAGACTGTGAAGACTCAACGCCTTAACGATCATGACCATTAGGCAGGCTACCGAAAATTGAAGACCATCATCTTTTTTTCTTATTTTGTGTTTCCCGTATCAGAGTTGCTGTATCGTTCATATCAAACCACTGTCGGAAGTTCCGCGCCCAGGTTAATATTGTTACGAATAACATACTGTCTGTTTTATTGATCTAATTTAATGGAGGATGGCCCAATTAGCGCGCGCACACACACACACCACACCACACACACGTATTGTGCTTGAAAATGAATGACAACAGTTCACAGTCAGGGACTATCCACAAAGTCTCTCGTCCCAGGTCTCCAGCTTTCGTAATCTTGATTGACAGCTCTCCTTTCACTTCTCTATGTATACACCCTCTCTTCGCTCAACAGTGTCATGTAGTTGGGTTCGAACACAAATCTCTTGACTGTTATGCAGCACGATGATTGTATATTTGGCTCGACTCCAGACAAGGCCAATAACTCATTCAATCAACTCAACTCAATGAACTCACTTCTCCAAAAACACCAAACTACTCAACACACCATATCACTGGACAATAACACAGCACCAACTCAACTACTATACAATAGCAACGCTTTAACATTACTTTCCAACACACTGTTACAATAATATCAATGGCGACAAGTCTCAAAAAATAGACCATGACAACATTCCCTCCACACTCTGACACCTGTTCGCGGTGACTCTCCTGTTATATCCCTAGGGATGGAGTACTAGAATCTTCGGGGTTCGGCCGGAACGGGAACATTCGAGTTTCGCCTTCCGCAAAGTCCACGTAGATACCAGACAAAAGCACAATACAAGGAGAGATCGGCACATGACTTCGGACCGGCTGGGAGATCACCGGCTTCACTCACTCACCCCTTCTATGAAATACCGAAGGGGGCTAGAACAGGGCTGACAGTCGCACGTACACGTAAACATATTGTCCACCCACGCCCGCGTTTCCCTTCTGTCTTGCCTTTTGTGATGATTTTTAACAGGCTGTATTTTTCTTTCAAGAAGATCCGACCGAAATGAGCTGCTTTCCTGCCTTTTGCGAACTTTATGACTCCACATGATTTTCCGGCAACATGGAGCATCTCCTTGGTGACGTGGTCTACCCGTGGGATCTTGAATAATGAGTGATACATTCACATTTTAAAGGCCTGCAGGCGGTTCATCCTTATCCTTAGTGTCCATCATTCGATACTGTAAAGCAGCGCTGGTAACATAGCACTTCACGACACGCCTACGAATTCCGAATCGGAAGTCACGGTTGCACACAAGATATTTTAGTTTCAGACAAACACTTTATGCAGTGCCATCCGTGGCTGAACGGGCAAGGTTAAGGCCTTTGGTTCAGAGGGTACCGCGTTCACTTCCCGGACGGGTCGGGAGTTATAATCGCGTTTGATTAATTCTTCTGGCTCGGGGACTGGGTGTTTGTGCCTGTCCCAACACACTCCTCATCATATTCAGACAACATACCACACTATGATGGTGCTTGTTGTTTAAAGGGGCGTAACATCTAAAGTCATCGCCCCACCACACTACAGTATCAACGACCACAGAAACACGTTACATTTCTCCACATAGGGTTGGCGTCAGGAAGGGCATCCGACAGTAAAACAGGGCCAAATTCACTTTGCGACACAGATCGTACCCGCGACCCGACAGGTGTGGGAAAAGCGGTAGAAGAATAAGAATAAGACTCTGTGCAGTGCTGATTCTGGTTTTGATGTCTACATCTGGATTCCATTCTTGGATCCCTAGCTACAAGAAATGTAGCTTTCGATAGTGTTGTCGTCGAGAGTGACAACAACGTTGGTGATTTTTTGCCTGTTAATTTTATTATTATTATTATTATTATTATTATTATTATTATTATTATTATTATTATCTTTTTACAAGTTGCTTTTACGGCCCACCGACACAGATAGGTCTTATGGCGACGATATTACAGGAAAGGGCTAGGAATGAGAAGGGAGCGGTTGTGACCTTAATTAAGGTACAGCCCTAGCATTTGTCTGGTGTGAAAATGGGAAACCACGGAAAACCACCTTTAGGACTGCCGACAGTGGTATTCGAACCCACTATCTCCTGAACACTGGATACTCGCCGCACTTAAGAGACTGCAATTATCGAGCTCGGTACCATTAATTTTACTTCCTTGATGCTGCTCAGAAGGAACTGAAGTTCTTAAATGTCAACAAGTATCACGTAATAATAATAATAATAATAATAACAATAATAATAATAATAATAATAATAATAATAATAATAATAATAATAATAATAATAATAATGGTATATATTTTAAGAGATGCCAAAGTGATAGAATATTGTCCCACAGTAGTTACTTAACGTGCCAGAGGCTAACGATACGGGATTGTCGCATTTCAACATCTTCAAATGCCACTGATCTCCGTCGGAATCGAACTCGCAAACTGGGGAACAGAAGAACAATAACTAACCGACTGCGCCACAGAGATCGGCCCTTCTTGACAGCCCATTGCATTAAAGTACTCACAAAGCTTACATCCTGGCAAATGGTAAGAAAACTAGATTACAGTAGGCTTCATCATTGATCCCACAGCTCGATTTGAAACAGATCAAGATTAGCCGTTGCTAGCTGAAAAAAAAAAAAAAAAAAAAAAAGCCCGCGGCGAATTATTTCAACAACATGTACAACCAAAAATACTTCACACGGTACCTTTATAGAGCTTCTGGAGGGCTACAGGGAAACAGTTCCCGAATTCCTTTGTGACTTCTGTGCCATCTTCGGTCTAAGTAAACAAGTAGTACAGGACGTGTTGAAAGGTTCCTTTCATCCGGGAGATAGTAGGTTCGAATCCCACCATCGGCAGCCCTGAAGATGGTTTTCCGTGGTTTCCCATTTTCATACCAGGCAAATGTTGGGGCTGAACCTTAATTAAGGCCACGGCCGCTTCCTTCCAACTCCTAGGCCTTTCCTATCCCATCGTCGCCATAAGACCTATCTGTGTCGGTGCGACGTAAAGCCCCTAGCAAAAAAAGAAAGTTCCTTTCAGAGTCTGAGAAATTATTTGTACACTCCCCATTTGTAGACTATGTAAGCTACACTCTAGGCTAAATATTATTTCCTCTACAACCTTAATATTATATACGTAGTTCAATTAATATATTTATGTATGGTATTGTTTGTCGTAATGGTATCTCATACATTGGAAAGTAATAAAATTAACTAAAATAAAATAGAATAAAATAGGCTGAGTGGACCTCGAGCCAGCCCTTGGATACAGGTAAAAAACCCTGACCTGGCCGAGAATCGAACCCAGAGCCTCCGGGTAAGAGGCAGGCACACTACCCCTACACCACGGGGCCGGCGTTCCCTGAGCAAAGAACTGAGAAATTTCCCTCACAATTACATATGTTTATAATTAGTTGAAATTATTAAGAAAATACCTGGTAAACAACGGATAGGCAGGCCATGCCCTAAATGCAGATTAGTGGTGATTGATTGATTGATTGATTGATTGATTGATTGATTGATTGATTGATTGATTGATTGATTGATTACAAGGCTGAATGGTCAGCGTAGAGGCCTTCGGTTCAGGGATGATGTTATACTGTATTGTGAGTCAGGAGACGAGCTGCTCGATTAAGCGGTATGTTACGAGCTGGCGGTAGAGAGATGGCGTGAAATAATGTTAGTATTAGGACAAGGTTAGAGTTCAAGAGGACAAATTGGAGCAACACAAATACGTCAGCCTCGTGTCGGTAAATTTACTGCCACGTAAAAGAATTCCTGCAGGACTAAATTCTGGCATCTCGGCATAGTTAGTGGGATGTAAAACCAATAACATTATTATTTAATTGATACAGAATATGCCACCTGAACGACAGCCTTATATGCAGTTCTTTGATTGATTGATTGATTGATTGATTGATTGATTGATTGATTGATTGATTGATTGATTGATTGATTGATTGATTGATTGAGAAAGCCTCGGGTTCAATTCTCCGCTGGACTGGGGATCTGCTTAATTTCTTTAGGTCGGGAACTGGGTGTTTGTGTTTGTTTGAATACATATTACCATTTACACACAACACATCACTGTACCAACCACTACGGAAACGCGCGTAAGTGAATTCGTCCCTCCACATAGGGTTGGAATCAGAAAAGGCACCGGACCATAAAACTAAGCTTAATCCACAAATAATGCTGACCCAAAGTGACTGAGATAAGGCCAGGAAGAAGGGTAATGATCAGCTCATGATAAAATATGGACGGAAATTTAACTTCAAAGGTGATGTTTTCCATTAAGCAGATAAATATACAAATCTAGATAACTTCTCAGGTTTCTCATTGTCTGAATGCCACTTCCTTATTGATTAAGAAATTCCATCAAAAGACATGGGAAAATTACTACTGCACACCTGGCTGTTTGCAACTCTCCCCTCATTTTGTTCTGCACACAGACTTCCTCGCATCTTGCTGCATCCGGTCGTCCCTCTCTGTCTATGGCCCGCCCACCACACCAATTC
Source organism: Anabrus simplex (assembly GCF_040414725.1). Taxonomy (NCBI): domain Eukaryota; kingdom Metazoa; phylum Arthropoda; class Insecta; order Orthoptera; family Tettigoniidae; genus Anabrus; species Anabrus simplex. Next base: position 124,390,620 of record NC_090272.1, on the reverse strand, counting down.
AACGCATCCTGCTTCGACATTCAATCCATGTCAAAGACGAGTGAAATTCTACGCGCAGCATCCAACACTTTTATTAAGGATCTCTATGTATAGGATGACCAGTTCCTTGATAGAAAATTTGTTGCATTGCAGGTCTAGCCAGTGATTTATTTCTAAAATTTTAGGTGCCGGAGCGCATACTCACACATTTCGCCCCCTTTTCAACAATACGCCCCCCACCCCACCTCTCCCATAAAAGTCACAAGCTGCGATATTTGAAAAAATTGTGATAAAACAGTACGAAGCATGTATAAACATATTTGTTCCAGTAGCTTTTTATTGTTTTAATGGTTTAAAAACATTCCGAAAAAAGCAAATTCCCTGGGAGGTGTCGGAATGTAGTTCGGCGCGTTCCGACCGAAATTAATCACTGGGTCTAGCCAACCCGTCGATCGCAATCGACCAATTAGTCGCGACATTACCTGATTTTGGTCGATAGCTAAAAATTGTGTGAGCGAGAAATATTCGAATTTCCTAAAGTCGAGTTATTGAATTTCCTTTTATACAGTAGGCCTACATGTTTAACACTAGCAATATGTCTTGCAACAACAATAACCGTTGTATCAGTGATATAAAAATGAATTTCTCTAAAAGGAATAGGACTTGTCATCTTCATGAAGGATGGGAAAAGACATAATGTTGTCTAATTTGTATCGTCTCAGTGGCAATACCTAAAAATGGGGAACTTGGGATAGCACTTCAACACTCTCCACAGCAAACAGCTGTTACTTTTTACCGAAGAGTGAGGTTAGAAAACACAAGTTGAAAATCAGTATGATTTTCTCCACAGATAATGTATCTCTTGAGAATGAGATATAATAACTCTTCCGTGTAATCTGTTCTTAAAGGTTCAGTCATCAGAAGGAGAATTTTGGAAATATATTTCTCGAGAGAAATATAGCAATATTAGAAAACATCTCGTCAGAATGAATGACAACCGTCTGACTAAAAGGATATTTAAATATATAGTTGGATTGAGGAGGACAACGAAATGGGTGGAGGAGGTTAAGAAGGACGCAGAATAAATTAAAATAACATCAGAATTGATCCTCAACAGAAAGAAGTTCAGAACTCGAGTAGATGACCACAAATTCCATGAAGAGCAGCGGAAGAACAGGCCCAAATTTGTAATATCTGAGGAGCAGAGAAAAATAAGGAGTGAACGAATGAAGAAGTTCTGGGAAGAGAAAAGAAGGAGGCTGGTCAGAAAGCATTAAGTTTCACGCGGTCCACATTTGGCCAAATTCGGAAACAAGAAGAAGAAAACATAGTGAAGTTCTGGATTTGTGTGCATCTGCGGTTCCATATTTAAAACCAAGGAAGAAAAAACATCGCTCCCATTTCACGGATCTACACTTTGAAATATTTTTGCGACTGGTCCTGTCACAGTACATGCCTCATTTTTGAAGCCTGATGAAACAGCAATCTTCTCATATCATTGTACCTGTCTTTAAAAGCAATTGCTATCTTAAATCATTTATTCACTTACAGATTATGATATTTTATATTAGTCTAAGTGTATGATTTATCTTTATATCTTATTATTATTATTATTATTATTATTATTATTATTATTATTATTATTATTATTATTATTATTATTATTATCTCTATATCTTATGAAGTCCTTTTTGAACCTGTGGGTAAACAGAGGGTGAGTCTTTCCTCTATGGGCACAACACAGGTGGGTGACTATAAGGGGGATAGTAAGCCAAGAAGTATGGTCCACCATGCTACTACTGTTTGTTAATTACAGTTAATAAAAGCTGGAGGAGAAACGCGCATCGTGTTGCGTTGCCTCTGGCGGAAGGTCTCGTACACAACCACTATTCACACTTCCACTAAAATTGCGTACCGTACGTTATGAGTCTTACTAAGGACTGACTGTTGCTTACAGTAGCATACAGCTATAGTAAAAGAAAAACGGTAGTGAATTGGACTATACATCTATCTTGACTTTGTTATCTTCCTTATCTTTCCCGAATCACCTCCTGGCTTTTTGTTGTAGAAGAGAGACTCGTTCTGTTTAATATACTTGCTTGCGGATGGTCTTAACAGGAAAAGGTAGATCACGCCAAAAAGCAAGTTGACCAGGCCTGTTGTTTTATACTGCTGTACTTTCGATGAGATTACAAGGTGTCAGTTATGTGTCAGTAATGTATACTGAGGAAATTTCAGAGATTGCTGTTGCATAAAATTAATTAAGAATAGTTTGAACGTTCATCATATTGGCCTCATAGGTGAGAGGAAGTACGACTGGGCAACCATCATCTATTAACAGTAATTAGAAGGAAATATGGAAGGAAAATGAAGGTATCCGTCAAAGAAAGATAAAGGCCACGAAGGGCGTGAAAATGAAGACTCCTAGGCCTTGAAACAATACCGTCTGGGTCGGAAAAGAACAAGACTTGACGAAGGGTGGAGGATAAAATAGATGCAAGTGAGGAGTCTGGAACAAGTAATTAGAAGCAATGCCAGGACTCAGCTAAGGGCCCCATGGTCGCCAACCCAAGCTCCCAAGTTACGATCATCTGGGACCCCTTTTCGTTGCCTATTACGCTGGTGGTGGTGATTATTGTTTTAAAAGGATGTACAACTAGAATTTTTTGTTAATAAGGAATAACACTAATCAAAGAGAAACAATGGAAGGGGTCCGACACTTCGAAAAATGAAGATATCGGCCAAAGAAAGACAAGGGCCACGAAGGGCTTGAAAATGAAAGACTCCCTAGCCCTTGGAAACCTAATAGCGTTGGGGTCGGAAAAGAGTTTGTTGTATGTCCGGCGCTCCCTTCTCGCTTCGCCAGCCAGCTACACGCGCGCCAAGTGTCATTCTTCTAGCCTCGACGCGCAGCCCTCAGTGCGCGTGCCTGAACCGTAGTGTGTGTACTATAAAGAGGAACTCCCAGCCTGTCCTGATGCCCACTTGCCCCGGTGTCCAGCTCCAGAATACACCCTACGTCGAGCACGGAGGCTACTCCTCTTGAAAATGTGCTTCGGCCAGGTGGACTGAATTTCTGGCAGTACGAGGTCTCACCTCTGGTCACCGCTCCTCTGGCCTATTCCGCTGCCCATATCCAGTCATACTATTACATACCGTAATATTTCCCTAATTAATGCAAGCTCCCTTGGTTTCGCCAAGTAAGAATTCTTCCTACATTGAACTTGCTTTTATGAACTCAGCAAGGAAGGACTTTCCAAAACATTTATGTCAGTACTTCGGATAGTTTTCGACTATCGACTTTTCTTATCACAAGGACTATCTTTTCTAGATAGTAGTGGATGTAAATACTGCAAACTTGTATATAGTGTACAAAAGATAGACTCTTTCTCAAGATTCCTAATTCATTTTGCTTCAAGTTAAATTTCAGTTTTATTTGTGTAAATAGTGTATTTTGCATTTGAAGCGAATAATAAAGTTGTGTTTTGTAAATCTCAACCTTGGTTACAACAGAGTTCACCAAGGGAGGTCGAAAAGGATAGATGAAAGAGAGGAGCCGGACACAAATAAGTCGAAGCAATGCCAGGAATCAGCTAAGGGCCCCGTAGTCGCCAACCTACGCTCCAAAGTTCAGAGCCCCCGGGGCCCCATTTAGTCACCACTTACGACAGGCAGGGATTACCGTGGGTATTATTCTACCGCTCCCACCCGGAGGGGTGTCCGACTCGTTGGCTGAATGGTCAACGTACTGGCCTTCGGTTCAGAGAGTCCCGGGTTCGATTCCCGGCCGGGTCGGGGATTTTAACCTTCATTGGTTAATTCCAATAGCTCAGGGCTGGGTGTTTGTGCTGTCCCCAACATCCCTACAACTCACACACCACACATAACACTATCCTCCACCACAACAACACGCAGTTACTTACACATGGCAGATGCCGCCCACCCTCATCGGAGGGTCTGCCTTACAAGGCCTGCACTCTGCTAGAAATAGCCACACGAAATTATTATACCCGGAGGGGTCATAGGTGAGCCAGTTGAACATTTTTTTAAATGCTGTTTGTTCCAGGCGTCGACCCATGTGGATCTTTTGCCCCTACTGGCACCATATTGTATGAACCTGATTGCAATTGGAATGGCGGTAGTGTGGAATGTTGTGTGTGAGGAAAGGAAGTTTTTAAGGACGTCACAAACACCCAGTCCCCAGGCCAGGGATAATAATCATTACAATTAAAAACCCTGACCCGGCCGGGAATCGAACCCGGGGCCGCCGGGTGACAGGAGGACGCGTTGCCCCCTACACCGTGGGGCCGGACTAAGTTGAACATACGTGGAAGTAAGTAAAAGAGGGACAACTGATATTGGTGGTGATTTAGTTCCAAGGCTAGGATCAACATTAATCTCAACATGAAAGTCACTACTCTCAATACTCTTTTCCTCTCAGTTGTTATTACAACTTCCACATTTCTAACATACCCTTCTTCTTCTCCTTCTTCTCTTCTTCTACCACTTTTCCCACACGTGTTGGGTCACGGGTGTGAACTATGTCGCACCTGCGGATTTCGCGATGTTTTACGGCCGGATGCCCTTCTTGACGTCAACCCTATGCGGAGGGATGTATTGACTATTGCGTGTTTCTGCAGTGATTGGTAGTGTGGTGTGTTTTCTGAATAGGCTATGAAGAGGACAGTGTTATGACAAAGACAAACACCCAGTCCCCTAGCCAGAAGAATTAATGAGACGCGATTAAAATCTCCGACTCGGCCTGGAATCGAACCCGTGACTCTAAACCGAAGGCCTCAAAGCTGACCTTTCAAACAAGGAGTCGGACACTTCTAAAATACCCCGCACTCCGATATACCCTCGTCGTCACCATCCATTCCTTTCTCTCGCAAGAGCCACTTATTGCAAAACTGTCCAACGTTCTGGCCAGTCATCATCAGAATCTGCTTCCTTTTGACCCCGTGGATCTTCGGTCTTAGTAATCCTCTTCACCACCTGTATTTTCGTGCTAGTTTTGTGTTTTACGGGATCACATGATTATTTGACAATTTCTGCTTCTTCAGCTTCCTTAAGCTAGTCATACACGTACAGGAATCCTCAAGGAAAAAGCCTCCAGGATTTTCTTGGGGATTTCCTCAACCGAACCCTCGCCCATAGACGGAGAGGATTTTCTCAAGGAAATCCTCAAGGAAAAGGCCTTGGGGATTTTCTTAAGGTTCAACTCCAGGTCAACACAACAGTTCTGTTGACTGGTGGTGGTTGGTCGTTCATGTGGTGTTGCAAATAGTTTTCATCATGGTAATTTTTTGAACTCACTTGCCACAAGCAATGCCTGGTCGAGGCGGTAAAGGCGTGCTCGGTTCGCCCGGAAGGACGTGGGTTCCAATCCCCGTCAGGAAGTCGTAAAATTTAAGAAACGAGAGTTCCACTTCCGGAGGTGCATACGGCCCTGAGGTTCACTCAGCCTACACCAAAAATGAGTACCAGGTTAATTCCTGGGGGCAAAGGCGGCCGGGCGTAGGGCTAACCACTCTACGTGCCGAGGTTAACAATGGTGGAAGCCTTTACCTTCCACTCCTCCAAGGGCCTTCATGGCCTGTACGGAGGTGACTTTGCTTTACTTTGCCACAAGCAAGGTTCATTTTGCTGTTAACATTTCTCGAGACATGACGATATAGGACACTCCCGACAATCACTTCACTTCACAAATCCTCAAGGCCTACTGCCGTCAACACATACACGCAGCAGGAGACTGGGAAAATCCGGCCTGCTTGGCCTCAAGGCGGAAAAAAATTGAATTTTGTTCGGTATTTTTTGATCTCCCGCACCCAGCGCGGCCTCAAGGACGCCGCCACACACGTTGGGGAATTCCTCAAGGATTGGACTGTTCAGGCCGAACCTTGAGGAAATCCCGCTCGTGTATGGCCGCCTTTATTTTACTCATTTACATTAACTCATTTTACTCATTTTGTACAATGACTGCACTGATTTAACTTACAGTATATTCATTCAAAACACACGTGAATACCTGCATTTTGTAGAGCGGATATAGAACTGATTATCTGACATTGGAAACAATCGGAAGTGAACCCAGTTTCCTGTTTCCGGCTCTGTTACCAACCTATGAAGTCTATGAAACACGAGGACATGTTACCAACTTACGAAAATCAAAACAAAAAATCCAATTCGTGAATGTATTACCATCTGTTGGAATACATTTCCCAGTCAATAAATCGCAGTTCTTTTTTTTTGATAGTTGCTTTACGTCGCACCGACACAGATAGGTCTTACGGCGACAATGGGACAGGGAAGGGCTAGGAGTGGGAAGGAAGCGGCCGTAGCCTTAATTAAGGTACAGCCCCAGCATTTGCCTGGTGTGAAAATGGGAAACCACGGAAAACCATTTTCAGGGCTGCCGACAGTGGGGTTCGAACCTAGTATCTCCCGAATACTGGATACTGGCCGCACTTAAGCGACTGCAGCTATCGAGCTCGGTAATAGCAGTTCTTATTATCAAACTTAAGAGGGTGCCGATTACTGCGTACCGTTGCGTACCAGCAGAAAAATAAAGCACTGCTTACTCTAATAATTGATCATCATCAACTCCGTGTAGGCTACTTAAGTATTGTTGTTTCGAACCAGAAATTTGGGAAATCATTAGTGTCAGCCCAGTGCACAGATAAACATTGTTCCAAAACTACGTGCAGCGAACCTCGATAATTCTTTCGATTCACAATTTTAGTCTGTGGATTTTTTGTTAATAAGGAAACCATCGTTTTTCAGAATCGACTCAATTAATATAACCTGTAAATGCCGGGGCTCTACCTTAATTAAGGCCATGACTGGTACCTTCCTAATCGTAGACCTTTCCCAACTTCCCGTCGCCAAAATCCGTCTATTTGTCTGAGCGACGTTAATCCACTAGTTTCCAAAGATATTCTATTATACGAGCAAAAATCTTTCCTCGCCTGCGTGTAGCTTGCTAAATAAATTATGATATTCTCTGTGGCTTTTCCTACATCGATTTATTGGATGAGCATTATTTGCTGTCTTTCTTAGCGTTACCCACTCCATAGTCTTATTTAGATCCCTGATTGTTTCCAGACAGTATCTCCCCCCCAGCCCACACCTTACACACAATATTCCTGTGATAACAATCTCCGTTGGTTTTTTTTGTTTTTTTGTTTTTTTTAGGCTAGGCTTACACTAGCAAATAACTTGCCCAAGTTATTGCTGCAAATTGTTGCAAGGCACTTGCTGTTGGGTTTACACTTCATGCAAGAAAACTAAGCAAATTACTTGCACAAGTTTTTCACAAGTATCTAGCAGCAATAAATTGCAGGTACTGTTTACATATGCTTTCAGTGCCAGTCAACCAAAATGGCGACATACAGGCAGATCGAATGTGCTGGAGCTCTCTTTATTCTTATCAATAAGGGAAAAGAGGAGAGTTAGGAAGGTTTGGGTTAGGGACTGGATACTCAGGAGACCACGGTATGGAGCCTACAATAATCTGCTGCAAGAATTTAGATTAAAGAATGCGGATAGCTTTCAAAATTTTTGTGTGTTTTCTATGTATAATGTTTATTGAAGTTAATTAGAACGAAGTGGAAATGTGCTACCTGACAAGGTTTCTGCATGATTTTCTCCTAGAGATCACACTCACAATAAATATGCCCATCCAATACCCATGTTAAACGACAAAGAGATACAAATCTGCTCGGTAAAACACTGCTAGAAAATATTACTTCACTTTCTAATTCAACTGTTTAAACTCTCTACGCTTTGGCAACTTTACATTCGTAGCATGTGGACACATTTTTAATAATAATTTATTATTACGGAATGTTACCTTTGAAGGAACACACTATGTCCGAAATCGTTACTATGCTATTCTCTATTAATTTCATACCTGAAAAATACGGCCACCGAGACTCGGCTAGTATCCCCGAGGAGTCACTTGTTATTTTTACAACTTTTTTCACTTCCTGGGAAAACTGTGTTTTCAAGTTGCGCTATTCTCTCAGTAGTTTTTTTGGTGACGTGTTAAAGTCCTCCGCATTGGTAATGAGAGCAATGGGTGTCTTAATTTTGTCTTTCAATTCGCTTCTGTGTACATCCCAAATTTCTGAGAAGCTCTCGATTTTTGTATTAATTCACCAGTGTCTTTCATGGACAATTGAGTGGTCTGGTGCTTGCATGAATTTAATTACGTTTTCTAGATTAAATTACAATACACAGAGAAATAAACGTGTGAAATGTAATCATCTACTTACCAACTTGCGCCTTCTACTTGCACGAAATAGGATCGGATTTTATTCCAGCAAGTAACTTGCGGAAGCTCACGACTTGCCCTTCACACTGCTAGCACATGACTGGCTGCAAGCGTCTTGCCCAAGAAATTGCTAACAGCTTGCTGAGGAATTTAGACTTGCAATTGGCGCAGCAAGTTGCTCCGCGCAAGTAAATTGCTGCAATAGCTAGTGTAAACCTAGCCTTCACCCGTGCTGCATTTACCAGATCCCACACATCCCGAACTATATTGGTACTTATAACCGGTTGCCTTACATTGTTGGTACCAACGTGAAAAACTACCACCTTCTCCTTTCCCTCCTCCTTCTCTTCTACTTTCCTCAACATCTACCTTAACCTAATTCCTGGATTACACTCTACTATGGTTCCCTTTGCTTCACACACGTTCCCCACATGTCTAATAATGGAATCCCCCTATGACCAGAGCCTCGACCCTACCCACCTCATTCGATCCCCTCCCCTCCTGGTCTTCCCATCTTTCCTAACGATTGCAGAAATTACTTCTTCCTCCTTTTTCTCCCTCCCATGCTCCTGTTCCACCTTTCCTTTCCTATGCTCTACTCTACATTCGCCTTTCCTACCTCTTCCTTTCCTCCTAATTCCGCAAATCTTAAAGCGCACATTGATATTCGGATATCTTTGAACGTCAGTAGACAAACGATCTTAGAATGTTTCATTTAATTCATGTGGTATTATATGTGTATCGTGTAACAGTCTACATGGATGGTGCCACAGTCACGTAACGGAGTCATGGAGTAAGAGTATCGATATTGTAGTAAAAATCCAATTCGGCATTGTAAGGTTTTACAAAGCAGAAAGTGTTCCTTTTATTGTTTTAGTTAGGTTAGGTTAGGACAGGTTAGGTTAAGTTAGGTATATTTTCAAGTCTGGAGAATGGAGGGGAGCAAGAGATGTAAACACACATGTTGCGCTTCACCTGCCGCGTATCTCACTTGAAGGTTCAACTTTAATGCACTTAGGTTCCGTTTTAAATGAAAGTGCACTTCACGGATTCACTCATTAAAGAAGTATTTGCGTTCTATTACGACTCAAAAGAGGCTAAAAAATATAGCAGTTTGCTATGCACACAAAAAGACAGACAGTGTTGACAATAAAAAAGTGGCCTTGATTTTTGTTTCGAAGAATGATAGGAGGTCCGCCTCTGTGGTGTAGTGGTTAGCGTGATTAGCTGCCACCCCCGGAGGCCCGGGTTCGATTCCCGGCTCTGCTACGAAATTTGAAAAGTGGTACGAGGGCTGGAACGGGGCCCACTCAGCCTCGGGAGGTCAACTGAGTAGAGGTGTGTTCGATTCCCACCTCAGCCATCCTGGAAGTGGTTTTCCGTGGTTTCCCACTTCTCCTCCGGGCGAATGCCGGGATGGTACCTAACTTAAGGCCACGGCTGCTTCCTTCCCTCATCCTTGTCTATCCCTTCCAATCTTCCCATCCCTCCACAAGGCCCCTGTTCAGCATAGCAGGTGAGGCCGCCTGGGCGAGGTACTGGTCATACTCCCCAGTTGTATCCCCCGACCAAGAGTCTGAAGCTCCAGGACACTGCCCTTGAGGCGGTAGAGGTGGGATCCCTCGCTAAGTCCGAGGGAAAAACCGAACCTGGAGGGTAAACAGATGATGATGATGATGAGAATGATAGGAGAAAGACACGGTATGGTACTGACCATTTAGACAAGTGGATTGGTAACTTTGATTACTGCCGGCTGGTATGATATAGGATCCTCTTTTGGTGAGTCAACTGACTGTTTTTGAATTAAATGTTTATTTTGTTGACATAAATAAATAGCCTAGATTGTATTCTTATGTATTCAGCTAGAACAGTCGAGTTTAACTAGTATGACAGGCCTTACTGTCAGTAATATATCTCTCTCCAGCACATAGTTCCTTGAATTTCTTTCTGTAAATAAACACTATACTTCGCAGTTAACAAAATCATTTGCGAGTGTGCCATTTAGAATGTCGCTCCCTCATCCCCACTCGAGAGTTCATAGCTAATGATGGCAGTGGACAACTTATATAGAACTCGGAACATAAGGCTGTACACTAAAAAGCAAAAATCGCCGACCTATTGTCTTTTTGTGAACGGCTCATCACTGCTGTGAACTTGACTAGGTGAATATTGAAATCACGAGACATAACCATCAACAAACCAACCTCGTTGTAACAGTAATGGAGGTTCCATTGCCCAAGTAAATGACGAATCAAGATATTCATAATTACGTCAGTTTTCTAGCTGAATTAAGAATTAAGAAAATAACACTCTCTCTCACCCTCACTCAATTGAATGTTATATATTTCTGCCTATGTTTTTATATACACGTTACAATAACCCTATTCTTCGGTGTTTGCCTTGTGTAAATAATTCAGCTCCCTTCTTGAAATTTGCCATTACTTATGGGACTGAAGTTAAACCACGCTGTAATAATACACACAAGCAAATACATTACATACACAGGTGGCCACACGCTCCGTAAGAAGTATCCTTAGATGTAACAAATCTTTTATTTGTAATTAGGTTTTATTTTTCTCCATTAATTTTTTTTACTGTACAGATCTAGAGAAAATAAAGGTTATTCATTCAGTTATTCATTACATGCACATATGCGGCAAGTCAATAAGAATACACAAAGGCTAAGTCTGCAAACTGCACAAAAGTCGTGACGAGACAAGCTTATATAAGTTAGATTAGGTTGATAACAAAATTTCTTTCTATTTCAACTGAATTGATCTTTATAGAAGAGGTAACGTTGCTTTCCTTTTCGGAGGTATTCTTGCAGATTTCTCTTGCTTTTTATACATCCTAATTGAATTCTATATATACGAATTTCACGAAATAAGAGTATATTAATAAAATGCTGCGTTTGTCATTTAACACCAGCTTCGTTATTAAATGCATTATTCGAAAATGCCACAGTTCTGATTACCTGGTATTACCCAAACATATTTACAATAAAACCAAACAAAAAACCAAACCCTACGGCACTTGACGTCCTTGGAAGAGCTTTGGCCGCCTGCCCAGCGACCGCTGCTCAGCCCGAAGGCCTGCAGATTACGGGGGGCCATGTGTATTCTAGGCTTTCGAGACCCGGGCCGCCATCTCACCGGCATATAGATCCTCAATTCTAATCATGTAGGCTGAGTGGACCTCGAACCAGCCCTCAGGTCGAGAGAAAAATCCCTGACCTGGCCGTGAATCGAAGGCGGGGCCTCCGGGTGAGAGGCAGGCACGCTACCCCTACACCACGGGGCCGGCAAACAGATCTACAATACTAAAGAAAAAGAAACTATTCTTTACTTACAGGCCTACCCGCAAATCTGACACTAGTGATTTTCACAAGACGGCAGTGGCAGTACGTTTAAACTCGCAAGTCACGAAAAAATCATGACTACATAGTGTCAAACTGCAAGATTAACAGTAACTGTAAGACGTCTTTTTGGCAAGTAGAGTCCTTAAACTGTACGGTTATCGACACTGAATCGAACCCAACAGTTAGAAAATAAGTATAAATCACTACCTTCAGTACTGACGGAAGAGAAAGAGTAAGGTTGTACCCTTAGTGCATAAGCTTACATGGCAGGGACTTTAAACATAATCTATTCATTCCAGGCTAATTGATCCAGTTGCTTGTTATAAATGTAGACCTATGCCTTATCTGTTAACTGAAACTAAAAGCTGCCAAGCTGTGATTGTAAAGGGCAGTCCGTCCTTGAGCCACTAGCTCACCGGGACATTCTATAACCAATAAATAAATAAATAAATAAATCTTATTTTTATGAAAATGAACGTTGCGGGAAATGTCCATCGAAAAACATATGCAAAATTTTAGCAACAATTTTGATATCTTTAATAGTTTTCCAGAAAAGTTATATTAATAAAATCAAATAGTTAGCCTTAGCTTCAATCGGTGGCATACAGTGAATTGTGATAATTATTTTTTCAACCAAACTTAGATTAGTGCCACCTTAAAGACAATGTGTCAAAACCGTCTGTGCACTTGCTTCGAAGAGGAATATGGGAGGAATATTCGAACGAATGAATTAAAGAAAGGGAAAGTGGCGAGTGTTTGGGCACCCCTAACTACCAGGCAGGACAATAAGACCTTGCGACCCTGAAATTGGTGCAGCACCTCCTGCCCTTGAAACTGCTAGTATTGTTGAGTCCCTAGCAAGGCCAGCTGACGCTAACAGACAGGTACTCTATGGACAACTCTGCCCTCTTATTTATTACACACGGCAAAAAAATTATTATGAGGTAAAAAAAGAACACTTTTGAACATAGAGCAATTGAAGGACAAAGCCATAACGGCACGATACACTGGTTACCTCACAAGTGAAATATGATTGAATGAAAGTCGGACAAATAACATGTCATCTCCTTCAATCATTCCAAGTAACAAATGTAGTGCATGTTCTAGACAAGTTATCTCAAGGACAGATGATGGAGGGAGCTTATGGAGTTATCTTCTCGTAGCCCTCGTAAATTCTGAAAAAAGAAGTATATATTTTAAGGTACAATTGATAAATCTGGGCATTATACTTAATTCATAATTACCCATTAGAATTGGTTAAAATGATAAATGTGTTTGAATTGATGATATTTCATTAACATTATATGAATAATCGCCGTCCCTTGATGGTAAAGATAATTACTAATAGAGTCAATTCAAATTCAAAATACTTTATTTGCAGTATCATTCGTTCAAAATTTGATACGTCACAGATATACTTAAGTCATCTACCAGTACATGATACTAAATTTACATAAGATAAACTTGCATTCATGATATTCCTGAAATCAGTCAAATTTCACTTGAAGAATACGAAAATTAAGCTAAGTAAAATTTAGTGTGTTCTTAGATACGGAGCCTGACAACAATTTAATTTCCTTGGGGAGTTTATTGAAAACATTACTCCCTTTTTAAAAGGGATGTTCACAATCGGACTCTTGTCAATGTCAACAATGCGTCTTCAGCAGGAAACAGTTTGCATTTCCGGAGGAACATTTGATTTTTGATGTACCAAATGAAACCGTGCCTGTTAAGGATTGTGCAAGAAAATCTTCAATTTTAGGTGGTCAGAGTATCGGAGGAGTACAATGAAAGGAAATGTGTGTGAGAGAAATGATAAACTGTAAATCAAGGGGTCATGAGAGCTTACCGTGTTTGAATAAGGGATATGGTAGGCGTTTGTCAATATTTATAACAATCTTTGAAAACTGAATAATCAAGTTCTACTATAAAACATTTTGCATATCCCAAATTATTGTTAGTAGTTTCCCTTTCATGTATAATTGATAATTAATTGCATTTATCGTAGCGTGTAGAACGATTGCAAAGGTTAGTTCTTTCATTAATTCCTTATTTGACGTAAATAAGCTAAGACCGATGTGCCCATTCTGCTAATATAGCTTTCACACTAATGCAAGTGTAGAATTATTGAGAAAATGTTATATCTGAACATAGTTCCTGCCAATAATTACTCTTACGATAGGGCGTTCATATTTCTGAAATACCAAAGCGGGAAACTAAGTACTTTGTGGTGATGGTAGGCGGGCTAGGTAAAGTATTGTAAAAACGATTTATATCATTACTATACGTTATTACACAAAAATAATAACTTAGTTATTTTCTTATATTTATGTATTACATATTGTTCACATTATAAAAATGTACGTAGTAGGGCCTATAGACAAAGATGGCATTCTACAAGAATATAAACTGCCAAAAAAAAATAGTACACCTGGAAAGACGACATCGATTTTGATCCGATGACGGCAGATGCCACCTGGGGGATAGTAGATGTACTGATAATGGTTTCAACGTCATCTGCCAACAGATAGCGTAGTGACATAGCTGCCAGAGCGACATCTGCGTGTACCCTTTAATAGGGAATATTTACAGCCATAAGGCTCAGTGTGATATTTATGGCGTGTGGCCTCCAAAGAGGCCTGGTGCAGGTCTTCGAGTTGACGCTGTACAGGCGACCTGCTCGTCTATGAGAATGGGACCCTACCTAGTATGAACTATAGTGATGAATACGGCACACACACATACCCAGCCCCCGAGCAATCGGAATTATCCAATGAAAGTTAAAATCCACGACCCGACCGGGAATCGAACTCGGGACCCTCTGGACCAAAGGCCAGTACGCTAACCATTTAGCCATGGTGCCGGACGGCTCAGTGTGTTGTAAACGTGTAAAGAAAACAGGGACCATGCCACGGAGACGCACTCGTGCTTCCTACAGCCACATGAGCGAGTTTGACAGGGGTCAAATTGTGGCTTTCCGAGTGACAGATTGGTCTTTTCACAGAATTGCCACACAAGTTGGACGTGCTGCGTCAGTTGTGCAACGATGCTGATTGCAATAGTCACGTGAATATTCTCACACTCGTAGACGAGGTTCTGGACGTTCACGCAGCACAGACGTCCGCCAAGATCGCCGTATTGTGCTAGTGGCAGATCATACAGCTACCACAGTACAGATTAAAGGGTTTGCGAGCCCAGAAGTGTCAACACGAACTGTTGCCAACCGGTTACTAGCAGAGGGACTACGGGCACGCACACCTCTAGCCCGTCTTCTACTCACGCCACAGCATCGACGTGCACGGATCGACTGGTGCCGTCAGAGGATCACTGGGAAGATGGAATGGCGGGTCGTGGTCTTCAGCGATGAAAGCAGATTCTGTCTGCACGCAAGTGATGATCGTTTGCGCCTACGACGTAGACCTGGCGAGTGCTCTCTCGTAGAGAGCATTCGTCCAAGACACACTGGCCCAACCCCAGGCCTCGTTCACCTTTGTTGTTTGTGGAGGGAACGTGACCAGCGCTCGGTACGTGCAGAATGTTGTAAGACCCGTTCTTTTGCTATTCTTGCAACAGGAAGGTGATGTGTTGTTCCAACAGGATAATGCTCGCCCATACACTGCGCGTGAAACTCAACGTGCTCTGCAAAACGTGCAGACTTCCCTGGCCAGCACTATCTCCGGACTTGTCTCCCATCGAGTACGTGTGGGATATGATGGAACGACAACTGACACGTGCGACACGTCAAGCCACAACTCTTACAGAACCATGTGAACAGGTCGAACATGCGTGGAATAATGTATCCTAAGTCAGTATTCGTCATCTGTATGATCGAACGGATGCCAAAATCAGCACTTGAATTGCCGCCCGTGGAGGATACACCACGTACTAATATGGGTGTTGCAGCATGGATCGACACCTGGTACCTTTGTACCGCTTGAGCTATTGATCTATTAATGTACTCATTTCATATACTCCATATGCACTGTTTCAACAATAAATCTTGAGTGAATTGGAAAACTCTAAGAGGGTGTACCAATTTTTTCCGGCGGTGTATTTAGTTCAGTTTCATTTAACACAATTGCAATCTTCTGCATTTTCTGCAAAGCACACAAGTCCCCTTTAATCTGTTCATAAAACATTTCACAGCAGATGCCAGAACTGTATTTTAGTACAGACATTGCCTTCATCATTTCAACCTTCATTTTAAACCCTCTTTCAGCCTAAAAGTTATGTATCAAAGTGAATACTCGTTTTACAAGGGTTTCTGTCAAACGAAGATAACAAACCAATTCAATTAGAAGTTTCATGTTAGTTTGAGGCATGTATCTGTATTCAAATTGCTTGAACGCTTCCACACATCTTTGATAGACAGAAATCCTGGCCAGTACATTTGGGATGTTTCAGATGAAGAGTCGCGTCCCTATGATTCGAATTCCATGTAAAACTGGAAGTTTCGTGGCTATGATCACGATATAGACAGACAGTGCTGACCAAAGTTATATATACACAGCTCGTAAATATCGCCCTGTATTAAGGAAGTAACTTTTACCCACGGCTCCATCCACGTCAACCAGATTCGCAGTGATTGTGCCCCTTGAGTTACTTTACAGACGTCATCACGCAGTTACTCTAGGAAGCCGGTGTTACTTGCTCCGCTCGGGACGGCTGTCAGTCACGTGACAAGAGAGCAGAGGACCAGGCGGGTTGCATACCGTGGCAGTACTGTACTTGCCGCTCGGAAATGTTACCAAATAAACAACAGCAATGAAATACATACCGGTACATAAATAAGTAATTTCTGAGGAATTATCAAACATTGTAATATAAATAGAGTTGAGTTGGGTAATATGAAATGTACTTACATCCTCAAATGTGTTGTTTATAAGTTTTTCTAGTAACGCTATCCTTTCCCGCCCTTCATATTCATCATATTTGTAGGCGTGACACAAAGAACAACGGCGCTGCAGATTAAAATTTTTAATATGTTTCAATATTTTATTACATATTAAACATTTTTTGTGTTATTTTCTTGAAGTATCAAACACTCTTCTTCCCAAGAAGGTTTAAAACTTGTTGGCGTCGATGGCCTACGCTGTGCTGAACTCTCTTCCAGAGTAAATGCAACATTAAGCGACTAAACTTGAACGTCGTGTGGTGTGAAGATAAAGGCGGAAACACACTACTGTCCCCTCACATGAGTTCACGCGTATCGTGTAGCAATATAACCTGTCCAGAAAGATGCGCTATACCTTTGCGCCACTGGCTCCGAAGGCATTTCGATCTCGATTGACGATGCCTAACTTTAAAGCATCACAGAATGGATCAGAAAAATGTAGCTATTGTTTACTGTGTTTTATTTGTATTTACTTGTCAATCACAAAAGAATGTAGAAATATAATTCCTGTGCTCCTGTGTCTCATGAATGTTCACCGTGGAAGCAATAATAATAACAGAGATACATACTAACTTATTTGGGTCTCGCGCACAACCACCGGATATCGCAAGCGCTGCGGATGACACTAGCTGCGGGCCTTCCCGTAATAAAATCAACTGCTATGGAATAATGAAATTTATCTAAAATGTCAAACCATATTATTGCATGGCGCACCAAACACTCATTTTTGGGGCGTGAAGTGGAGTTTAATGAACTAATCTTGGGTTTTCACGGGGCTAATAATACTTTATGTATTTGAACCACACCTCATCAGAAAACAGTACGACCGAGCTCGATAGCTGCAGTCGCTTAAGTGCGGCCAATATCCAGTATTCGGGAGATAGTATTTTCGAACCCTACTGTCGGCAGCCCTGAAGATAGTTTTCCGTGGTTTCCCATTTTCACACCAGGAAAATGCTGGGGCTGTACCTTAATTACGGCCGCTTCCTTCCCACTCCTAGCCCTTCCCAGTCCCATCGTCTCCATAAGACCTATCTGTGTCGGTGCGACGTAAAGCAACTAGAAAACAGTACGCCTACCAAATGAAGAAACCAATCGCAGTAGTATATTGTAACGGTAGGATATCTTCGGCTTAAACTTGCGTTTCGGTTACTTTACGCGGTCTAAACTTGTTTTTTCTTTGCCCTCTTTGCAAGAAAATACGAAAAATAAGCTTGTTGGGCAAATGTCCTTAAGAAATTCCTCGACGATTGCTTTAGTCTTTCTTGAATATCCTGGAGTTTTTTATCAGTAAGCATTGTTGGTTCCCTAACAGGTTTTTGATTTAACACTGAGCCCATACGTTTGAATTTAGTTAGTTTCTCGCACACTGGGAAACTCGTCACGAAATTCCCTTCTTTTTCTTCCAGCAAATTCGTGCTTTAAGAATCTGTTACACACGAAAATACAATGTTGAGTAGTCAGTAGCTAGGTCATCGGCAAAAAATAACTGACGAAGTGAGGAGCAAATACGCATACATACACACCCATTACATCAGCTTTGAGTCATCGGGTTGTCCCCACGCCTTCCACCAGTAGGCTGCAGGAATCTACAGATTCGCTCGTAAATATCGCTCTGTATTAAGGAACTAGCTTTTATTCACGGCTCCACCTGCGTTGACCAGGTTTTGCGATTCCAAGTGATTGTGCCCCTTGAGTTACTTAAAAACACCACAAAGTGAAATAGAATAATGTAGCTATTGCAGTCGAAAGGATATGAACACACCTTGAGTAAAACTTGACTGTCAGAAGTTAGATGATGATGCTTGTTGTTTAAAAGGGGCCTAACATCTAAGTCATCGTTCCCTAGAAGTTAGATGAAATTTTTTGTGGGAGATAATACTTCAGTGTTGACCAGTGTTATATACACTGACTGAGCAAATGTCATGAGATAGCGGAGCAATGATGCGCAGGTGCGTTGTTTGCGCACCACACGCCCCCTGTGCCAGCAGCAGTTGTATAGGAGACCTTGTGAGCAGTGGCTATACATGTGATAGGTGTAACATGGAACGTCGTCGTGAGCTGACACCGTTCGAACTGGGTATAGTGGTCGGTGCCCGATGGATGGGAAGTGCGATTTCGGAAGTGGTGCGGGAATTCGGCTTCACACGATCAACCGTATCCAGGGTGTATCGTGAACGGTTGAATGCGGGTGTCACCGTCCATAACAGACGAACGACCGGCCGTCCAGCCACCCTCGATGACCGTGACCGGCGACATCTGAGACGGATTGTCAATGGTGACAGACGGGTAACCGTGCAACATATCACGGCCCAATTCAACACAGGCCGTGCTAGACACGTCTCCCAGTGGACAATCTGTAGGGACATGGGTTCTATGGGGTATGGGAGCCGGCGCCGCACACGGGTGCCCCTGTTAACCCAACGTCATCGAACACAACGACGCGCATTTGTCGCCAGTCACCAGGGATGCACACTGGAACAATGGCGTAATGTGGTATGGTCGGACGAATCACGATTTCAACTGCACCATGCCGATGGGAGGCACCGTGTATGGCACAGACCACATGAAGCGATGGATCCCGCCTGCCTCGAAGGTGTGGTCCAGGGCGCTGGTGTCTCTGTTATGGTCTGGGGTGCATTTTCCTGGTATAGAATGGGCCCCCTAGTTGTTCTGGAAGAGACTTTGAATGGTACGCGGTATGTTGAGCAGCTCAGAGACCATCTCCACCCTTTTTGGCCTTCCAGCGCCCAGACGGTTCTGCGGTGTTTTAAGATGATAACGCGCCGCCACATCGCTCCCACGTCGCCCGGGAATGGTTCCAGAAACATGCAGCGGAAGTGCAACGACTGCCATGGCCACCCAGGAGCCCCGATATGAACCCTATCGAGCATATCTGGGATGTCCTGGAACGCAGGCTCCGTACCATGGATCCTGCACCCACGAACAGACTTGCGTTGGCGGCCGCTCTGCAAACTATTTTGGTGTCAGCTGCGTCCAGAGGACTACCAGGGACTTGTCGACTCACTTCCACGGCGTCTCACTGCAGTTTGCAGGGCCCGAGGAGGCCCCGCACGCTGTTAGGTGACTATCCCATGACATTTGCTAAGTCAGTGTATACACAATTGTTTTTATTTGTATTTACTTGTCAATCACAAAAAAGGGCCAATAGAACAGCATCCACGGTATCCCCTGTTCTATCATAAGAGGTGACTAAAAGGGGGACGAGGGGCTCTCAACTTGGGAGCGTGGGTTGGCGACCACGGTTCCCCTACCTGAGTCTGGCATTGCTCCCACTTACTTGCGTCAGGCTCCTCATCTTCATCTTTCCTATACAACCTTCCTTGGTCAATTCTTGTTCTTTACCGACGCCGACGGTATTAGGTTTTCGAGGCCTAGGGAGTCTTTCATTTTCACGCCCTTCATGGCTCTTCCCTTTCTTTTGTTGATACCTTCATTTTTCGAAGTGTCGGACTTCTTATAATTTCCTCTTAATATAGGATGATTACCGAGTTGTATTTAGTCTTAAAACAATAATCACCACCACCACCACCACTTGTCACTCAGTGATGAACTATTATATTTCCGAATATATAGCTGGAATGATATTATTTGCTCTTTAATAATATTAGCTTTTGTCATCGTCTTAACTTGCTTGAAAATAACGACGCTGTCCCTATCATCGTTTTAAAGCGAAAATTTGCGAACTAATTTGGTTCACACGGCGAAATCGTAGCTATTGAGCTGAGCGCTTCCTTATACGCATGTTGTTTCGTGGAATTTTCATAGAACATTTTATACTCGTATAGTCCTTACGTACATGCGAGTAGTTTGTGGATATCTTTAACGATTTAAACAGTGTTAATCCGAGTCTCAGGAATGAAATGGCTTATGGCTTTAGTGCCGGGAGTGTCCGAGGACAAGTTCAGATGCAGGTCTTTTGATTCGACTCCCCTAGGCGACCTGCACGTCGTGATGAGGATTAAATGATGATGAAGACGACACATACACCCTGTCACCGCGCCAGAGAAATTAACCAATTATGGCTAAAATTCCCGACCCTCCCGGGAATCGAACCCGGGACCCCTGTGACCAAAGGGCAGCACGGTAACCATTTAGTCATGGAGCACAGGGTTTCTACTTTAACAGCTGTTATTGTGAGCGATCTTTTAAATATAGGTATTTGGACCTCCGTACTTCTTTCGTATGTAGAATGCGTGTGCTCTGCAGTTCTTATGCATGAGGTTTGTGAACATCTTTAACGGATTAGGCAGCCTAAGCCGAGAAGGTGTTTTCTGAACGTCTGTTGGAACAGCAATGAAACTACCCGTTCACTCCTTCCCTAAATTCTCAACCGTATATTTAAAGATTCAGTTAACTTTTACTGGAATCACAAAGCACAATAGTAACATTCGTCTTCGTTTCAAAACTTAACGTACAAGTTCACCGCCTTCTTGATTCACAACAACATCGCTGCTTGTCCAGACGCAACAGTGGTGGTGATTATGTTTTAAGAGGAAGTACAACTAGGCAACCATCCTCTATATAACACTAATCAGACGGAAAAATGGAAGGGATCCGACACTTCGAAAAATGAAGATATCGGCCAAAGGAAGACAAGGGCCACGAAGGGCGTGAAAATGAAAGACTCCCTAGCCCTCGCAAACCTAATAGCTTCGGGGTCGGAAAAGAACAAGAGTTGACCAAGAGAGGTCGGATAGGATAGATGAAAGTGAGGAGCCTGACACAAGTAAGTGGAAGCAATGCCAGGACTCAGCTGAGGGCCCCGTGATCGCCAGCCCACGCTCCAAAGTTCAGAGCCCCTAAGGCCCCTTTTAGTCGCCTCTTACGACAGGCAGGGGATACCGTGGGTGTTATTCTACTGCCCCCACCCACAGGGGGTGTCCAGACGCAACATCCTCGCACCTTTGATTTTACACTTAACTTTCTTCAGCTTATTCCAGCTATTTCTGGGGTCGCTGGAGCCACTTAGGCTCATTTTGATTTAGGCTGGGGGTTTAGGACCGAATGACCTTCCTGGCACCACGTGATTCTTGAGATGAAAATCTGGACCCAGAATCGACCGGGATTCAAACTTCAGCCTTCCGGGTAGGAAGCCAGCAGCTAAGCCACTGAGATAATCACGCCCTCTTTTGATTTTGCACTGTCAATTCAAAATTATGTCCACTTCTGTGGTGCAGTGGTTAGTGTGATTAGCTGCCACCTCCGGAGGCCCGGGTTCGAATCCTCGCTCTGCCACGAAATTTGAAAAATGGTACGATGGCTGGAACGGGGTCCACTCAGCCTCGGGAAGTCAACTGAGTACAGGTGGGTTTGATTCCCACCTCAGCCATCCTGGAAGTGGTTTCCGTGGTTTCCCACTTCTCCTCCAGGCAAATGCTGGGATGGTACCTAACTGAAGGCCACGGCCGATTCCTTCCTTCTTCCTTGTATATCCCTTCCAATCTTCCCATCTGCCCGCAAGGTCTCTGTTCCGCATAACAGGTGAGGCCGCCTGGGCGAGGTACTGGTCATCCTCCCCGGTTGTATCCCCCGACCCAGTGTCTGAAGCTCCAGGACACTGTCCTTGAGACGGTAGGGGTGGGATCCCTCGCTGAGTCCGAGGGAAAAACCGACCCTGGAGGGTAAACAGATAAAGAAGAAGAAAAAATCAAAGTTATTCTTGAATTAACAAGATATATTAAACAAAATTTTAAATACAGTTTCCAAGTTCTTTCACTGAAGAAAACATGCAGAGATGTTCACTTTCCTGCCTATCCAGGTAACTTTGGCACCTTGTAAGTGGGTACCAAGATCTGGAAACCTTGTACCAGCTACCTATGTATTTTTGGGGGTAACATCTAATGTTGCGCCTTTACCTGGGCTTATGTGAGAGAAACACATCTCTAAGGGGGATAGATTTGTTGTATTGGCCGGATGAATTCTCCAGCAGCAGTTTTCACCTTCACTACTCGTACTACATTGTCCTTCCCAACGAACACCCCTGTCACTCTCGCTAAGGGCCAGTCGATTCTCTTCATGTTGTCATTGCCGATCAGCACATCTCCGCACGTTATCTCTTCTCTCCTCCCCTTCATGTCTCCTTTCTTGTGAACGAGTTGACCTGGATACTCCAGTCTGGATCTCTTCCTCAACTCTTTTCTCAGGCGTTGTTGGTAGTGCAGCCTTTTTGATAAATTAATGTTATCAATGGAATCGTCCGGCTTCATGGCTATATGGTTAGCGTGCTGGCGTTTGGTCAGAGGGGTCCCGGGTTCGATTCCCGGTAGGGTCGGGAATTTTAACCATCATTGGTTAATTTCGCCGGCTCGAGGGCTGGGTGTATGTGTCGTCTTCATCATCATTTCATCCTCATCACGACGCGCAGGTCACCTACGGGTGTCAAATCAAAAGACCTGCACCTGGCGAGCCGAACATGTCCTCGGACACTCCCGGCACTAAAAGCCATACGCCATTTCATTTCATCAATGGAATCGAGATCTGGTACTCCCACCCTTTTGATATATATTGTATGTACACTGAAGGTGTCGCAGCCACCAGGTCATTCTGGTCATCTAATTTGTAGGTCAGTTGTCTGGAATTTACAACCGCTTCACAGTCAATACGAATCATCATCATCATCATCATCATCATCATTCCTTCATAGTTTACAAAAGCATGACACAGTACCCGTCGCAACAACTTTTTGACCAACTGAGACTCGTTCCCACCACCCACTCAACCAGGCTGCAGTGGGGGGGGGGGGGTTGAATCTCCATTCAGTTTTCAAAACTGCTGTTTCTTCGGTTATCTTCTTCCAGCCAAGTAAGTGTCTTGAGTAAATTCTTTCTTCGAGTTGTTTCGCAGAAAGTGTTACTGCTCGGCTTCATTTCATCACAGTTCAATATTTAACACATGAAAACCTTTCTCGAACGCCTCTGTGGGGTAGTGGTTACCGTGATTAGCTGCCATCCCCAGAGGCCCGGGTTCGATTCCCTGCTCTGCCAAGGAATTTGAAAAAAGTGGTACGAGGACTGGAACGGGGTCCACTCAGCCTCGGGAGGTCAACTGAGTAGAGGTGGGTTTGATTCCCACCTCAGCCATCCTCGAAGTGGTTTTCCTTGGTTTCCCACTTCTCCTCCAGGCAAATGCCGGGATGGTCCCTAACTTAAGGCCACGGCCGCTTCCTTCCCTCTTCCTTGTCTATCCCTTCCAATATTCACATCCCCCCGCAAGGCCCCTGTTCAGCATAGCAGGTGAGGCCGCCTGGTCGAGGTACTGCTCATCCTGTATCCCTCGACCCAGAGTCTGAAACTCCAGGACACTACCCTTGAGGCGGTGGAGGTGGGATCCTTCGCTGAGTCCGAGGGAAAAACCGCCCCTGGAGTGTAAACAGATAAAGAAGAAGAAAAAGAAGAAGAAGAAGAAGACCTTTCTCTGGAGGTTTTCTAGGCAACAATGAAAACCGCATAAAAATTTGCCCAGTGGTTCTCGAGTTATGACGGTTTAGGCAGCGTTAAATCGAACGTCGCGAATAGTCTTCCCATACCTTGCGAGGGTTTCTACTGTTAAGAAACATAAAAACTGTTACACTAGACGACCTTTTAAATATATATATGTGGTCCTCGGGATCTTTTTTATGGAACTTTTTATGCTTTACAGTTTCTACCCATCTAGTTTGTAGATATACTTAATGGTTCAGACAGTGTAAACCGAGAAAGTGTTCTCGTACTGTCGCCTTGTTCGAGTTATTCACAGACATAGTTTCTACTTGGTTTCATTTCATCACAGTTAAATTGGCCTATTTGATATATGAAAACGTTCCCTGGGAGATCCCCTAGGCCAGTGGTTTCAAAGTGTGGTACGCGTACCACCAGAGGTACGCGTGGTCGTCTCAAGGGGCACGCAATTTTATCCTAGCTTCTAACTGTTTTCGGTAAGCACTTCAGAAAAGTGTTGAGTCTGCTCATTTTCAATAAAATCTTGTTTTGATGTGTTTTTGTCTACCACTACACAGGAACATTTCTGAACAATTCATTCTTTAACCTATGCGTCAGTTTGTATCTCCCATTGACTAGGTATGTAAAAATGCTTACGTATGCTGCATTGCTCTTTTTTAAATATTTTGTTTCGGAATCCACTCATTCACTTTATTTTTTATGCAGGAGTGTATATAGTTCAATAGTAATTGTTGCATTAATAATTGTATGTGTAAGTTGGGTATTCAGCCGGAAGGCTGGTTTGATCCTCTGCAGCTCCGCCAAGAGCTGTCATAAATAACCTAGGCGTCACTGAAGAGGCGCACTAGGGAAATGAGGAGTGAGGTAGTTTCCCGTTGCTTTCCTCACCGAGCCAGCTGCTGCTGCTGCTGCTGCTGCTATTACAAATCAGTCTGCCAAGCCCACTGAAATGTATGCACCAACCGACCCTATGAGCGATATTTTCACACCATTCATAACAGGGACTGGCTGCATAAGCAATGGTACGGTATTACTATCATCACTCATACCTCAGTCACTTTCATATTGTCAAAGCCAAGGATGAGATTGAGACAGGTCAATGAAAGTAACAAATTTGATATAGCCCATACCAGAAGACATAATGCACTGTAAACACTACATCTCGCCAGCAAAGGCATATAACGTATATATATATATATATATATATATATACTCTCGGTAGGCAATGGTAGGTAAGGGTTATTCTGCCCGAAGGCAGGTCCGAACCTCCACAGAGGTGTTCCTGAGCCGGAGTTTACGTGCGGTAGGGTGGCCAGTTCCTTTCCGCTCCCCCATTCCCTTACCCCCCACCAACAGCGCATGGCAACCCATCCAAGTCCTGACCACGCCCAATGTTGCTTAACTTCGGAGATCTCAGGGGATCCGGTGTTTCAACACGGCTACGGCCGTTGGCGGTAGGCAATGAAAACATCGTAATTCCACTCAAGAGGAAACTACGTTTCTCCATTTGTCTTGCGAAGACTTGCCGCGTTGCCTGAGAAGGGCGCAGAAGACTCCAATGATCGAATAATTGGGCTATCCGTAAGCAATGCAAATATCAAGAACTGTTTTTTAGCCATTATTAATCGCTCAGTTTTTGGGCTTCTTATGAAAACTTTACTTCGGAGGAGTTACGACGTTTTCTTAGCCCAGCGACGATATTGCATTATCATCATTGGGGAACAGGGTGGTGTAGCGGCTCGCTGCTTGCCTGTCATCCCGGTGACCCTGGTTTGATTCCTGGTGGGCTCGGGTGGAATTTTCTGTTGAAAATCCCGTGGTGTCAGGAAGGGCATGCGACCTCAAATCACTGGCCACAACTCTTTCTTGCCTCAGTGGGTGCAAGGACCTCTGAGCAAGCGGAAGAAGCTGCGGATGATAATGATGATGATTAGGCTATTATTAATATTATTTTACATCCATCAACAATCATTTGTCATTTCTGATACAATCGCACTATACTCGTACTTTGGGGGTACGAAGGTAATACCGTTGGATTTTGGGGGTACGCCAACCAAAAAGTTTGAATACCACTGACCTAGGCAACAACGAAAACCACATAAATATTTCTCCAGCAGTTCTCGAGTTGTAGAATGCTCTTCCCCTACCTAGCGCAGGATTTCTACCATTAATAAACATAAAAACATTAATTGTGATCGAGCTTTTAAAGATCTTAGCGATTATTTTTTGTAAAACGTTTTATGCTCTACATACTTCTGCATAATATACTGTATTAGAGTTCGTGGATATATTTCATGGTTTAGGCAGTGTAAGCCGATACAATTGTCTACTGGAGTCATTTTGTTCGAATTGTTTATCAGAAATAGCTTATTTTCGCACAGTCCAATATTCTATACATGGACACATTCCTCTGAAAGTCTTGTAAGCAACACCGAAACCGCAATCCAGTTGCTCTCGATTAAGACATACGTACAGATGTTGAGTTATATACTTTTATAATAGTCGATTTTACCATTTTTCATACAAATTTACAATTTAGCACGTTTATTCAATTGAGAAAGATCCGTATGAAAACATGGTCAAGGAATTCATGGCCCTTGTCAATTACAATGTATGGCACACTGGAATGCCTTTGTGTCAAACTTCAGGCACTGGACTGTCCTACTGCTTGTTTCACGGAAGGTGGCTAATGGTTTCTGGGAAGTCTGTAATTTCACATTAGCTTACCAATCAGATACAGGAAATTAGCAGCTCTAATGTTCTTCGGAATGGGTTAAAAATAACTCGATTCCAGCCCCGCGGACAAGAAACAGCATGCAAACAAATTCATAGTTCTTCCAACGGTCAGTGGAGGAACATCGCGGTGATGCTTAAGGAAAAAAAAAGCTCGCAAGAATGTTTAATAGTAAAGAAGTGGTTAGCAACCTGCAGCGATACATATTTCACCACTGATGGCCAAGTGGTATATTGCCAGATCTGCGAAGAGAATGTAAGTTGAAACTGAATTATTATTATTATTATTATTATTATTATTATTATTATTATTATTATTATTATTATTATTATTATTATTATTATTATTATTATTATTATTTGTTTCTTTATGCCCATTCACAGAGCGCGTTGGAACTTGTTCATTGGCTTGATGACTTTGACCTTCCTATTCTCCCAAAATCTCTTCATGAACTCACTGTGTTGCCTCTTCAGTTTTTCTGACCACTTTGTACCAGTCCTGTTGCTAGTTTTGACCACAAATGTGTGTTTGTTTACTGAGGTCCTGAAGACTTGGCGATTTTTCATGATTTCTCCCCCGATGTTCAATTAATTCAGGTCTCCTCTTGTTTCCTCCAGCCAATTTGTTCTCCTCGTTTGAGAATTTATTACATTGAATAACCTTTTTGTGAGTCTGTTATTATCCAACCTTAAAAATGTGTCCAAAATATCTTTTTTTGCTAATTTCTTTACGTCGCACCGATACAGATAGGTCTTGTGACGACGATGGGATAGGAAAGGCTGGAAGGAAGCGACCGTCGCCTTAATTAAGGTACATTTGCCTGGTGTGAAAATGGGAAACCACGGAAAACCATATTCAGAGCTGCCGACAGTGGGATTCGAACCCATTATCTTCCGGATGCAAGCTCACAGCCGCACGCCTCTAACCGCACGGCCAACTCGCCCGGTCCAAAATATTTGGAACGTCCCCGCCGTACAGTATTGATGAAACTATCTGTGTAGCCATAGAGGTCTGCAGTTCGCTTTTTGATCCAAATTCAATTTTTTTATGGGGCCGAAAATGTTTCTAAGAATTTTACGTTCTTGTTTTTCAATATCTGCACTTTTAGAATGTCCTCCTAAAGTTAAGGTTTCTGATGCGTAAAGAGCTTCCGGTAGAATAACTATTTTGTAATGTTTCAATTTAGTATTACGTAACGTTACTCGTTTGTTGTAGTGATCCCATGTCAGCTTAAATGCCCTCTGAAGTTGTGAGGCGCTTTCTGTCCTGGCCAAACTGTCTAATCCCGAAGGAAGAATTATTTCTCCAAGGTATTTAAAATAAGATACCTGTGAAATTGTCCCATATGCCGTTTCAATTTGATCTTTCCTGCACTTTTGCTGAAAATTCTGCATATAATTGGTTTTCTCGAATGATATGTGAAGGCCCGCCTGTGATGCTATTCTATGTAATGTCTCGATAGCATACCTAGTTTCCTCCTTGTTCTTAGTGATGATAGCTAGGTCATCTGCGAAAGCCAAGCATTTCACTTTAATTTTGTTCCCACCAGTCCCGATGGTTATGCCTGTGATATATTTTTCTCACTCTCTGATGACTTTATCTAAAACCAAGTTAAACAGAAGAGGAGAAAGTCCATCTCCTTGAAGAACACCTGTATTATTATTATTATTATTATTATTATTATTATTATTATTATTATTATTATTATTATTATTATTATTATTATTATTATTATTATTATTATTATTATTATTATTATTATTATTATTATTATTCGCTCCAGGGTCGCAGCGGTTCTTAGTGTTCTCCTGCAGCGGTCAAAGTTGTTCAACGATTTTTGGCTGAGGTGTAGGTTTTTCTCATGTTTTGAATCTGAAATCGGAAAAGGTTGGATTTTTAACATTCACGATACAGTACATGTGAACCTGAAAAGAATGAACAGGGTTGGGAAAATTATGTACCACTTTTTAATGCAATATGTACATTTAATCTCTATCTTAGCAAATTTATAGATAGTAATGGTGATGCTTGTTGTTTAAAGAGGTCTAAAATCTAGGTCATCGGCCCCTAAGCAAATTTATATATCTGCAGACTAGAAAGATAATATGTATTTGCTAGACTATTTGCTAGGTCCTTCTGTCCAGAGGATATACTCTAGAAGTTTGGTCTGTTGGAGTGTCTGGTGTTTATGGCAGCACATTACTTGTATTTCCGCCTCGGGCCACTGAGAGGCCAGTGACTAGCGGTCTGTCTCCCCTGGATTTCATGGCAGTGGTGATAGACGTGGATACCAAACTAAAGATTTTGTGAAGAGGCCAGAACGGCATGCTAGAGAAAATCATGGCTCATAAAGAGAATGAGCGCATTGTATGTTCCTCACCTGTAATATTTTATCAGAGTTAATTATTATCAAAACACAATTCACTTCCAATACTGACACAATATTGATATTGATACAAGCCCTGTGGAAACGCGCAACAAACATATCTATAGGTTCAATTGTTTCTGAGAAAAATAATGTACCTATGAGGAACTCATTCTTTTTTCAACGACTGTACATCAGAAAGTGGCTTCAATACTGTAGGGATAGAGGAACTCTGGATAGCCGGTCTGTGAGTGGCTCAGACAGTTGAGGCGCTGGCCTTCTGCCCCAACTTGGCAAGTTCGATCCTGGCTCAGTCCGGTGGTCTTTGAAGGTGCTCGAATATGTTAGCCTCGTGTCGGTAGATCTACTGTTACGTAAAAGAACTCCTGCGGGACTAAATTCTGGTACCTCGGCGTCTCCGAAAACCGTAAAAGTAGTAAATGGGACGTAAAACCAATAACATTTTTCTTAAAAATCTTGATTAAATGTTGGGGAACTTTCAAGAGTTCCTCTTTTTGAGTTTGTCTCAGTGCAAGCTATGATGTTCAACTTTCGATTTCAGCATTCGGGTACAGGGTGAGTCCCGCAACGGTTGTCGTCCTTCGTGCATGGCGCGTGTCGCTAAACGAGAGAGCGATCGCCGTCACACCGTTCCTGTACGCCCGTAGAAAACACTTCAACTTCGAAGAATGGATAATCAGGTTAAAAAATAAAATGATGTTACAGTAAATGTTTAAAATGTACTCCTCAGCCTGTAGACAAGCGCTGTAGCGTGTAATGATATTCCGGTTCCCTCTCTGCAATTCAGCCTCATAAATCTTCAAAATTTCGATGTGAAATGCATTGAAAATTCTACATCACACTGTAATTCAGAAACCGTGAAACGCACTAAAACGACCAGTTATAGTTGTATAAGAAGCAATTAAGCTGTACGGAAGCATATCACTGACTAGCTGACACCATGACATAGCTATATGCATCAGGCGGCTAATACACTTGCCCAGAAACGGCATAGAGAATAACCGGCAACTCGACGGAGGCTCGCACTGCATTTACTGAAAAACGGCATTCCTTCACGTCAAAAAACTTGGAAATAAACCTGAAGTATGGAAAAAGTTCTTCAAAATAATGTTGTAAATTTATGATTAAAAAGTTTTTTTTCACAGAAAAAGTTAGTACTGTTAAAATTTTTCGAGTATCTCATTCTCTATCTCCTAGATCTTTACTCATTTGAGCTGTTGATTTCCCAAGTGGTGTAAGTCCATTTTGCAGTGTTGAGATATGTAAAGGTTTGTGTTTGATCTCACAGTAAATTCTGGGAATCATATTGACAAACCTGGATAAAGGTTTTGGACACAAAACTTGTCAAATTTGCATGCCCGATGAAAAAATAATTTATTTTCAAAGAGTTGCTTTATAAAACAGGAATCAATACAAAAGCAATATAAAATTGCTAAGACAAAATTTCGAAGCCAGTACTTTTCTACTCCAAATCGGTGACAAAATATTTTTGGAATCATATTTTAATATTTGTTCCCCTTTTTATTACATTTCAGTCAGACAAATTTTCGATATGGTTATAAGAGTAATCATTAATAACATCGTAGCTAATCAAACTGGATTTGAACGAGAGAACATCAATATTACTAGGCAATTCAAAAAACATAAAAGGAAAGTCTCGAATGTTCCAAAATGGCAAATAAAATAAGAATAAGGACCACGTGCGCTGGACGTACAGCAAAAGGTCCTGGAACGTTGAGTCAATTCTTTCACCACGCCAAGTTTGTGCTGCTTCCATGTGCGTAATTTTCGAACTTCGACATACAGCACTTTGTCAGTGTATAAAGGACTCGTTAAAGAATTGATTTAAGTGCGACCAGTATCCAGTATTCGGGAGATGGTGGGTTCGAACTCCACTGTCGGCAGCCCTGAAGATGGGTTTTCTGTGGTTTCCCATTTTCCCACCAGGCAAATGCTAGGGCTGTACCTTAAGTAAGGCCACGGCCGCTTCCTTCCCACGCCTAACCCATTCCTGTCCCATCGTCGTCATAAGACCTATCTGTGTCGGTACGACATAAAGCAACTTGTAAAAGAATTGATTATTGTTTTATTAATACAAAATGACAATTTTCGGCTTACATCGCTTGGGAAAGAAACGGTTCATATATTATAATGAAATGTCGTATGGCTTTTAGTGCCGGGATATCCCAGGACGGGTTCGGCTCGCCAGGTGCAGGTCTTTCTATTTTACTCCCGTAGGCGACCTGCGCGTCGTGATGAGGATGAAATGATGATGAAGACAACAAACACACCCAGCCCCCGTGCCATTGGAATTAACCAATTAAGGTTAAAATCCCCGACCCGGCCGGGAATCGAACCCGGGACCCTCTGAACCGAAGGCCAGTACGCTGACCGTTCAGCCAACGAGTCGGACATATATTATATTATTAAATGTTATTGTTTAAAACTGTTTACTTGTTCAGGAATCGGACAAGGACTTCTTTCTTTGATTGGCGGCATGAGAAGCCGATACACGATAAACTTTATGGTTTAACTGCATATTTCAAAGATTTTTAGTACATAGTTGCTTGCATAATTTGGACATTTGTACTGCATAGGGCCTATAAATCGTCGGTCTAGTCATTACTCAGAACCACCCACTGCCACAGCTATAAATGAGAAAAAAACTCAATCAGTCAAGAAGCAGAAACAGACGGATGTATGCATAATACATGTATTATTTATTTATTTACCACATTTCTTAGTAGTGTGCCCCTTTTGGAACTGCAAGTCTATTTCCTTTACCAAACTTAGACTAGTTTAATTTTTGCTATGTACGTATTGTTTTAGCAGCCTCTGTGGTGTAGTGGTTAGAGTGATTAGCTGCCACCCCCGGAGGTCCGGGTTCGATTCCTGGCTCTGCCACGAAATTTGAAAAGTGGTACGAGGGCTGGAACGGGGTCCACTCAGCCTCGGGAGGTCAACTGAGTAGAGGTGGGTTCGATTCCCACCTCAGCCATCCTCGAAGTGCTTTTCCGTGGTTTCCCACTTCACCTCCAGGCGAATGCCGGGATGGTACCTAACTTAAGGCCACGGCCGCTTCCTTCCCTCATCCTTGCCTATCCCTTCCAATCTTCCCATCCCCCTACAAGGCCCCTGTTCACCATAGCAGGTGAGGCCGCCTGGGCGAAGTACTGGTCATACTCCCCAGTTGTATCCCCCGACCAAGAGTCTGAAGCTCCAGGACACTGCCCTTGAGGCGGTAGAGGTGGGATCCCTCGCTGAGTCCGAGGGAAAAGCCGAACCTGGAGGATAAACAGATGATGATGATGATGATGATGACGTATTGTTTTAGAATGCCTAAGAATACATGCGTTCTTGCTCTTTCCTAGTTTAACAGCGTGACTCAGGGACTTGTTTCAAGGCATGAACCTTGCCTCGCCGGCTAGACAACCAAGACTGTAGTCGGCTAGACAACAATTCACCTTCAGTCGACATTGTGTCTAGCTGGAAGTAGGTCATGCGAGATACGCCAGCATTGGCCTTGATCGCACGCAGTGTCCTCCGTATAAGGGGAAAGATATGATTCACACTGTCTGCAACTTACCGCTTTCCTATGTCGCGTGCCTATGTCACCGTGGGAAACAGTCTACGTGTATCGGCTCCTCCCGCCGCCAATCAAAGAAGGAAGGTTATGTTCGATTTCTGAAAGAATAAGGTTATCAGCTGAGCCGATACGGATCCGTACGCTGTACTGCGGGAAAATATTTTTGCTTTAGCGTACCAGAAAAGTAATCACATCTGTACGCTATACTGTCTCCCGAAATATTCTGAACACACTTATTCAAGAGATTAGTAAAACAAAAGATATATTTGAAAATATTCAAAATACTCAACAAGGGAACTGTGGAGTTTAAAGTCTTCATAGGTGTTCAAAATAGATTCTAACAATAAACTTGTACACATCAAAAGAAAACAGATTTTAAGAAGTCTGGTTAAAATCTGAATTTTAGATTAGTCGAGAATGTTGGCGAGGCATCTCATTTAAGTTCAGTAGCCAAGACTGATCGCAGATTGGAAGTTTTGTTTGAGGATATAAAATTGGTAACTAGACAGTATCTATCGGAAACCAGAATAATACATGGTGAGAGCAGTGAAAGTAACTTGTGCGAAATCGTCCAACTACCCCTTGACATTGACACAAATAATGAAAACAAAGACTTGGAGATATTACTACAGTTTATTCATACAATTCCTGCTTCTGCATCAGAATACGAAAGGTCGTTCTGTGCAATGAATGAAATATGGGAGATTCCACGTCAAGTAGGACCAAAAAACTGTAAACATGAACTTAGATTCTTTAAAAAATTACCAAAATTTTAAGAATAAAAGCTTCATAAAGATTATGCAAATAAGATTTTCCTAACTGTATTTGCATTTTCAGAAAAATTCGTTAAATTTATAGTATAATATTTTTGCTGTTTCTGAGGTCCATATTTGAATTATCTTTAAAGATAGAAAATTATATGAGGTTCTATTTTCACATATAGGCTTTTAAAAGATATATAGTCCGACTCGTTGGCTGAATGATCAGCGTACTGGCCTTCGGTTCAGAGTGTCCCGAGTTCGATTACCGGTGGGGTAGGAGATTTTAACCTTCATTGTTTAATTCCAGTGGCCCGGGGGATGGGTGTTTGTGCTGTCCCCAACATCCCTGCAACTCACACACCACACATAACACTATCCTCCACCACAATAACACGCAGTTCACTACACATGGTAGATGCCGCTGACCCTGATTGGAGGGTCTGCCTTACAAGGGCTGCACTCGGCTAGAAGTGGCCGCACGAAATTTAAAAAAAAAAGATATATAAAAAGCATGTTTGTTGTTCACGATATTATTGAGAGAATTATTACAATGTTAATTTTATTCCACATTGGAGAAGAATACCTGAATACATCAGTGCTTTTATTTTCGGTTGCAAAATAAACCTGTATACTAAGAACTGATAGTGCCGAGAGGGATATATGAACAAAAAATGAATAAAGAATTACTATGGTGAGTGCCTTTGCTGGTGTTAACGGTGCACTATGTCTTGTGGTGTGGGCTAGATCAATTTTTTACTTTCATTGACTTGTCCTCAGTCTCATCATTGATTTTGACAATATGGAAGTGACTGAGGTATGAGCGATGCTAGTAATACCATTCCTTATGCAGCCAGTCCCTGTTAATAGTGGTGTGACAATGTCGCTCATAGGATCGTTTGGTGCGTGAATTTCAGTGGTCTTAGCAGACTGATATGTAATATAAACATCTAGCTCGGTTAGGAAAGCAACGGGATACTACCTCACTACTCATTTCCCTAGTATTCCTCTTCATTGACGCAAAGGTCATCAATGACAGTTGACGCCAGAGGTGTTGAGGATCAAGACAGCCTTCGGGCTGAATACTTAATATATATATATACCATGGTGTGAAGGTGAGTTCCCGTAAGAAACACGTAGCTACTCAACAAGCGAATACCAACGCAGTGCGTGTTCAACTGAAGTGCACAGAGATTACAAATCGTGTAGGGTTGCATACGTTCAGGCGCTAGTTTCCAACAAATAGTGTACATTCATTTCCATACAATACTGTATTATAGGAAGACCTCCGAAGTTTTGTGAACACAGCGCGTCTCCTGCATTGAAGAGGAAACTGTAGTGAATTTCGAAATAGTTTTTAATATTTTGTTTGAGGATATAAAATTGGTAACTAGACAGTATCGGAGACCAGAATAATACACGGTGAGAGCAGTGAAAGTAACTTGTGCGAAATCTTCCAACTGATATGGCCTTGTAATAATACTCAACATGGCTTAGCTGTGTTAATACTGCTACACGGCTGAAAGCAACGGGAAAATACAGCCGTAATTAACTCCCGAGGACATGCAGCTCTCTCTCTGTATGCATGATGTACTGATGATGGCTTCCTCCCGGTTAAAATATTCGGGAGGTAAACTAGTCCCCCATTCGGATCTCCGGGTGGGGACTACACGAAAGGGGGCGATCATCAGGAAGATGGATACTGACATTCTGCGAGTCGGAGCGTGGAATGTTAGAAGTTTGAATCGTTGTGGTAGGTTAGAGAATCTGAAAAGGGAGATGGATAGACTAAAGTTAGATGTAGTTGGCAGGAAAAGCAGGATTTTTGATCAGGTGACTACAGAATTATCAACACAAAATCAAACTGAGGAAATACAGGAGTTGGTTTAATAATGAATAAGAAAATAGCTCAGCGGTTAAGCTACTATGACCAGCATAGTGAAAGAATTATTGTCGTTAAGATAGACACCAAACCAATGCCCACCACAACAGTGCAGGTCTATATGCCTACTAGCTCAGCAGATGATGAGGAAATCGAAAGAACATATGAAGGGATAGAAGATTTAATACAATATGTAAAAGGTGACGAGAATCTAATTGTGATGGGAGACTGGAATGCAGTGGTAGGCCAAGGAAGAGAAGGTAATACAGTAGGAGAATTTGGTTTGGGACAAAGGAATGACAGATGAAGTCGGCTGGTTGAATTCTGCACTGATCATAATTTAGTCCTTGCCAATACTTGGTTCAAACACCACAAACGACGGCTTTATACGTGGACTAGACCTGGAGACACTGGAAGGTATCAAATAGACTTCATTATGATTAGGCAGAGATTCAGAAACCAGGTGTTGGATTGCAAAACTTACCCAGGAGCAGACGTGGACTCTGACCACAACTTGTTGGTCATGAAATGCCATCTGAACCTGAAAAAATTGAAGAAAGGAAGGAATGCAAAAGGATGGGATCTAGACAAGTTAAAAGAAAAGAGTGTGAGGGATTGTTTCGAGGAACATGTTGCAAACGGACTAAATGAAAAGGCTGAAGGAAACACAATAGAGGAAGAGTGGATAGTCATGAAAAATGAAGTCAGCAGGGCTTCTTAAGAAATGTTAGGAAGGAAGAAAAGATCAACTAAGAATCATTGGCTAACTCAGGAGATACTAGACCTGATTGATGATCGACAAAAATACAAGAATGCTAGAAATGAAGAGGGCAGAAAAGAATACAAGCGATTAAAGAATGAAGTGGACAGAAAGTTCAAGGTAGCTAATGAAGACTGACTAAAGAGGAAGTGCAAGGATGTCGAAGATTGTATGGTCCTAGGAAAGGTAGATGCTGCATACGGGAAGATCAAGGAAACCTTTGGAGAAAGGAAATCTAGGTGTATGAATATTAAGAGCTCAGATGGAAAGCAACTTCTAGGGAAAGAAGACAAAGCAGAAAGATGGCAGGAACATATCCAATAGTTGTATCAAGGTGAAGATGTAGATAATTTGGTTCTGGAACAAGAAGAGGCTGTTGATGCTGATGAAATGGGAGACTCAATTTTGAGGTCAGAGTTTGGCAGAGCTGTGAGCGACCTAAATAGGAACAAGGCACCTGGAATTGATGGCATTCCCTCTGAATTACTGACTGCCTTAGGAGAAACCAGCTTGGCAAGGTTATTCCATTTACTGTGTAAGATGTATGAGACAGGAGAAGTCCCATCCGATTTTCGGCAGAATGTTGTTATACCTATTCCCAAGAAAGCCGGTGCTGACAGGTGTGAAAACTATCACACCATTAGTTTAGTATCTCATGCCTGCAAAATTTTAACACGTATTGTTTACAAAAGAATGGAAAAACAAGTTGAAGCTGAGTTGGGAGAAGATCAGTTTGGCTTCAGAAGAAACGTAGGAACACGTGAAACAATCCTGTCTTTACGTCTGATATTAGAGGATCGAATCAAGAAGGACAAGCCCACGTACATGGCATTCGTAGATCTAGAAAAGGCATTCGATAATGTCGATTGGACCAAGCTATTTAAGATTCTGAAGGTGATTGGGATCAGATACCGAGAACGAAGAATTATCAACAATCTGTATAAAAATCAGTCTGCAGTGATAAGAATCGAGGGCTTTGAAAAAGAAGCAGCAATCCAGAAAGGAGTGAGGCAAGGCTGCAGTTTGTCCTCCCTCCTTTTCAACGTTTACGTACAACAGGCAGTAAAGGAAATCAAAGAGAAATTTGGAAAGGGAATCACAATCCAAGGAGAGGAAATCAAAACCTTGAGATTTGCCGATGATATTTTTATTTTATCTGAGACTGCAGAAGATCTCGAGAAGCTGCTAAATGGTATGGATGAAGTCTTGGGTAAGGAGTACAAGATGAAAATAAATAAGTCCAAAACAAAAGTAATGGAGTGCAGCCGAACGAAGGCAGATGATGCAGGAAATATTAAATTAGGAGATGAAGTCTTAAAGAAAGTAGATGAATATTGTTACTTGGGTAGTCAAATAACTAACGATGGCAGAAGTAAGGAGGACATAAAATGCAGATTAGCACAAGCAAGGAAGAGCTTTCTTAAGAAAAGAAATTTGCTAACTTCAAACATTGATATAGCAATTAGAAAGATGTTTTTGAAGACTTTCGTGTATGGAATTGAAACATGGACGATAACTAGCTCAGAAAGAATAGAGGATAGAAGCTTTTGAAATGCTGAAGGTGAGATGGATAGATCGAATCACAAATGAAGTGATACTGAATCGAATTGGTGAGAGGAGATCGATTCGGCTAAATTTGACGAGAAGAGATAGAATGATAGGACACATCCTAAGATACCCAGGACTTGTTCAGTTGTTTTTTGAAGGAAGTGTAGGTGGTAAGAACGGTATGGGTAGACCAAGGTATGAATATGACAAGCAGATTAGAGCAGATGTAGGATGCAGTAGTTACGTAGAAATGAAAAGGTTAACACAGGATAGGATGGCATGAAGAGCTGCATCAAACCAGTCTATGGACTGATGACTCAAACAACAACAACAATGACTGCATAACATGTTAATAAATAACTACATTCCTAAGACAGTTATTATTGTATTCGATAGTGCATTATCTTTATAACTATAAAGAAATCAATGTCCTATCTTTAATAGTACGTTCGTAATAGTTATATTCAATTGCTGAACAGAGGAAATTGATATTGCACAGAAATGAATTTCTCCAGTCAGTTTATTTTTCTAAGATACAACTTCAAAATTAAAAAAACCACACACGCACTTTCTTTGCTGACCGATTTGTCATGGAATGTGCCGTAGCCACTGACGAAAGAGCAGAACTGTCTTCATATTGAAAGAGCCAACACTATAGTGTTTATTTCCTGTGTTGGCCACCGTTGACTACTTTTGTTCCAGCTCCTTATAGCCTTGAAAGGGAGGAAGTCAGTAAAAAAACTGCAAGCAAGAAATATTGAGTGGAGATCGACCGGAAATGCGAGGGTTATGGAAGATCCTAAAATGGCGAACGTCGTTGCCATAAGATCTATTTGTGTTGGTGCGACGTCAAGTTGTAAAAAGGAAATGTCTTACAGCGTCTGGCGAGGTCTGGTGAAGGACTTTCGCCCTGAGCGTGTGAGGATGGGGCCCTATGTAGAATAAAATCTAACCGAGCAAGTTTGCATTCGGAAGATAGTGAGTTCGAACCCACTGTCGGCAGCCCTGAAGATGGTTTTTCATTGTTTCCCATTTTCACACCAGGTAAATGCTGAGACTGTACCTTAATTAAGGGCACGCACTTCATTCCCAATCCTAGCCCTTTTCCATTCTTGCTTCGCCGAAAACCTTCGATGTGTTAATGCGACGTTAAACCACTAACAAAAAATAACTGTGGTATTTTCAAAATAGTACCTTGAGCGCTGCACAGGCCATGGATCTGTAAAAGAGAGCTCCACAGGCCATGAAACCGTATGTCATGGCAATCCATCAATACTTCATATCGCTGCCTGCACGGTTGTTACACACATTTTGGTAGTGGTGGTTATTGTTTTAAGAGTGGTGGTTGTGGTGGTGATTATTATTTTAAGAGGAAGTATAACAAGACGACCATCAGCTGTATAACACTAATCAGAAGGAAAAAATAGAACGGATCCGACACTTTGAAAAAAGAAAGATAAGGGCCACGAAGGGCGTGAAAATTAAATACTCTCTAGGCCTCGAATTATCTAATACCATCGGGGTCGGAAAAGAACAAGAGTTGACCAAGGGAGGTCGGATAGGATAGATGAAAATGAGGAGCCTGGTACAGGTAAGTGGAAGCAATGCCAGAACTCAGCTAAAGGCCCCGTGGTCGCCAACCCACGCTCCACAGTTAAAATCCCTTGGAGCCCCTTTTGTCGTCTCTTACGACAGGCAGTGGATACCGTGGGTGTCATTCTACCGCCTCCACCCACAGGGGGTATTGTTTTAAGAGGAAGTGCTACTGGCCAACCATCCTCAAGACACACGCCTTTTTAATGAAGGCATATTTATAATCGTTTGATTTTTCCCAAAGGGAAATTTAATAACATTTTAAAGATAAAAATCTCAACCCAGCTAAGCCTACTATCTCCCGAATACTGGATACTGGCCGCACTTGAACGACCGCAGCTATCGATCTCGGTGTACAGACTTTTTAACCTATTTTCAAGTGTTTAATTAAAAAGTTAAATCGATGTAAAATTAGTGAAAAAAGAACTGTGTTTTCTTTCAGATGCCCAATCCACAGCATGTTTCCATCATTCGACCGGGTCAGGAATGGAATGAATGAAGCCCTATCTAGCGGCGAGGATAGGAATTGTGCCGGCTGCCGAAGTCTGTCGCACTCCTCTGGGGCAATGATTAATGAATGACAGATTAAATGAAATGACATTGGAGAGTGTTGCTGGAATGAAATACGACAGGGAAAACCGGAGTACCCGGAGAAAAACCTGTCCCGTCTCCACTTTGTCCAGCACAAATCTCACATGGAGTGACGGGGATTTGAAGTGCGGAACTCAGCGGTGAGAGGCCAGCGCGCTGCCACCTGAGCCACGGAGGCTCCCTCAGATGCGCAATATTCTTCAAAGTATTATAATATGTAATACTTATCAAAACAATTTATTATGCTTTTAGTGTGATTCGCCGACATTTTAGCTTCTCTTGGTGCAACATACACTGAAGAAAATGGGAACTGCAACACCCTAAAGGAGTGGTACTACATTGCTGCAATTGAACATGCAGGACGAGTGTTGGGTTGTGATTCGATTATTACACTTGCAGGTCCCTCTGACCGCAAGTTTGGACAACAATCAGTACAGGATGTACCCACCACGAGCTGCAATACATTGATGAATTCGTCGAGGCATGGAGTCAATAAGGCCCAGGATCGCTTCCTGAAGAATTGTGGCCCATGCTTGCTGCACTGCACGGGTCAGTTGTTCCAGAGTTGTGGGTGGCTGAGGACGGTTGACCAGTTGTCGACCCATCATGTCCCACACATGATCAATAGGACTGAGGTCCGGGGATCTGGCAGGCCATTCTAAGGTTGTGATGTCGTGGAGAGCTTCTCTGGATATGCGTGCAGTGTGAACCCGGGCATTGTCATGCTGATACATCCCATTAGCAATGATCGCCATCATAGGGACAACCACTGGATTGAATACCCTATCAACGTACTGTCGAGCAGTCATAGTGCCTGAACAAGCACTAATTGTGATTTCACATTAAAGCCAATAGCTCCCCAGACAATAATGCTTGGTGCTGACCCTGTGTTGACCCTGTGTGCCT
Organism: Anabrus simplex; assembly: GCF_040414725.1. Taxonomy (NCBI): domain Eukaryota; kingdom Metazoa; phylum Arthropoda; class Insecta; order Orthoptera; family Tettigoniidae; genus Anabrus; species Anabrus simplex. The sequence goes on along the minus strand of NC_090272.1, from coordinate 124,349,910 downwards.
CTTGATAATAAGATCTGGGCGGCCCCTCTCCCGGGTACGTCGGCGCACACGATTACGGCGATCACTGCGGGCAAGACAGAGGTGCGATTCATCACTAAAGACGACCCTGTGCCATTCGTCGAGCCATGTCCATCTTTCTCGACACCAGGCCAGCCTTACACATCGGTGTTGTGGGGTCAATGAAACACCTTCTACAGGGACACTGGCTCGTAAGCCAGTTGCACGCAGGCAATTACCAACTGTTTGTTGTGTAACGTGGGGTACCACAGCTGCTCGAATTTGCGCTGCTGTTGCATGAGGTTCCATCGGAGCCACCCGAATGATGCGGCGATCCTCTCTCACAGTTGTCTGTCGCGTTAGGCCTGTGCCAGGTCTACGAGTGTGGGTACCTTCATTTGACCACTGCTGCCATACACGTTGTACCGTAGATGCCTGTCGGCCAACACGTGCAGCGACAGTCCTTAGCGATAATCCAGCCTCACACAGCCCAATTATCTGAGCTCTCTCAAACGGCGACAGTCGTTGATAGCGTGCACTTCTCTGTCGTCGAGGCATGTTTGACGGGGAACACTTCACTGCACAGACTGGAAGTCAACTACGCTACACCAGAGTGCGTATACTGAAGTTGATTCCCCCGCTACCAATCACGTGGGGAGACCTGTAGCAACAAACCAATGCGTGTGAAACTTTGATCGTTTACATACCTACACGGCATCGTTCCATATCTTGAAAATCAACACAAACGACCAATGCCTTCATGGTGTTGCAATTTCCATTTTCTTAAGTGTATATAGTGACAGAATATGTAATTAGCTAATTACATATAATCCGGGCTCTAATGACACAGCGACGTCCTCGGGAGATGCGCACGCGCAGACATGTGACAGCAATTGATTGGTGCATCGAAATCACGGTTTCCAGCATTTCCTATGACGGGCAGTTCATTAACAAGGGTCAATTTCGCGTCAGTCCTGTAAATATTCTCCGTGCCAGTTTTATTTTGACCCCCCCTCCCCCCACTGTATTATGCTTGTGTTGCCGTTCAGGAGTGTTGGAGTTAGTGTTGGTCGAGTGTAGTAGGGTTGACGTGGAGAGTTGTCTTTGTTTAACGGTTGTGTTGAATTAGTGCTATGTTATTTTCTTGTCGAGTGATATGTGTTGAATAGTTCAGTGTGTGGAGCGGTCACGTGAATTGATTGTGTGAGTTATCAGTAGAGATGGGAATTTACCTATTTTATTCCTGTATTCAGAAACATAGGCTTTTGAAATATAAATCCTTTTTAGGTTTTTTTAAATCTAGATTTCGTTGGTTTTTTTGTGCCTATAAATGCCTATTTCAGGGGGTTTTACCTATTTGGAGTGTAATTGCCTATTTGTATTTTAAACAAGCCAGTTTTCTCTCAGTGCATTATATTGAAGCTGGTGTGGTCGACAGAATTATCTTCTCAATTCTCAATATCTGTTTACCCCACGAACAAAAACGGGAATTCTCGGAAGTCACCAGAAATATTGTTTGGGAAATCTCCATCACGAGAAACTAACTAACTAAGCTAACTAATACGAAAGAAATGAAGAGAAATGAAACGAATGAACGAGAAACGAATAGGCATAATTATCAATGGATACAATGGGAAGATTTTTAAGGAATACCGCCATAGAAATAGTGCTTGAGAAATCTTGGCCCTGTCTTCCTCTAAGTGCCTCTAATTGCTTACTATATGAACATACTATAATAATTTCGTGTGGCTATTTCTAGCCGAGTGCAACCCTTGTAAAGCAGACCCTCCGATGAGGGTGGGCGGCATCTGCCATGTGTAGGTAACTGCGTGTTTATGTGTGGTGTGTGAGTTGCAGGGATGTTGGGGACAGCACAAACACCCAGCCCTGGCCCATTGGAATTAACCAATGAAGGTTAAAATCCACAACCCGGCCGGGAATCGAACCCGGGACCCTCTGAACCGAAGGCCAGTACGCTGACCATTCAGCCAACGAGTCGGGCATGAACATACTAACGAAGCCGGCATATGCCTACGGCTTTATCCGGTTGTGTCTTGATTGCGAACACTCCAGATTGCGAACAAAAAAACCGTCCAGATTCCGAACAACTAAATATACCCTGTCCAGATTGTGAACAAGAGATTAGTGTTGACGTGAGATACATAAAACAGATACAATTTTCAAAACAGTCTCATATGTAATTTTTGTTCTAGTAGTATTAACATTAACTGATACATTGGGATGTTTTAGATAACCTAACCACATTTAAAAAAATATTTTTCTTATTGAAAATGCTTAATAATTTAGTTTGAGGTAATCTTACCATTTAGAAGATTATCTTTTTATTGTATAACATAACTAGAGGCGTAATTGTTTATGGTGGATTAATGAGAGTTGTATTATTAATAGATTATTGTTATTATTATTATTTCTTTTTTGCTAGTGGCTTTACGTCGCACCGACACAGATAGGTCTTATGGCGACGATGGGATAGGAAAGGCCTAGGAGTTGGAAGGAAGCGGCCGTGGCCTTAATTAAGGTACAGCCCCAGCATTTTCCTGGTGTGAAAATGGGAAACCACGGAAAACCATATTCAGGGCTGCCGACAGTGGGATTCGAACCCACTATCTCCCGGATGCAAGCTCACAGCCGCGCGCCCCTAACTGCACGGCCAACTCGCCCGGTATTATTATTATTATTATTCAAAATAATACATAAGAAGTGAAATAGTCAGTTTATTTGGAAACAAGTGGGTGTTTTCTTACATGCTTTTAACCCTTTAGTGTATTACCCAGTATTCCAATTGTGTGTACCAGAACTGGGTGTACCCACTGAGGGTTAATTTTTCTGGCCGCTTTCTTTATTGCCAGAGCTTGTTTGTGAATAAATTCAAATCTCCCTGGTAATAATTAAAGCGGCTTTCTAAAGAACTTCAGAAGACTGTAGGTGCCTCTAGTGATGCATACTGCTGCCACAATCCACCTTGATAGGCAGCGTGACATATATAAAATGATATATTCTTGCTCATTATATTCTCGCTTAAGCGCCTCTGCTTTATACCTCGTCACAGTCTCGACTCATTAGTGTGTGTCAAACCTAAATCATCCCCTTTAGGTACCCACTTGTTCGCAATCCGGACTCATTAATGTGTGTCAAACCCAAATCATCCCCTTCAGGTACCTACTTGTTCGCAATTAGGACGACACCCTTTATCCGTCGAGTTTATTTCTAACTTAACATTTATATACTAGTTTTGACTACCCTCCTACCATTGTTCCCATCTGCTTGTACCAGCTATCATTGTTCATTCCTTTCATATTTGTTACATCTAATTTATGAATAAGATACCCTGAATCCAACCAACTCTCACTCCCGTACAGAAAAATTTGTCTGAAAATAGGCCGATGTACAATAAAAATAGCTTTATCCGAGAATTATTTTCCTTTCTTACACAATACCGTTGATCGCAACTGCGAGCTCACTGCATTTGTTTTGCTGCACCATGATTCAGTTTTACTTAAAGTACCGGTACTACCATTCTGGATACATTCTAATATCCACCAGTTCTAGTTTCATATTCCCTTCCTGGTATTCAGTACTCTTAGGTTTCTTCCCTACTGACATAATTTTATTCTTGGAAATACTAATTTTCACACTATACTCGCTACACCTCTTTTCAAGTATTGCAGGCTTTCAGCACAGTCTGCCATTAAAACCAAGTATCGGCAAAAGCCAAACTGCTTAGTACATTTCCATACAGTTATGTGAGTGCTATGAACAGCGAAGGTGAAAGATTACAGCCTTGTCTAACCCCTGTAACTACGTTGAACCTCGAATTCATTCCACCATCAATTCTCACTGCGGCCCGATTATCAATATAAATTGATTGCCTGTTTCTAGTACCTACCCCTAATCCCGTACTCTCCCAGTACAGATAACATATTTTCCCCCTTAGTACTGTGTCATATGCCGTATTTAAATATACGAAACAGAAATATATTTGTCTGTTCCTCTTGAAGCATTTTTCATTCTGGCGCGTACTGAAAATCTGGTCCTGCCAGCCCTACTGTGGTCTGAAACCACAGTGGGTTTCATTTATAGTACTCTCCACCTTTCGGTTTGTTCACTGGAGCTGCTGTACTTACTAGACTACTAGATAGGGTCCTTTCAGACGTCAAATTCAACTACGTCTACTACTATTTAGACGACGTCGTCGTCCCTTCCAAAATACCAGTGAACACCTTGCCTCGTATACTGATCAAGGAAATACCTCGATAGTTGGTAAAATCCTTCCTATTTCCCTGCGTATAGATAGGTGCAGTTACTGCTTCCATTCAACCTTACTCACATTTCGTGTTAATACTATTACTCTATGAAGCCAATTATACATGTTTTCTTATTATATTGTTGTTATTATTACTATTATTTAGACTGATGCTTTCACGGCCCAAATTAATAAAAAGTTTTTGTTTTTCGCGTTCCGCGTCCTCATGAGAGAACTTGATCGATCACGACTTTTCTGATCAAAGGAAATATAACACAATTTTAATGAATGAATCTTGCTGTATTGATAGAATACTCCTCTTATTCGTCGCCAGATGGCTCATTCATGTCACCATTATTGCTCCAAGTTTGATTTTATCGTGGTCATCAGACTAATGAAAGAAAAGGGCGGAGTGATGTTCATGAACAATAAACTCGGGAACAATGGAAGAAAGGTAAAGAATAATAGAATTGAGATGGGTAGAAGAGAGACTGAAGTCTAAAGTGGAGGACGACAGAGAATATGATAAGAATATAAAGAAAGTTAAAGAGACAAGAGGAAAAAGAAAATTAATCAAGGGGTATACGAAAATTGGATCTAATTGAGTATACCGACACATTGGGTGAGCCGTCCAGAAATCAGGATATAAACTTGGATAAAACGAAGTGGGGAGAGTGAAGGACAGGGAGAAGAACTACATACTCAGCTCTTTAATCGCTAGCAAGTAGATATTGCTTAAGTGATAGCAGGTGTCCCTGTTAATATCATTGAGATTTTGGAGTATTTTCGTATGGGAAGCAGTACGAGAGTGAGCTTTTGTCGAACTCAGCTGACTTGAATATCAGTACCTTGGAGGCTTTCCTTCTAAGGTTTCGAGATGCAATGTAAGATAATTAGGAACACTTATTAAAGGACAAGGTGAATCGAGAAATTTTGAATAACATACAATAAATTGTAAGGAAAGTGTTTATTGTTTTTAACACTTAAGTTACAAATGTTTAGTACAAAATAGCAGCATGAAGCTCCAAAAACACTTATAAAACAGCTTTTGTGATAAAATAGACTTACCAACAAATATAATTATGTATATATATATATAATTCATCTATAAAAACATTGTTTCAACACATTTAACGACCGTTACAGTGAAACGGGTCTAGTCCACCAGGTTTATATATAACATCTGCATACAAAATAATGCTGACACCTGTCAGAACATTTTAATTACATACAGGCTAGGGTTGGGCTCATCGCGACTTGAGGACAGAGCATGTAACTTTTCATTTTTATACTGAATTCAAAAGTGGAAAAAACTAGCTAATCCTTTAAAAATGAGAACAGAACTGAAAATACTTCCACATGGTGCAGAACCTTGAAGTTAGTGGAGATAAAATTGACTTTTTATATAACTTTCCGAATCAGCTGCAAGGAGAAGTTGATAATACTTATTTGACGAATACACCAGGTTACCAAACAGGTTTGCACAATTTACAGTACTTCATCTCGGGATTAAAAGGAAACTGTAACAGTGAATTACTGAGGATCTTCAAAATAATTAGTGATTAATAAGATATTTAGCAGTTGTGTAAGTTGTGTTTTTAATTTTCAAATTTATAAAAGTTATTCAGGACACCACCGGGACGATTAATTTACGAGCTATGTCTCTTCTAACCATAGAGACACCAATCATCCTTTACAGTGTGATTTTTGTGAATATTAGCCTTAGATTTAGAGGACAGATTCTCTTAAATCGATCGTTAATTAAAATATTTATAAATTTATCCGTCCTCACGGCTCTAAACCGAATCCTTCGCACTAGAAATTTTCCTCGGACTGTCCGTACATACTGTAGGAGAAAAGTCAGTGAAATAACTTTTTGATGTTTATTTATTTATTTAATTGATGCATTTATTTCTTGATAAATTGACGAAGTTAGGGCTCTTGACGCTCTATTACGCTCACCTATGTGAGTAGTGGTTTACAAAATGTCTTTAATCTCGCTTGACGATGCACTTACGTGATGATTTTGAAACGTAGGGCTTCTATATTGGTGGAGGGAAACAGCAGTTCTCTATAAATTTCCCGAAGAAGAAACTAATACCATTTTCTGCGACTTAGGCTGTGAACATCTGGACAACCCTACAAGCACAAAAAGTGTTGAATTTTATTTAATTAAATATGTTTGAATGAAGTGGTGTCCAGTGCAGTCATGTCAGGCTAATATTTTAAAATAATGAGAATATAATATGACATAGAACTGTCAAATTATTTTCAGACCACAGGCAATCAATCGACTCTGTGTTGAACCAGTCCGATTGAACTGAAGCATGGTAGGGTGATCAAATAAGACATCAGACACTCCTGCCGTTGTCACATAGACTGTGCATAGCATGATAAAATGAGCGATTCTGAACAGAAATCTGGCAGAACCCACGTTTGTTGTAATAAAATATTACATTAATAGCCTGAATATTTATAAATACTGTATATTGATGACCAAGATTTCATACTAAATTTTAGCTTCAATTATAAACGATACAAAACTGTTAAAATCCTAATATTTTGATATGTTTATAACTGTATGTGTTATTAAAATAGATGTGTAGAGCCAGAAATTATGTTTGTATTATCAACATCACATTTTCGGTATAAAGTGTTTTATCTACCGTAACTTTAAAATAGAACTATCGGTATATTTGATCATCATCAACTAACTGCTCCGAGCTGCCCAGCTGTAACACTACTGTTGATTTTACGGCTGTGCGGTATGAGAAGCAGCGAATGTGGTCACAAAAGCCAAGCAATAGGCTGAACATGTCTTCACGCTGACCACGTGGCACTCTTATATCTGCAGGCCATCTGGATGGACAGTATTCATTATTGGGCTGTGTTATGGAATTTTTTATGCACATCAAATTTCATGTGGCAAGCTAGTGATTACGACCAAAAGATAAAGAATTCGGCTTGATATTTAAAGCCAGGACATCATGAAGATGTACAGAAGACGGAGTCATAATTTACAAAAGTATCACTGTTTTTGAATTGCTTATGAATGAATGAATTAATTAATTAATTAATTAATTAATTAATTAATTAATTAATTAATAGTAATAAATACGTTTCATTTTCAAGATGATATCATTCAATTATGTGTTGTCTGTTCAGTTCGTCAGCGATGCCGCTGATGGGATCCTCAATAGCTCTGCCATCAGCTGTCATAGTTGGCCTTTAAAAGCATCCAAAAATAAATTATCGTGATAAGATTGTTATAATTAGAGAACTCACCGATGCTCTGTCAACAAGAGGATGGAACAACAAAGCACCATTTCAAAATATCCTTATTGCACCTCGCAATGAGCACCTTTGTGGAGGTTTGGTACAAAATATGACCTATACAAACTAACATAATAGTCTATGTTTATCTATTTACATACATACGTATACAAAATGCAAGATGAGACAGCCTTACCAAGCGAGCAATGTGACAACAGAGGCAGTCTTTTGAACATGTCATTAGAAATAGATCGTTTAGTAAGTAATTATACAATAAAGACTTAACTGTTAAACAGAGAGCTGACCAGCAGACTGAAAACAAAGATGCACATATGTCACTGCACATATTAATCCTTTGATAGCTGATTTGTAGAACTCTGCAAGCCGAGTGCAAACGTATTAAATGCATTTTTGCTTACATGGACTAGGATTACAGATACATTTCTCAGTCACTCTTGTTTGCATAAGTTGCACGTCGAACATTTCTACCAAAATCTGAAATCGAGTCCGCAACCTCTAACAACAAAGACAAGTAGCGAAGCCACTGATTCACCGGATCCGTAAAAGGATATCGTTCCACCGATTATTGCGTAATCCGAATAACATTAAATAGAGTTCGACGTAAAACTTCAAAGGATTAACAGTACAGTATCCGATTTTCAGAGCATATGCTACTCTGTAGTAAATATTATACATTATGGAAGACCATAGCAGTTCGCTCATTACACATTAATAGTTTAGGAATACTGAAATCAAAATTACATTCTTATAGAAGTAAAGTATTAATACATCATTACATCGAAGTGGTTCGAACAAAATAACTGATAACTGAATAGACTTGATATCATAAAAACTTCATGTTTTTCAAAGAGGAACGGAATTCGAACCAGCGACCCGACCTTATTAAAGCAATATTAACACAAGTATAAATCGAGTTTTCGCACAATATACAGTCTTATCATTATCTCACAGTTAATTTAAGGTACGTACATTCGTTGAAATTTACTCACTTTATCTTCAACACACAACTGATAGAAAGCCGTTGCAGGTGAATTCTAAACTGCAACACTTTGAGGTACCAATAAATGGAGGATCTGCTGAATATCTCCCTTTTCTCATCATTCGTCCCTTCGTAAATACTAGTGCCAAGTCAAAGAGTTGACCTAACCTTTACATTGGAACGTCCTAATCATTATTTTACGAGCACGATTAATGATACAATTAAAATGTTCATATGATTATCAAGAACCTCTCACATCATTCAATGCAACAATGGGAAGATTTAATCAACTCTAAATCCAGATAATTCAGTACTAATACGTGGATTCGATATACTATACCTGGCCACTGAAAACATCTTACCCTATCATTTTACTTGGCATTAACAATTTCAGGTACACCAACGTTAGGAACACTAACAGAAATTCAATAAAAGTTAATGAAAATTCCTTATTTTGGTAAAAAATGAACAGAAGAAAATGTATTAACATTGCTGTTACTGACTGATCAAAAACATTTAGCAGAGGTGACTTTACATAACTTAAGAATGATTGGCTTATATTGTTTTTCAGTACTTATTAATAATAAAAAAGTGATTTTGACGTGGTTGAAGTTATAAAAGTGGCACTCTATTTTAAAAACTACCAATCAAAACGGAATATCAAATAGCTAATATGATAAATGAGAAGACACCCTTCAGAAATCTATCAATTAATACTTAACCACAGTTGGTAGTTCTTAATCAGATCAGGTTTCGTGAACGAGAAAAGGGAATTTTATATTAAAATGATACTTCCTTTTAGCTTCATATGTTATAACAACTGGACGATTCAGATAAATATCAACTCTCACTGGGACTAATCCTGGGATCATTTGAAATAAAGTACGGTTACATTTTTGTGATACAGACCAAACAAGTGGTCATCAATAGAATTCTTCTAGTCTCGAAAAGTCGGCCTTGCGTTCGCAAAATCGCAATTTATATCACCGTAGAACTAGCCGGATTATCAAATGACAGGTAAATCCACCCTTCTCGACATTGTTCGTGCCGACATGCAGAAGAATTTTGACCTTAAGAATTATGGTCACTTTAAAAGACCATAAACATTTAATTTCGTCGAGATAATAATATCATTACATTTTGAACAAATGCTAAGTAATTTCTAAACTTGTTCGTTTATTTGAAATTCTAAACAAAACATGTAAAAGGAGTTGAAAATAAAAAAAACTAAAAATTTTAAAATCCAATAAATACGGTATTATTTAATCAATTGTCCTTTGAAACTGCAGAAAGCAATATTTTTCAGTAATCTGAAATTTTAATTCGTAAAAATAGACATTGTCCGCCTCCGTGGTGTAGTGGTTAGTGTGATTAGCTGCCACCCTCGGAGGTCCGAGTTCGATTCCTGGCTCTGCCACGAAGTTTGAAAAGTGGTAGAGGGCTGGAAAGGGATCCATTCAACATCGGGAGGTCAACTGAGTAGAGGATGACTCGATTCCCGCCTTAGCCA